>NW_024412401.1:50962227-50978000 GCF_014898765.1 Herpailurus yagouaroundi | reverse complement strand
AAAAAAAAAAAAAAAAAAAATCTAAAACTGATGAGGCAAGCCCCAGGCCTGGCCTTTCTACCCGGCGGCCTACCGTCCCCTGGGCCATACCGCCACAGCCCGTCCCCCGCACCAAGGGTTGGGGGTGGCGACTATCCACGGCTGGTTCTCCCTGGACCACTCTGCTCAAGTCTGGGTGGGTACCGCCGGTGGCATCACCAAAAAAAAGAAAAAGGGACACTGCCCACCCTTCCTTCAACACCTCCCCCATCTGAGCTGGACTTTCTTGGGAATGTAGAAGTTATCCGGAGGGAGGGGTGGGAAGTGGCGAAAAATAAATACCAAGAGCTAAGTAGGTGTCCCTGGGCCTTTGGCGGCAGAGATGGCCTCCGGGGAAGAGGCCCTGATTGTCCAAATACTGCACTCTACGACTTAGGTCTCTGATCTCCCCGACAAGGCGCCCGCCCTGGGGGGCATGAGTCTCGAAGGAGAAAAGGGGCCAGCCCCTCAGGTACTGTCCTGTCGCTGCAGCCCAGCCGACGTCCAGCCCCGGGCTCCTGGCCTGGCTGAGACCTGGCTGGTTGTCCCTGGGCGCCTGGGTGCCTGGGTCCCAGGGCTCCTCGGTGGCCCCGTGCTCAGCCGTCTGCGAACGCTCAGGCCTGCTCCTTGTCAGCCCTCCACAGCCGCTCCTTCACCTCGGGCGGCAACGTGTTGAACAGGTCCTCCTCCACCACCAGGCCGCTGCGCTTGAGCAGCGGGCACTCGCCCAGCTCCACGGGCAGACACTCCAGCCGGTTGCCCCGCAGCTCGATCTGGGTCAGGTTGGTCAGCTCGCCCACCCTGGAGGGCAGTGACTGCAGAACGTTGTTGCCCAGGTGCAGCGCCCGCAGCTTCCGGCACTGGAAGAGTTCCGGGGGCAGTGCCTCGATCTGCAGGGGAAGAGCAGAGGGCCCGAGTGAGGGGCACAGCACAGACCCGGGGCCTTGGCCGAGGCTTCTCCCTGCTCCCCCGGCACCAGTACCATCCGGCCCGAAGCCCAGCTGACTCCTACCTGTACTTGAAGACTCATTCCGTACTCACCTCTTCTGGGAAGACTTCCCCAGCCTCCCGGGGAACCTATGGCCCCCACGGCCCCCAGGAGCACCAATCCCTCCGTGGGGAAGCTGCTCGGCCACCGGTCACTCCTGGACCGTGGGCTCTGGGAGGGCAGGATGGGGGCCACCTGGGTCCCTGCTGTCTCCTAGCACCTGGTCCCCCCGCACATCACAGCGGCCAGGCCAGCTACTCTACTAACCGCTCCACACCCCCTCCACTGTCCAGGCCTCACCTGTGGGTCTTGCCTGATTTAAGAACAATTTATGAGGGGCGCCTGGGTGACTCAGTCGGTTAAGCGTCCGACTTCAGCTCAGGTCATGATCTCACCGTTTGTGGGTTCGAGCCCTGCGATGGGCTCTGTGCTGACAGCTCGGAGCCTGGAGCCTGCCTCGGATTCTGTGTCTCCCTCTCTGTGTCTCTCTGCCCCTCCCCCGCTCAGCTGTCTATCTCCCTCTCAAAAATAAAGAAACATTAAAAAAAAAAAAAAAAGAACCATTTAGGAAAGGGAGAAGCATGCTGAGAAAATTGTATGCCCTGAACTGTTGCTGAGAACTGGAGACAGTGTGCCAGTATGGGTGGGGACCCCAGCTGTGTCACTTCCCTGTCCTGGGCCTCAGTCCCCTCAAGTCACACCCTGACCATGAGTGCCGGGAGCCCCGTATCGGCCATTCCCCTCCTATTTTGCAAAATCTGAATAATGGGCAATGCCCACATGCAACTTCCTACACACCAGGCTCGATCAGAGCACTGATACTTTTTTTTTTTTTAATGTTTATTTGTTTTTGAGAGAGAGAGAGAGAGAGAGAGAGCGAGCGAGCGAGGGCCCAAGCAGGGGAGCGGCAGAGGGCGGAGGACAGAGGATCCAAATCAGGCTCCACATTGACAGCGGAGAGCCTGATGTGGGGCTCAAACCCATGACCCTCTGCTATCTGTCCACACCATCGGTGGAGCAAGGAACAAACGGTGGAGCCCACATGGGGACCTGCTGTGTCTCTAGGTGCATAGGAAAGGCCGCACAAATGCCACCTCCCTCCCTGCCCTTCTGTGAGGAATCAGCTATAAACACGGTTCTTACTGAACCTGTTTTTGCCAAAACAACCTCCTTCAGGTACGAGGGGCAGGAGGCACCCCACTCGATCCCGCGTGAGGACGACAGAAAGACTGTTCGGTAACCTCTCTGAGGCTGCTCTGTTCCCATCCCCATTGTCCTGCTGAGGCCTGGAGAGGCGAAATGCAACGTGTCCGAGACCACAGAGCCAGAAAGGTCAAGAGAGGATGTGAGTAAGCCTAGCTTCCTCTGATTCGGAGCCTGTGCTGTGCTCCCATTGTGCCAAATACGGCGCTCCCTGCCAGTGTAGCCCTGGGCAAGTCCCTTTCCCTCCCTGTGTGTCAGTTTCTCCCTCTGTATAATGAAAGGGTAGGACTGGAAACGCATGTCACCTTCAATGTTCTGTGTCTGAGAATGTTTTAAAAGAGACTCCTGCCCCAGGCCTCCCAAACCAGCCCCCGTTGTGCCCAGCGGTCAGGGATGGGGCCAAGGTGGCTTCCAGGTGAGCAGGACTGACGCTGAGGGACATGACGGTCAGAGGGATGATGGGAAGCGGGCTCTGGCAGGACTGGGGGGGACCTGAGCCCCCCAGAGAGCCCGCTCTCCACCACAGTGGCCTCTTCTGAAGACTCAATGGTCAGGGAAGCGTGAGAGGCCTGGCCCAGTGAGTGGCACAGCTGGGGTTCACGTGCAGAACTGCCTCCCTAAAACATCGCATCCCTGGAGCACCCCGGCCCCATCCAGTGAGCTCTCTCCATGTCCCACAGAAAAAAGGGAAGGTCCCTCCAGTGGCTTGGCGCCCCGCCACAGCCACCCCTGTCCTTGGGCCTGTCCTTCTTCCCGAGGTGTCACTCAGCTGCTGAAGGGTCGAGGTCCTTTCCCATCACCCCGATCCTGCCCTCTCCTATGGCCCAGGGACCTCAGTGGCTCCACTATCAGCACTGAGGTGCCCTCAAGTCCCGCCAGTCTTTGAAAAAAAGCCCCTCCCAGAAGCCTCTGGGGTTGCTCCATGGCCCTCCACCCCTCCCAGCAAACCATCTGGACAAACACTGTCTCTTGCTTCACTGTGATCCAGCTTCTGCCCCTGTCCACCCCTGAAACTATCCGGCCAGAGTCACCAACAGTCCCTCCTAATCCGTTGGACCTGAACCCATTCTTTCACCCCACTGTCCCGCGTGCCGTAAACCCACACTCTCCTGCCTGGTCTCTTTCGCTTCCACCCCAAAGGCTTGAGCCAGACTCTTCTCTCCCTCCATCTTCTCCCCAGTGATCTCGACAAGGACCCCTCTTCACGCAGGAGCCTGGGTGGGCACAGGGCGGATTCCCTGGGCTTCAGGCTGACTCAACATGAACATCCCTTGGATGTCCCAGGGGCGCCAGACCCTCAACATGGGACATACGCTCTCCTCTCTGAAAACCAGTGACTCCCTCTACATCCCGTTTCAATGGCCCATCTTCCCAGGCAGCCAAGTGAGAAACCCAGAGTCACTCGGAGCTCTCCCCTTGTCCCGCATCCGATCCAGCCCCATCCTGCAGACTCTGTCGCCAATGTCTCTCCACCCGCAGCAGCCTCCGTCGCCCCCCCCCCCGCCCCCCACCGGTGGCTGCACCTGGGTTTTCTGCCAGCTCTTGACCTCGCTCATCTTGTCCCTCAAACCCACAGCCTCACACTGCAGCAACATCAGTCTCTCCCAGTTGTAAGTTAGGTCGTTCTTTCATCCACTCAATCAACCAGTATCTGGTAAACGTTTCCTGTGTGCCAAGACCCACGTCACCAGACAAGGGGCACAGGGACGATCTGATGGAGACAAGGAAGAACAACAGGACTCTCCTACCAATCCTGGCCTCAGGCTGCTCCTCCCCCATGGACAGAACCTACTGGACTCTCCCCTTTCCTCTTCATCTGGCGGACTCCTCCTCGTCCTCAGGGCCAGGTGACATGTCCCTTCCTCCACGAGGCCCTCCTGACCTAAATCTGGGTTGAGGCCGCTCCCATGTGTGCCCAGGAGGCTCCGGATGGGCAGCCAGTGGGCCTTGTTCGTCCCTGTGTCCCCAGCACCTTGTCCCATGCTAGGAGTGCTTGAAAAGCATTTACCAAATCAATGAAAGAATGAATAAATGGATTTGTGGACAGACGAACACCAGTTTTCCGTGTCTATTCACACGACTTTAAACCTGGGAAAAGGGGCGCCTGGGTGGCGCAGTCGGTTGAGCGTCCGACTTCAGCCAGGTCACGATCTCGCGGTCTGTGAGTTCGAGCCCCGCGTCAGGCTCTGGGCCGATGGCTCAGAGCCTGGAGCCTGTTTCCGATTCTGTGTCTCCCTCTCTCTCTGCCCCTCCCCCGTTCATGCTCTGTCTCTCTCTGTCCCCAAAATAAATAAACGTTGAAAACAAAAAAATTAAAAAAAACAAAAAAAACAAAAAAACAAAAAAACAAAACAAAAAAAAAACCCTGGGAAAAGGGCAGCTAAGGGCCTGAGCCAGGTCACACCCACCCCTCCCTGTCCACCTGCAGCCCCAGGGGCGGGGGGTGCTCACAAAGGAGGAGGAGAGGGGCTCCAGCTTGAAAGGATGGGCCTGACGAGGATCCTGCCCAAGTGAATTTTTTTACAGAGGCCTCTGGCATTCCAGGGGCGGAGACAGGATGTGATTAAACAGTGTGCTAAACAGGGCTGCAGAGGGTCTCCTTCCTCGGGACAGCAACAGCGTGCCTGTCTGCCTGTCGCCAGCTCCTTTCCTGAGGGGTGACCTCAGCCAACAGGCACGACCTAATAGGCCTGCTAGGGGTGAGCAGCGGGGGTTAGCGGATGGAACTTCGAGCCAGGCTGGACGTCTGCTGCACCCTCCATCAGGAAAGAGGGCCCAGCAAGCTGCCCCACGCCACCCCCCAGACAAAGGGTTGTGAGATGCCTTAGTGGACCCAATTCCAGGGGCAATCTGGCCCCACACTGTGCTCTCGGGGAGCCACTTGGTCCCCCTCCACGTATTAAAGGAAGTGTTGGGGTCTGTCTGGTGCTGCCCAAATGTGGCTTCTCCCCAGAGGTCCAATTTTCCTGATCAGTGGCCTGTCCCAGGCCATGGGGGCAGATTCTCCAATGAGGCAACCTGGGACTAACCCTAACCCTAACCCCTTGTACGCTCAGTCATGATTTGGGGGAGGAAGACAGGATTTGTCACCACCCCTGATCTATGGAAGCGTCAGGTTGGTTTGTACTGAGAGAGGCTTAGGGCGGAGGAGAGGGGGACCCAGACCCTTCAATCTGAGTGACACTGGAGAAGGTATGTCCTTTCCTGGGGCAGGGGCATTTCAGGGACTGCCTGAAATGAGAGAGCTCCTGCCGGGAGCTTCGTGCCCTGCAAAGGGTGGGCCGCTTTGTGCCCCTGGCCACAGGGCAGCGCAGGGATGGTGTCCGAACCAGGTCTCCAGAGTCTGCACTCGTGGCCTGGGGCTCCCACCGCCACCTGCCTCACTGCCAGTCAGCAGAGACCAGGAATGTGTCACCCCTCCTGCAGGTGCGCAGGAGGGGCGGGCAGGGGGAGGTCCTTCCAGTGGCTGTGGCTTTGCTTGCACTACAGAGACCTGACCACAGGGCCACAGGAGCACCCTGCCCTCAACTCCGCCCGCCTGCCTCTGAGAAGGGGCCCTTGGGTGGGGGGCTTCCCTGGGCAGGCGAGGGGCTAGCACACAGGGCTACCAACGATTTGTAGCCCTCCGGGGCATCGCCTCCCACACTGCTGGCCTGAAATGGTTTGTACAACTTCCTCTCCAAAAAGGCAGGTGGCGACAAGCCCGGCTGTGCCCTCTACCACCCCAAAACACAGAGGGGGAAGGGTGTGAGCAGCGCAAAGAGTTGCAGAAACCACCCGGTTTCGCCTCGCTGAGCACCAGCCACCCACGGTTTCTGTCTCCAGTGGATCCAGACTGGCCCCTCGACTCCAAATGCGACCTAGAGCCAGCTCCAGGCTGGGTCCTGCCTGCCACAACCCAGCCCTCGGACCTCCTGCCCCAGCACACCCCTGCCTATAAGGAACGTGCCCCGGGTCCCTTCAGGGACAGGCCCCCCTCCCCCCCCCCCCCCCCCCTCCCCCCCCCGCCCTCCCGACAGAAGGACTCTGCAGCATCCTATGGCAAAGACAGGCTCCCAAGCCCAGGTCAGCAGGACTGGCCCGGGGCCCGGGAATCTGTATTCCCAACAAGCTCCTCCCGGGTGCTTCTGGGAACCATGGGGGCAGGGGAGGACCGCCAGCCCAGGAGCCTCAGGCCATCCCGACCACCCCGAGACACCGAGCCTCCTGAACACCTCCCCCTCCTCCGCCAAAGGCCTCCGCCGGGCCCCCTGCGGAGCCACGGCCAAGCCACTCACCCGGTTGGCCGTGACCGCCAAGTTCTGGAGGTTCTGCAGGAGGCCGATATCGGCGGGGAGGAAGGTCAGGTTGTTGTGGCTGAGGTCCAGGTAGCGCAGCTTGCGGCAGTAGAAGAGCTGGGTGGGGATCTTCTCGATCTTGTTGCGGTTCAGATAGAGGCGCTCGAGGTTGGTGAGGTTGCCGATCTGGATGGGGATGTAGGCGATGTGGTTGTACCACAGCTTAAGGCAGGTGAGGCGGTGCAGGTGCTGGAAGCTGATGATCTCCTCGATGGTCTTGAGGTTGTTGTCCTTGAGGTCGATCTCCTGCAGGTTGTGGAGGCTGAAGATGGAGTGTGGGATCCGCTCCAGGTCGCAGCGGATCAGCTCCAGCTCGGTCAGGTTCACCATCTTCTTGAGGCTGTTGAGGACGATGAGCTTGGTGCCCTCGTTATTGATGGACAGCTTCTGCAGGTGCACGCCCACGTCGGTGACCACCTGCGGCAGCTTGCTCAGGTTGCTCTTGAGCCGCAGCACCTTGAGGCGCTTGAGCTCGCGTAGCCCGTCGATGACGATGTAGCGGTTGTTCTCTGCGCTCAGGTTGCCCGTCAGGTGCAGCTCCTCCAGGGTCTTCAGGCTGTAGATCCACAGCGGGATCTCCTTGATGTCCGTGAACTTGATGTGCAGGGCCCGCAGGTTCTCGCGCAGGAAGGCCAGGGCGGGCGCCTCGATCTTGGCCGCCGTGTGGTACAGCCACAGCTCCTTGAGGCCCGTGAGCTGGGCGATGCTGGGCGGGATGGTCACGTCCGGGATCAGCTCCAGCTTCAGCACCTCCAGCTCCACCAGGTCGAACACGGTGTCGGGGATGCCGCTGAGCATGAACAGGTGCAGCTCCAGCTTGTCCTGCGCGTTCTTGGTGAGCCGCTGCCGCAGCTTGTCCAGCGTCCACTCGTTGTTGAGGTTCAGCTGCCGCAGCTTGTTCTCACTCACCTCCGACAGGAAGACGGCGAAGCGCTTCGAGTAGAGCGGGTCGTACTGGTCGATGAGGTGGAGCATGAAGGCGAAGTCGTTCTTGACGTCGGGGATGTCGCTGTAGCTGCTCTCCTCGCGGATGGACTCGAACGAGTACTTCTTGAGGGAGCGCCGCAGCATCCACCACAGCGTGTACATGCAGATGAGGCCGTAGAAGATGACCAGGCTGATGTAGAAGGACGCCAGGATCTTGAAGAGCGTGGCCAGCGGGTGGGCACAGCGGTAGGTGCGGTAGCCCGTCAGGCTCTCGATGTCCACGGTGCAGTCCACGTCGAACTTGATGTTGTGCACGTAGTAGACGGTGTAGCAGATGATGAGGATGAACTTGACCACCTTGATGATGGTCTGCCGCATGTAGAGGCGGTACACGATGTCCCCCTCCTCCACGTGGGTGCGGAACTTCTTCACCTTCTCGAACAGCGCCTTGGCCTGCTCGCCCTCCTTCTTGTCCAGCACGCCCGTCTCCGAGCGGTCCACGATGCCCTGCTCGATCCGGGACTTGGTCCGCTGCAGCATGGGCACGGTGGCCTCCACGTCTTCGCTGACCGTCGACGACTTCTTGTCCATGGAGCCGTTCATCTTGCTGAAGGCCGGCTTGGGGTCGCTCTCTTCCACCACCGTCTCGGACAGGGCGCGTGTGGTCCAAGGCGAGTCGAAGCACTTGAGCAGGATAGACACGAAGTGCTCCAGCTTCGAGCTCGTGCGCGGAAACTTGAACCAGAAGTTGCTGCAGGCCAGGAAGATGAGCGTGTGCAGGAGCACCAGGTAGGGGAAGTACTTGGCGAACCAGTGCAGGCGGTTCTCATAGCACACGGCGTCCACGTAGTTGTACTGGTGCCGGTCCAGGTCGTACTTGATGCCCGTGGGGCCTGCGCCGGGGGTCGGCAGGACCGTGGAGTTGGGGTAGGTGGGCTCTGGGCCAGGGGCTGCCCAGCCCCGGAATGAGTCGTTGCAGGAGTCCTTGGTGACCCACTTACAAGGCAAGCAGATCATCTTGTCCTGGGTGACCTGCAGTGTGCCCCCAAAGACCGCGATCATCAGCATGACAATGGAGATGTAGTCGGTGAACACGTCCCACCATGGCTTCAGGATCCGGTAGGCTGGCTGCGTGTCCGCAAAGTAGCGGAGCTCTGTCACTGGAATCATGGTTCAACCTGAAAGGGACCCACAGGAGGGGGTTACCACAGGGCGGCCCAGCTGTCTGGGACCCAGGAGACGGCGCACCCATTGTCCAACATTCCACCTTGAGTCGGGCTGGGAGTCACAGCCCTGCCACGCACAGGGTGGCCCACCGATCAGCCTCTGTCCAGAACTATGTGGCCACCAGGCGGCTGGGACACCAGCACAGGGGAAGGCAGGTGGCCTCCGGACTTAGCAGACGTGAAGACCAAGAACTGAGGTCGGGACCCACGCCGACAGATGGCTAAGGTGGCCTCGCCCTGCATTCCAGCAGGACCATTTGGGAGTTCCTGTCCCCAGGCTGCATCCTATTAAGGATCAGACTGACCAGAGGGGCTTGTTGAAAACTCCCAGTTCACTTGGAACCAGGGCCGTGATGCTGCCCCAGTGACCCGAAGAGGTTTCCTCCAAGTGTGAGAAATCCCAATGGAGAAGAGGGGGCTTGATGTGAACTCACTTTTTTCTTTTAAGTTTATTTATTTATTTTGGGGAGAGACAGAGACAGCGTGAGCAGGGGAGGGCCAGAGAGAAAGAGAGAGAGAATCCCAAGCAGGCTCTGCATTGTCAACACAGAGCCCAGTGAAGGGCTCGAACTCACAGTGAGACCATGACCTGAGCTGAAACCAAGGGTCGGACGCTTCACCGACTGAGCCACCCAGGTGCCCATGAACTCACTTTTGTAAGACAAATAGGGAAATTCAAAAAAGTTCTATGAGGATGCATGTAATTATGTCCCTACTGGATCCTGAAGGGAGTCTTTCTTACACACACACACACACACACACACACACACACACACACACACACAGAGTAGGGGGTGCGGCCAAGCAGAGAGAAGACAAGAAAACAAGACCGATCTCCGCCGCGTGCTGGATGATATCACAATTATTATTATTATTATCATTATTATTATTATTTGTTATTATTATTATCTCTGGCCGTGTGCATCTGCATGTGTGTGTATAAGGAAATTAAAAATAGCAGCGTATTATCTCCCTGGAGAGTTCAATTCGGCAGGTCTCAGGTAGAGCTTACACTTGACTTTGGTGACGCTAATGATCGGCCAAGTTTGGGGAACACTGCGTAAGAAGCCACATTCAGGAAATCCAGCCAGTGACATACAGGAGGAGTGCAACAAAATGAAGGTGCGAAAGGAATCCTGTGCTTGGGCTGTCTGCAATCACCCTGCCAAGATACACTGCCCTTACAACTACTGGTCTGCAAGACTGTAACGAAATTTTAAAAAGTACTCTATGTTCACCAGAGAACGCTTGGGGAAATATCAAAAAGCATAAACACAAAAAAAGAGATCCCTTGTAAGAACGCTGCCAGGGTTACCCACTGTTAACTTTTCAATGCATAATAACCTTCCAGTCCTTCCTGTGCATATTTTTTAAAATAAAATTGTGAATTTTATTTTACTCCCTATTTTCCAATGTAGAATCTAGATTTTTTTTTTTTAAGTTTACTTATTTTGAAAGAGAGAGAGAGGCAGAAAGAAAGGGAGGGGAAGAGAGAACCCCAAGCACACTCCACACTGTCAGCAAGGAGCCCAACGCGGGGCTCGATCTCATGCACCATGAGATCATGACCTGAGCCGAAGTCTGGCATTCAACTGACTGAGCCACCCAGGTGCCCCTAGAATCTAGACTTTAAACCAAGGTTTAAGTACTTGTATTTTGACAGACTGGTCTGTTTCTCTTGGGAGACGAACCAGGGTGCTCAGACTACGGGACTGCCCCCCTCATTCTGACTGTTGGTAATGTTAATAATGACCACGGTAATGAAACATTCATAAAGCGGGCTTCCCTGCAAACACCAAATGTGTTCCATCCTCTTTCCAGGGCACACCGGGATGGGTGGGAAGAAAGCAACCCAGGACTCTGAGAAGGAATCGGGGCACTCAGATGGACGTGTGCCAGGCACTGGGCTAGCCCATACCACGGAATCCCTTCGATGCCCACGCGCAGGCCTGTCTTTGGCCTCGTTCCACAGACGGGGGAACTGAGCTCAGGGAAGTGAAGTCACCTGCCACGGACACTCTACGACTCAGGGCAGAACTGGGACTGAACTCAGGCCTGTCCCTCCGCCTCCCCACTTGGGTTGTCACTGCTGCACGGGCTTGCTGTCAGCGTGACCATGCCAAGAGGCCACACCCGGGAGTCCAGCTTCCCTGCCCCCCTGGGGTTCCCAGAACTCAGGTCACCACGGGGCCAGTAGACACCACCACCCTCCCTGGGCCACCAGCTCCAGCCCAGGGGTCAGCCCTCCTGGCGAGAAGGCCTGGGCCTCTAATGACTGGCTGGCTCCTTACACCGCCCACACTCCTGGGGAGGGGGCACCCCGGGGAGGGCTCGCTGAATCACGCAGCCAGCCTCCAGCTGAAAGAGACCCGGATACTCGTCCCTCCCTCGCCAGTTCCCCAAGCCCACATCCAGGCAGGCACCCAAAGGCTGGGGACGGGAAGGGAGGAGGGGCGGAGACCGAGCGCCCGAGGGCGTGCACCAGCCAGCCCTGGAGATTCCAGAGAGAGACGGCCACGGCAGGACGCCAGACGCTGGGGGCGGTGCAGTTTACGACCAGGCAGGATGTGGTTGCAAACTCACAGTTTTGGAGGGAGGTGGGTGTGCCAGCCTAGTGGGGACACCCGGTCTCACGGTGAGGAGTGGCCTCTGGGCCCTGCCGTCCTAGGGCTCTGCACATGTGGCTTCCTGACTTCTGAGGTGGGAACTGTGCACAGCTCCGTTTACAGGTGAGGGAACTGGAGGCCGACAGAGGGAGGAAACAGCCCAGGCCATTCCAGACCGGCATGTCTGGCTCTTAGCTTGCCCCCGACCCCAAACACCTGGTCTCAAGCACATCCTGAACTCGCTGCCATCCAGCCCTTGGCTCAGCCTTCTGGGGATGAGTAAAGTGCCCAAGGTGTGTCCACGCCTCAGGGGCCTCTGTGTCCAGTGGGAGCTCATGGGCAGTGGTGGGAGACACAGATGCCGCCTCCCTGCTGAGAAGAGCCTCGTGGAGTCTCAGGGTGCAGAGCCAGGGGCCCTGGCTGGGAGTTCGGTGCAGGCCCGGCCCCGTGGGGGTGACCCTCTAGCTGCACCCTATTTCTGCCTCACCTCTGCCACCAGCTCACTGTGGAACTCTGGGCAAGGCACTGCCCCTCTCTGCTGGGGTTTTGGAAGAAATCTGGAAAGAAGGTGCAGGCACCAAACCCCAGGCTTTAGTCCCCAGGGATGCGAAGGAGGGGCGCCCGCCCCAGGGGCCCCCGACAACAAACAGCTAGGTGGTAGGGGCAGCCCCCTCCCAAGCAGCTCTTGCTGAGGCTGGGGTGGGGCAAGCCAGTGGCCAAGAAGGCTGAGCTGAGATCTGCCGGGCAAGGTCCTCGCTGGCTTTGGGCCTCAGGTTCTGCACAGACACCTCACAGGGCTGCTGGAAAGTGTCCACAGAATTTCACGCTTTTACAGTGCTTAGCGCAGAGTGGGGCGGGCAGGCAGGCGGTTCAGGCACCTCCTCGTCTTGCTCCTTCAGGGCAGGAGCCTTTGGCGCATAGTAGGTGCTCAATAAAATCAGTGGGTCTCAAGAGAGGGCCCGAGAGGACGGGGCAGGAGTGGGACGCAGGGAAGGGCAGGGCCCAGGCATGGCGGGGAGGGAGTTTCAGGTGGATGTGGGCAGGGCTGCACATCCTGACAGGGAGGAAGCGGAGGCTCCGCCCAACCCCGAGGGCCCCTGGGAAGGAGACAGAGCCCCTCACACCCCACCCCGCCCCAGGTAGGGATCTCCAGTGCAGGGACCCGCCCCACGAGCCAGTGACTCAAGAGCACTGAACATCCACAGGGGCAGCTCCTGTTCCCAGACTAAAGACTCAGGGCCAAGTCCAGGATGAGCACATTGTTCCAGCACCCATTTTTTTTTTTCTTTTTTTTTAAGTGAGCTCTACACCCAACATGGGACTTAAACTCATGACTCTGAGATCAAGAGTCATGCTCTACCGACTGAGCCGGTCAGGCACCCACCCCCCCCCCCCACACCCATTTCTTTTTCTCCAAATTTCACTGTGGTAATATACACATAACATAGAACTTACTGTTTTAACCATTTTTAGGTATGTCATTCAGTGGCATTAAATACACTGCCATTGTCGTACAGCCGCCACCACCAGCATGGGTCTGCTCTGTCCCCATTAAACACCAACTCCCCACTGCCCCCTCCCCCAGCCCCTGGCAATCGCCATTCTACTTTCCGTCTCTATAAAGTTGACTATCCAAGGTGCTCCATGAATGGAGACGTGCAACAAGATTCGTCTCTTTGTGTCTGCCGTATTCCATTTAATACAGGGCCCTCAAAGTTCATCCGTGTCTTAGCACGGGTCATAATTCCTTTCCCTTTTAAGGCTGAATGATATTCCCCACAACCATTTTACAGATAGGGAAACTGAGGCTCAGAGAGAGAAGCCACTGGCCCAACTTCACACTGGCTGTAAGTGACAGAGGCCACCTTCAGAGCCAGATCCACAGTGGAGCCCGGACCTGCAGCAGCTCCAGGGGGCCACCCGGGGGGAGCAGATCCCACCTGGAAGCAGACCCCTGTGCTCAGGAGGGCGCCACAGGGAAAGGGAGCAGGTTCAAGGAAGTGGGGATCTCGTTTCCGGTTACAGAAAGCACTCCGCCCAGGACGGTTCCTGGAGGCAGTGTGTTCATCCCCTCCCTGCACTGAGCCCCTCCCCAGCTTGCATCGCCTCCGGCCAGAGGAATAGCTTGTCTCCCCCATGGCCTGTTTCCCTGTCCCAAAGGGGGCAGAGACTCTGTCGTGGGTATGCCCACATCTTGGTCAAGGGACCGAGGGGCATGTGATCCCAGGCCTGTGCCTGCCTTGGGCACCGCCTTTCACACTGTCTGTGGCCCACCCTGAGGTCAGCCAGCAAGGCTTGGCTCTAGAGCTGCCGATGCCACCAAACACCCCCTTGTCCTGGCCACCCCTGCCTGCGGCCAGCAGGGAGGGAGCAGTGTGTCCAGGAGCCAGGACTCCTTTCCCTCGTGGCACGTTGGTTTCCCCAGCCATAAAATGGGGGCTGGGGCGGGGGACACAGATGCCCTGCCAAGCTCTCAGGACTATCAGAAGTCACTGAAATGAGTTTTCCCAAACTGCCCGTGTATGGCCCATCGGTCAGGTGGAGAGCAAGCCCCAAGCTACATGATGTGAGCTTAGAGCTGGAGGGATGGCCGGGCTAGTCTGGGCTCTGTCCTGAGTGGTGGAGTGACCCTGGGCGGGCGCCTTCATGTCTCTGAGCCTCAGTGCGCCCCCATCTGTGGGATACGGCTAAACCAGACATGGGCGGGCCCCCCAAAGCAACCCCGACTTCAACAGACAGTCAGGGGTGGCTGAAAAGTGCACAGAACAGGAACACAAAGGAAGGAAATGGAAGGAGGAAAACCACCCAGAGGGCTGGCAGATACCAGGCAAAGAGACACCGGTGGGTGGGGCCTGGCCCACAGTGGGCGGGTCTGGGCCACTGTGGGCGGGGCCTGGACCGCGTGGGCGGGAACGAGGATGCGACCTTTTCAATGGAACGAAGTAGCTGTGTATGTAATACCATTTTGGAAAAAAAGCAAGATCCAGAAAAATAAATAAATATAATCTCATTCTGATTAAACCCTTGACCCACAGTCCCTGCACCGTGGGGAGGGGCTCCCTCTCCGAGAGGGAATAAGAAACAGAATGAAAAGAAACTAATTTTTTACCAGCATGCATTATCTTTGTGATTGATAAAATAGTAGAGTTCAAAAGAAACAGAGCCTTAAAAAAAAGAAGAAGAAAAAGAAAATCAGTTCTCATGTGGGGATCAGGTGTTCTTTTGAAGTTCTGGGAGGGCAGTTTGGGGAGGGCAGTGGGGAATTGGGTCAGATCAGGTCAGGTCCTTGCCCCAGGAGATGGAGAATTTGGAAAGGATCCTGAATAGAGGACAAAGATGAACGGGTTGAACTCAGGGAACTGAGAAAAGACAAAAAGGCAATGTGCCTTGCTGTCCTCTGAGCTCTGGGCTGACTACTTCTTTTCCAGAATGGACGCCTCACTCTGAGCTACAGACTGTGCCCTCCTAGAAGTCAGGGGTTAACATCCACCAGTGAAGTGGGAGGCCAATGGCTGCACCCAAGTAAAGCTTCGGAGGCAGTGGGCAAGAGGCCACCCAGGGGCCGGGGGCCAGGGAGGCTAGGAGTCCTGCAGGACAGAGGCCACCCTAGACTCATCCGGGGCCCTTGTGCAGAGCCCAGAATACAGCAGTGGAGACAAGACCTGCCGATCTGGGTGGAGCTCAGGAAGGAGGCCGTAGGAGGAAGGATGGCAGTTGTCTGCGAAAGAGCAGGACAAAAGTCAGTTACAGGAATGTTCATCAGAGTATTATTTATGCCCTGGGAAAATTGGAAACAACCCAGATGCCCATTACTGGGTGACTGGTTAAAGACTCATTAAATGATCAGATGATAAAACACTATGAAAGAATGAAAACTTGTTAGAGCAAGACACCCAATGACTTGATAAGAGGAAAAACGTCAGAAGTATGCTACCTGCAAAGAGTAGGTAATAAAACTGTGGTGGAGTAATTCTTCCGTTACGAGTTTTATGTATACAAATAAAACTTAACACACACATTTGAACCATATTGGCAGTGACATCAGACTGCTGTTTATAATCTTTTTTCACTCCAAACTTACCTCTATCTTCTATTATGCTAGTCAGGTAATGAAGTTTGGTTTTTTGTGTGTTTTTTTTTTTTAAGTTTATTTTTTTCAGTAATCTCTACACTCAACGTGGGGTTCGAACTCATGACCCCAAGATCAAGAGTCACATGCTCTTCTGACCCAGCCATCCAGGAGCCCTGAAAAGATTTTTTTTTTAAATCACAATTCCAAGGGCATCTTTTGGGATGAGCACTGGGTGTTGTATGGAAACCAATTTGACAATAAATTTCATATATTTAAAAAAATAAATAAATAAAAGATCAACACTTCAATTTAAAAAAATAGCAATAAAAATACAATTTGGGTAAAAAATAATAAAATAAAATAAAATAAAATAAAATAAAATAAAATAAAATAAAA
>NW_024412401.1:50945859-50962217 GCF_014898765.1 Herpailurus yagouaroundi | reverse complement strand
AATAAAATAAAATAAAATAAAATAAAATAAAATAAAATAAAATAAAATCACAATTCCAAGGGATCAAGCATAGCTAAGACAATTTAGAAGAACAAGGTGAGAGGAGACTGACCACAAAGATATAGGAATTCAGCCAATGTGGTTTTGTGATGTAGGGGTAGATGGATGGATCAAAGGAACAGAAGGGTGAGCCTAGAAACAGACCCTGAAATGTCTGGAAACAGACATGAAGAGTGTTAGCTTTGCAGGTCGAGGGAAAGAATGGGCGTCCATGAATGGAGCTGGCTCTCAGATACTCACATGAAAAAAAGCATAGCCTCATCTACTTCCTTAATATGAAAATAAATTCCAATGAACCAAAGACTTAAGACAAAAGCTCCAAGAAGGCCAACATGGGCAGGGCTCGATCCCACAGCCCTGGGATAATGACCCAAGCCGAAATCAAGAATCAGACCCTCAACAAACTGAGCCACTCAGGTGCCCCAAAAGTTGAAAGTGTTTAAAAAAAGGGGCACCTGGGTGGCCCAGTTGGTTAAGCCTCCAACTCTTGGTTTCAGCTCAGGTCATGATCTGGTGGTTCGCGAGTTGGAGCTGTGTATCAGACTGCACTGACAGCCCAAAGCCTGCTTGGGATTCTCTCTCTGTCCCTCTCTCTCTCTCTCTGCCCCTCCTGTGCTCTCTTAAAATAAATAAACTTTAAAAATTTTTTTACGTTTATTTATTATTGAGAAACAGAGCATGAGCATGGGAGGGACAGAGAGGAAGGGAGACACAGAATCCGAAGCAGGCTCCAGGCTCTGAGCTGTCAGCACAGAGCCTGACGCGGGGGCTTGAACTCCAGAATGGTGAGATCGTGACCTGAGCTGAAGTCAGACGCTCAACCGACTAGACCACCCAGGCACCCCAAAATAAATAAATAAACTTTAAAAAAAAAAGAAAGAAAGATCTAAGAGATCAACTTAGGATGAGAAAGGATTTCCTATCACAAAGAGTACAAATCCTTACAGGAAGAGATTGATATTGTGATCACATTAAGTTCAAATAGGGGCACCTGGGGGCGCCTGGGTGGCTCAGTCGGTTGAGCGTCCAACTTCGGCTCAGGTCATGGTCTTGCAGTCTGTGGGTTCGAGCCCCGCATCGGGCTCTGTGCTGACAGCTGGGAGCCTGGAGCCTGTTTCGGATTCTGTCTCCCTCTCTCTGCCCCTCCCCCACTCATGCTGTCTCTCTCTGTCAAAAGTAAATAAACATTAAAAAAAATTAAAAAAAAAAAATAGGGGCGCCCGGGTGGCTCAGTCGGTTAAGCGTCTGACATTGGTTCAGGTCACGACCTCACGGTTCGTGAGTTCGAGCTCTGCATTGGGCTCTGTGCTGATAGCTCAGAGCCTGGAGCCTGCTTTGGATTCTGTGTCTCCCTCTCTCTCTTTTCCTACCCTGCTCGCACTCTGTCTCTCTCTCTCTCAAAAATAAATATTAAATAAAATAAAATATATGCATATCAAAGAACATAATAAAAAACAAGTAAAAAGAACGCGCAGATTTGGAAGAGATATTTACAATGTGTGTAACTACCAAAGGTTACTATCCAGGGCAAATACAGAACTCTTACAAACACAAGAAAGAGACAATCCAAAAGAAAAAAAAAAAAAAAAAAACAAAAAAACGGCAAAATACATAAACAATTTACAAGAACAAAATGCAAATGGAATTTAACGCATGAAATTAATTCCTAATCTCGTTACCAATCAGGAAATGCAAATCAGATGCCACTTCATTCCCCTGCAACTGGCAAAAATGCTGAATTCCTAGACGAGGAGTTAGGATGCACATATCCTACAATCCAGCGACTTCTCTCCTAGTTATAGATCTCAGGGAGTTGTTTTACACACATGAGAAGTCACGGACAAGAATGCTCTCTAAAGAGTTGCTCCTAACAGCCCCAAATCAGCAGCAACCCATCCATCAACGGGAGAAAGGATAAATCATTACCGTCGTACAACGGAATGCTAAAGCAATGAGTTAATGATCTATACCTACATGTACTAACAAGAACGGACCTCAGAAACAACGCTGAGCCAAAAAACAAGCTACAGAATAATGTTATGTCTTATGCAAGGTTTTCTATAATGTAACATATCCATGTGTAGCAAAGCTATAAAGACATGCATGGAGACCCCCCAAATCAAGATAATTTCATCCAGAGAGGTGAAGCAAAAGGGCTCGGGGAAGAGGCTTCGCTTATGTCTGAAATAATTTGAGACAGAGACAATCCAGCTAACGCAATTACTGTAAAAATTAAGGACCGACAAAGCTGAGTCCTGGATACAAAGATATTTGTTCTGGTTTTATACTTTTCCATGTGCTTAAATTATTTCATACAAAATTTTCCAAAATCATCCTCCGTTTCTACCCCCTCTGGTGGGTCCTCTCTCTGGTCCTCACACCTGCCAGGCTCAGCTGGAGGCGGCTGCTCTGGACCTACTGCTGGGGCAGCAAATTCAAATCCTCCTTCCAACTGGCCTGCTCCTCACCTGTGGTCTCTGAGGATCCTAGAGAACACGATACCACCCCTGCCTGGTCCTGGCCTGTGCCCAGCGAGCTGCCGAAGCGGGTAGGATGCAGTCAGACCCTTTCCACATCACAGCAGACGCAGGCGGGGAGAAGTGGGAAGGTTCCTGTGGCAAGGCCGGAATATCCCTGCCCCTGGAGAGTCCCTATCTTCCCCCTTGGTGGCAGGCAGATCGCGGAGGGCACGGAGAGCAACAGCTTTGGATCTGGGAAGACACAGGTTCAAAAGCAGCTCTCCTGTGAAATCATTCCATGACCCTGGGAAAATTATTAGCTCAAGCCTCTGTTTTTACAGTTTTAAAATAAGAATAGGGGTGCCCGGGTGGCTCAGTCGGTTAAGCTTAAGCATCGGACTTGAGCTCAGGTCATGATCTTGGGGTTCGTGAGTCTGGGCCCTGAGTCCTGCATCAGGCTCTGCACTGACAGTGAGGAGCCTGATTTGGACTCTCTGTCTCTCTCTGTCTCTGCCCCTGCCCAACTCATGCTCGCACGCACTCACTCACGTGCTCTCTCTCTCTCTCAAAAATAAAATAAATTAGGGGCGCCTGGGTGGCTCAGTCGGTTAAGCGTCCAACTTTGGCTCAGGTCATGGTCTCACGGTTCATGGGTTCGAGCCCCACGTTGGGCTCTGTGCTGACAGCTTGGAGCCTGGAGTCTGCTTTGGATTCTGTGTTTCCCTCTCTCTCTGCCCCTCCCCTGCTCACACTCGGTCTCTCTCTGTCTCTTTCTCAAAAATAAATAAATGTAAAAAAAAAATTTTTTTAATAAATAATTAAATAATTAATAAACTTTTAAACTGAGAATAATGCTACCTACCTCATACATCTGTATACAGTGACCCAAAAGATGTCCAAGAGGTATTAAAAAAAAAAAATCGGGGTGCTTGGGTGGCTCAGTCGGTTAAGCATCTGACTTCACCTCAGGTCATGATCTCACCGTTTGTGGGTTTGAGCCCCGTGTCGGGCTCTGTGCTGATAGCTCAGAGCCTGGAGCCTGCTTCAGATTCTGTGTCTCCCTCTCTCTGCCCCTCCCCTGCTCGTGCTCTGTCTCTCTCTCTCAAAAATAAAGTTAAAAATATTAAAAACAAACAAACAAAAAAACAAGTACAGAGTCTCAGGTTTGCAAGATGAAAAAAAGTTCTGGAGCTCAACGGGGGTGAGGGCCGCAGAATGGTGTGAACGCATTAATATGCCACTGAACTGTGCGTTTAAAAATGGTTAAGATGATAATTTTACTTGTGTATCTTACCGCAATTTAAAAAAAAATCAGGGCAAAAGAGGCATGATCCTATTCTTGTTTTTAAAAAATTGCATCCCTAAGTTATTACTGTATGCATAGAAAAATCTGGAGAGCTATACATAGAACTATATTCAGTTAAGTCTGAGGGCGGATCAGATAGCAGAGGGTTGTCTATACCATATACTCTTCTGTTATTTAAATTTGGTACTTTTCTGAGCAGGAAAAATACCTGGGAAGAAACCCAGAAGGCCGTCCTCACCGTGCGGTTTCTGACGACTGTAAAAGTTTACCAGAAGTACCTGCCGTGTACTATGTTAGGAAAAGGTTGGTCCACCCCTGCCTGCCCCACCCAGGTGGCCGACACTCCACGGGGTGCTGTCCTCACTGCTGGGAAGCAGCACCCCAGGTTGGGTCGGCTCAGACCCTGGGGACAAATGACTTTTCCTCTGAGCCTCAGTTTCCTCAACTGCAAAATGGGAATATTACCGTACCTGCCTCAGAGGCTTACTGTGACTACTCAACATAATGCACCGTGTGGCACAGAGGAAGGTGTTACGCTTACCACAACCCACCTGTCGCTGCAGAAAACCCTCCGGGAACTCAGTGGGGGAAGACACCCGGGTGAGGGCTGAGCCACAAGGAATGGCATCTCCAAGTACAAACCAGACCCCCCAGAGCCCTCCAGGACCTGCCCCCGTCTCACAGACCACACTCAAGGGCCTTGAGCTTCTGGAGCCCCACCCAGGCTCAGGACCCCAGGAAAGGACGGAGGTAGAGAGCTGGCGATTTACTCTCAGAACCACCCCTTAGGTATCAACCGATGTCGTTGATTTCCTCCTGATGCTTCTTACAGAGGGGGAAGGGAGTAAGCAATGATGTGCTGCCCTCTCCATCCCGGAGGGAGACCGCCCAAGCGTGCTCCTGCCCCCGCGTCGGCCTATGGAGACTTGGCTTTCACACTCAAGCCGTGGCAGGCCGGCCAGGCTGCGGGTAAACAGGGCACAGTGAGCCTTTTGTTAAAGCCCAAACAGAGATGCTGGGCAAGCTTCCCGGCAAGAGGGGAGGCAGGAGGCTGGCGCCCCTCCTTGTACCACACTTGGAAAGGCTGTCTCTCCAACACTCTCCCAGGGAAGGGGGAAGGGCCCTTCCCAAGAGGCCGGAGGAAGACGGTGGGTCGATGGCCCTGTCCCGGAAGGGCTCTGGGCCTTGTGAATCTCCTCCTCGGTCAGCACCCCTGGGCCTCCTCTGGTCCCAGAGCTGGGAGTGGGAGGAAAGGTCGCACCTCGCCATCTGGTGCACACAGCCCCCACCCACTCAAGAGCAGGGCATTGCCCTCCAGGTCCCCACACCCACTTGGGGTGAGTCAGCAGCGGGCCGGGGGCGCTGCCTGGCTTAGCACTCAGCCTGTGGAGCAAGGCACACCCTCACTTCCCGGGAAAGGAAGACGAGGAAGACGGGAGACAGTCGAGGCGGGAGGGGGAGGGAACAAGTTTCACTTCCAAACCGCTCTCATGTTTGCGCCGGGCCTCCCAAACAGGTCTGTCCTCATACAATCTCGCAAGGCTGTGGCCTAGCTTACAGGGTGAAGGGTGACAGGTGAGGGACACCCATCTGGGGCTCCTGGACTCACAGAGGCAACAGGCCAGGCTGGAGGCTCAAGCCACCCCCTCACCACACCAGGCTGGCGTTAGCGCTCCCGGCTACCGGCGGGGACCGCGTGCCAGCACTGAGCCCAGCACTTCCTGTGCCTCGGCTCCCAATCTCCACGAAAACCAGGAAGGTGGCTTTCCAATTCACCAGTGGGTGATCTTGGGAAAGTCCTCTTACCTCCCAGGGCTCTGGGTTTCCTCATCCGTAAAATGGCTCGTGAGTTGTAGTGAGGACTGAAAGAGGGAGTCCGTGGAAAGCTTTTGGCCGGTGCCTGCCACGTATTAAGACTCTGTAATGTTAGCTGCTGTTACTGTTACGGGAGGCGTCCTCATCAGTCCCTTTATGGGAGAGTGGTTAAGCGACCTGCCCAAGGCCACAGAGCTAGAAGATGGTGGGAAAGATCACTACCAGTCTGCCTTTCCATTACGCCAATCTGTGTCGAAGGCTAGCGGGGCTCCTGACCCTACCTGAGCGCCTGGAACCCTGGAAATGCTTCCTAAGACAAGACCTCCTTTTCCCGAGGGGTACATGGAATCAAGGGCTTCTGCAGGGAACCCGAGCAGAGCATACTCAGACGCCTCTGGTGTCTCAGGTATAGCTTTAAGGAGACTCTAGAAAGGAGCCCTGCTCTGTCGGGTCTGGGCCCAGAAGCCAGATGCCAGATCAGGGTCCGTGGTGGCAAAGGGGCCTTGGAGGTGGGCCTTGACCTGCTATGAATGCCAGCACTGCCTGCCTGGACAGGTTACAAAATGGGGGCAGGAGCACCTAAAGGAGGCTGCAGACACATCTTCTGCTGAGATCCCAGGGGACTGGGACTGAGACCAAGGTAAGCTGCCTGCGGCCCAGCTCTCTGGGCTGGAGGGGGGTGCTGCCCCCAGAGATCCCAACACAGGGCACCAGGGGGGAGGTGTGAAGTGCAGGATCCCTGTGCACCCAGCTTCCTGCCGCCCCCTGCCCCCCATCGGAACATTTGTCAACAGCCAACTCCGGAGTTCGGTGCTGGCACCTCTGAGGGTGTCCAGGTGGCATGTGAGAGCTCTGGAATTTTATAGCCACTTTTACTCCGGTGGAAGGCTGCTCCAGGCAGGAGGCTATATTGCAGCAGCCTATTTAATTTTGAGGTTTTAGGCCCTCAAGAGACAGTTAAACATAGAACTTACTACGAGATGCAGCAGCAACGCATCGGGAGAGATAGCAGGGGATGTTTGCGGCTGGGAGTAAAAGCCGTTCTAGAAACCTCAGTCCCAACACATCCTAGACAAGGGATGGTTAACCCCCCGACACGTTCTGGGAAGTCACTAGAATCCCCGCTGCTGAGGACAGCTCGGCCCTGCTTCTATACCAAGGGTGTCAGATGGACGCCTTTGCCAGAGGTGGGGACCAGGGCTGAAAGCATCGCCCTGCTCAGTGTCTCCTGGGATGGTCCACAGACCGGCCGCCTCACGACAGCCTGGGAGCGTCCTGAGAATGCAGATTCCTGGGCCCACCCCTGCCCAGGTGTGTGGCGATGGGTCCCCGGGGAAACAGCATGGTCAACAAGCCCCCCCACCCCTACCCCAGGGAAGCTCTAAAGTACCTCCAAGCCTGAGAACCTGGAGAAAAAGAAAAACGGAAGGTGGGGTGGAAAGAGCACAGGCTGCCAAAGCTAACAGCTCCGGGTTCGAGTCCCAGCTGTGGTCTTTGACGGTGGAGCCATCTCACAGAGGAGACCGTGGCGGGGAGCTGCCATATGTATGCAGTGACCCGACATACCACCCAGTGCTCCGACTGTGGCCACTGGGGACAACTGGGGGACAGGAAGACCCTGCCGTTAGAACGAGGGAGAAGGCGGACAGCCCAATTCCTGGAGCCAAAGTGTCTCCAGAGAGAAGGAAAAGAGACTGCAGGGAAAGAACAGGAGGAGGGAACCCGGTGAGGAAGAGGGTCAGGTCAGGGAGCCTGAGAAGGCCACCAGGTCAGGGACACCTCGTTCCCAGCTCCACCCTGCCAGACCACAAAACCAGGCTGCCAGGCCTGAAATCCCTCCTGCCCCAACAGAGCATCTTCAGACCCGGGTCACAGGGCAGGCCCTCTGCCTTCTCCTCCCCTGCCCACCCTCAAGGTTAAAAGCTGAAAGGAGAGGGAGGGGCATCTGGCTGGCTCAGTCGGTGGAGCATGTGACTCTTGATTTTGGGGTTGTGAGTTCGAGCCCCGTGTTGGGTGTAGAGTTTACTTAAAAACAAAATCTTTAAAAAAATTTTTTTAATGTTTATTTTTGAGAAAGAGAGAGAGAGAGGGAGGGAGGGAGGGAGGGGCAGAGTATAAGCGGGGCAGGGGCACAGAGAGGGGGAGACACAGAATCTGAAGCAGGTTCCAGGCTCTGACCTGTCGGCACAGAGCCCCAGACGGTGCTTGAACTCACGGACTGCGAGATCATGACCTGAGCCGAAAGTTGGATGCTTAACCGACTGAGCCACCCAGATGCCCCCAAAATAAAATCTTAAAAACAAAACAAAACAAAACAAAACCCAATAGGAGCATTCCAAAGGGACCAAGACTTCCCCCAGGAATTGCCAGGGTCAGTGAGTCAGGGCCAGACTCAGGCAGCACAGCAATTCGTGCATGTCCCTTCCAACCCCCCCAACCTGGCGCCTGCCCTAGGTAGACAGAGGAGGCCGAAACCTCTCAGGCCAGCCCAGGCCGTTCCCTCCAAGCTGTCCCTGGCACGGAGGAGGATTTCTGATCTCAGATAAGTTGGACCTGCTGCTTCCTACTCGTCCCTGGCCAGAAGAACTTGGCTCAGGCTTCCCCTTCCTCTCCAGGAGGTAGAGTTCCTCAAAACCAACAGGAAACTCCTATAGGGCAGGGCTGGGGTTTGCTGACCTCCTCTCAGTAAACAGGAGAGTCCACAAAATCACACACCAGGTATTTCCTACCCCCCTCGGTGCTGTTGTCAATGCGCTAACAGCTCAAAACCCCAGAAAGGTGAGGATGGGGGCAGTGGGGGTGTGCTGACGGGGACACACACACACACACACACACACACACACACACACACACGGATCCACCCGGGCCTGGGAAAGAGGGCCTGCGGGAACCAGGAAATGAAACAAGAGCAAGCTGTGAACCAGCCGCCCTAGCAAGACTTGACATGGGGAAAATAAGCAAACAGTAACACCACATGTGGAATGATACCCTCCTCCCCATTCACCTCTCCGGAGATGGGATCGCGGGAGACTTTCGCTTTCCGTGACATCAAAATCAAAGTGTTATAAAAACGTATAATGAACATGCAACTCTGCTGATAGTTAAAAAAAAAAAAAAAAAAAATTACTGTTTCTTTTAAAATCCAGGCTGGGGAGGGCCAGGCCCTCCTTAACAAAAAGCTGAGGTGACAGGTGGATGCAGCGAGGCCTGGGGCACAGAACAAAGGACCCTGGCTCAGGATTCCAGGATCTGGTTCCAGCCCCACATCCCCACCTGCCTTCCTGAACTCTTGGGCAACTTTCCCCACTTTGAGCTTTAGTTCCCACATCTATAAACGAGGGATGAAGGCCACTGCCTGAGTTTCCCCAAATGATCAGAGGAAATCATTGACAAGGGTGCGTTTTACAAATGATACAGCAATCTATCCACGTACCCGCTAAGGTTATGAGACACGTCCGGGGACACACGCTGCTAAGTGCCTTCCCTTTATCAACATATTTAAAGCAAGATGAGGTACTAAAATCATCACCTTTTTATGGCTAAGGGAACAGAGGCTCAGACAGGTACAGCGGCTGGCCCACAGTCACTCACCAAACCCACATCCCAGACTATGAAGTCTGGGTCCCAACCAGCGCACTTTCCCACCTTTGGGAACTGTTTTCCAAAGCGTGGGCCAAGGAACCCCAGTCCCCAAAGACGTCCACGCGATCAATTAACTGTGGCGACGCGCAACTTGCCGGCCCCCTCTCAGAGACTCATCGTGCTCCCTTCGATGCAGTCAAGGCTAAGAAGTCCCACAGCAAGGTCAAGTTGTTTTCCAGAGTCATCCAACCACTGCGACCACAGGTACGGGCGTTCCACGGAACAACACCTTGGGAAATGTGGTCACGGGACGGTCCGGTTAACAAGTCAGACCGACAAGATGTGGGCTGGGGGAGACAAAAAAACAGAGGTTCGCAAGGAAACCTAATGTTGGCGTTTCAAGTACAGCTACCACATACTCCTCAGCTGGCCACGGAGTCGGGAGGAGGAAGAATTCTCTCCTGCCACCTTTGCCCTAGATGCCCTGGACCCGTAGTAAGAATAGCAAAGGACCGCAGAGATGGAGATACTGCCCTTTGCCCCCTCGGCTGGGGCAGACACCTGACTGGAGGCTGGCCTGGCGGCGGGGGGCGGGGGGGGGGGGGCAGTCCTTACCCCGTGGACGGTTCTGCTATCTGCGTGCTGGCTGTCGGTGCTGAGGCTGGCCCACGTCTGTCTGGGCAGGGTCCTGGCATTCCTCTCGCTCCATGGAAGCTGCCTCCCTACGAGGAAGCAAGAGCTACTGTCAGCAGGGATGTGTGTGGCTATCAAGAGTTACCTGCTGTGCTGCCAACATTTTCTGAGTGCTTGCTCAGTGCCAGGCCCCGGACTGGGCTCTGGGGTGGTAAGAGAGAACCAGACAGCCTACTGGGAGACGCCAAGGCAATGATTACAGTCAGCTCTTGGGAGCCCAGAGCTCTGCTGGGGGTACCCGGAAGCTACGGGGACCCAGAGGAAGCATGAGACCCAGACCGGTGGGGTCAGAGAAGGCTCCCTGGGAAAGGTGTCGCCTGAATTGACTTCTAAGGAAGAGCAGAGGTTGGAGAAAGAGTACAAGTTCGCCTGGAAGGGAGAGAACGCGACATCTAGACAACGCTGAGTGGTTCTGCCTGGCTAGATCTAGGACCGGAGGTGGGAAGTGACGGGACGTGAGCTCCCGTGGGGCGAGCTGAGTCCAGGCAAAGGCACAGCTTCAGCCCAGACACACGAGTTCGACGCATACACAAAATCCAGCCAGCACCTGTTAGTCAGGAAGCATTTAGTGAGTATCTAAACACGCGAGGCACTCTGCTCAAAACCATTCACAAGACTGGAAAAGACAAGTTAGCAGGGTGGGAACAGAAGTGTGATCAGACTACAGTAGGGGTAAGGGGGAGTATCCAGACCACTAAGAGTTGAGACTGTGGCCCCCAGCCATCGGGAAAGGCCAAAGGATATGCAGGAGTTAACAGGAAGGAGGGAGTGCAGGTAGGGAGTGCAGGGGCAGACAAAGGGACTCAAATGGCTCTAAGAGGGACTGTGGAGCCTCTTAACCACTTATGCCAGTAAGCATTTAAAGACACCTACTCAGTGCTAGGCACCATGCTGGGAGGAAAGAAGCAGAAGACAGTCTCCAACCCAGAGGAGAGGTACAGAAGTCAATAACCCAGCAAATCCACACAAGGGAGACGGCCACTAGCAGTAAAGTACCTAGAGCTGTAAAGGCACGGAGGCCACTAAGCCAGACTCTAATCCACCCCACCCTTCTCAAGGACAGGATACCCACTGAGGCTGGGCAGCCCAGTCACTTGCCCAGGGCACAGCCCGGACCAGAAGTCAGGCCTCAGGACTCCCTGTCACTGATTCTTCTAGTCTCACCTCTTCCAGGAAACACACACTGCACACTTCCAACATATTCACCCTGAGCTAATGCCTCCTTCCTCTGTAATATTTCTATTATTACGCTGGCCATTGTATCAACGTTTTCCTGCCTGCCTCTCCTCCCAGACTGCAGCTCAGAGGAGGCCAGGGACCATGTTCTCTAGCATCATTTCTGGTCCAGGCCAGGCACTGACTAAGGAATAGCTGGCTGGCTGGCTGGCTGGCTGGCTGGCTGGATGAATCAAGGCATAGAGACATGGTGTACTGGGCTCTAGGGCCACCCGACTTCTCATGAGGTCTTAGACCATTAACCTGTGCTTCAGTGTCCCCATGTGAAAATGTGGAATCACCGCCACTCTCAGGAGAGGCAGTCAGGAGCCAGGCCAATCCCTTCCCTCCAGGTCCTACAGGTGAGGTCCAGGCCAAGCCAGATAGCAACCCAAGGCCCAGCCACTTCCCCACGTTCTGACCTACTGGGGCAGTCCTCAGGACCCTCTCCTGTCCAGAAAGGCCACTCAAAATTTGCAGAGGAAACTGCTTCCTAGTGGGTATGCCCAAGGGACGGAGCACAAAAGCATATGGCTGAGTTTGGGGGAGGAGGGAGACTGGGGGCAAGAGTCACAAACATTTCTTGGGCCCCTGCTCTGTGCCCTGGACGGCAGAGAGATATTAGACTCTACCCCAAAGCACCACTAAGACCGGGAAGACAGGGAGGCAGAGGCCCTTAATTCATGCCCCAGCATCTCTCCAGTCCTCCAGAACAAGTCATTGCCTTCCCTCGAGAGCCAGAGAAAGACTTGACCTTCACGAAGGCAATGCTCAGTGTGACTGAGCTATGGGCACTGCCCAGTCCCTCTGAACAAACTCCCACCCCCCCCACCCCCTCCACAGGAAGTATCGCCAATAGCAGACCTCCTCCTCCTCCTGCCTCCAGTCCATCTGACTGCTGGTCTCTCTGTTCAGAGGGGTTAAAGAAACTCCTAACGGAAAAGGTGGGAGAGATCCATGGAAGCCTTTCGGCTGCACCGAATCCCTCCTCCACAATCTAGGCCCAAATTCCCTTTCCCTCCCCAAGCTCTCTCCCTCCTCATCCTCACACCTCATTCTCAAAAGTCTTCCTGGAGTAGAACTGGGGAAGAAGCATCAGAGGAGTGTGATCAGCCCCCCCCTTCCAGCCCAGTCCGGATCAGAGGGTTGTTGGCCCCCCCCCCCCCCCCCCAACCATCTCTCCTCCTTCCCAAAAAAGGCAGTAGTTGCATCAGCTGAGAACCAGCCGAATCTTGGTTCACTACAGTCCAGACCAAGGGGAAGAAGCAGTCAATAAAAGAAGCAGAATCATCATGAACCCCAACCACCTCGGCCATGCTCCTTCAGCCTGGTAACCAACTTTGCTGGATCTCCAGCCTGGACCGCATCAGATCTGGTTCTCAGGCCCATACGGATGCACAGGACGTGGGCAGGGCCTGGAGACTCGGACCCTGAACCATTCTTCCTAGGAACCCCTGTTCACACGGGGGGCCCAAGATCTTGGCCAGGGATCCTGCCCCCCCAAGTCAGGGCACTATTCCCGCCTGATCAAAAGGAGGGAGGGGTCCCGGGGCCAGGAGCCCAGGAGAAGAGAACAGGGGAAACCTCTGAAAACGAAATGAAAGCTGCCAAGGAGAAAGCTCAGAGGTGGAACGTCTAGCAAGGGGGGAGTGTGTGCGTGTAGGGGTTAGGATCTGAGGGAAACCCAGGGGATGACAAGGGGACCTGGGGGAGCCCAGGCGGAAACTCCCGGTCGGTAGAGCACAGGGAGGCACTGGGGTGCCTGGGAGGGGGCTCGCGCGCCCCGGCACCGGGGAGAGGGTGGGGTCCCGGAGACCTGGACTACCCGGGAGCCTGGAGGTGGGCCAAATTGAGCCGCGGCGGGGGCCCCCAGGGAGCCAGCCCGGGCGGGCAGAGCCCAAGCTGCCCGGGGCGCCGGGGCCGGGCAGCTGGTTGGGGGCGGGTAGGAGTGGGTTTCTAAAGGTGACAGTTCGCGCCCCTTTCCCCGCCCCACCTACTCACCTTGTCCCGTCGGGTCCGGCTGCCCAGCAGGCAGCCCCGCGCCCCGGCCGCTCCGTCCCGCCGCCGGCCGCTGCGCCCCTCCGGCGCCTCCTTTTGTTTGTCCCTCACTGCACCACTCAACCTCCTCCGCCCCGGAAGTGACGTCACCGCCGGCTCGAGCGCGGCAGCTAAGGCGTCGCCATTTTTTTGACGGGAGTTCTCTCCGTGCCTTCACACCCTCGGTTCCTACTGGCGCCATGTTGGTTTGGGGCGGAAGTAGCGGAACCCGGGCTCGGCCCCCTTAAAGGGACAGGAACTGCTGTAACCTTCGGGGCTCGCCGGGGGACGAGCGGTGAAGCCGCCGAGGCCGGGGTGAGTATCCGGTGCCTGCGCGTTGCTGCTGCTCCGATGCCGGGTGCCGAGGCCGGACGACCTGTTAACCCGTTCCGAGATCGTTTGTGCCAGAAAACTCGCTGCGTTTGGTACTGCTGGTACGGCGGAGTGGCTGCGCCGAAATCTTAACCCAACCTGGAGCTGCCCGGGGGGATAAATTGCACGCGCTGGACGCTGACCCGCACTTGGACGCTGGGAACCCGCCAGGCGGGTCCTCTGCACCCATATCCTTCACCCCCCACCCCCCGCGATAGTACCTGTGGGGAGCATGGAGCCCCAGGTAACTCGGTCATTTATAGGCAGAGCCGGGACACAGCTCTGTGGAGCCCGAGTCCTCGCAGTTCCCACACTGATGATAGTAACAGCAACCACATTAAGAAATAATCCATACAGTGGAATGCTGTGCAGCCACTAAAACGAAAAATGTTCAATATGCACTAACGAGATCCAAGATACCTTAGATTTAAAAAAAACAGGAAAGGGCAAAAGAACAGCGTAGATCGGCGCTACAGTTTGTGTAAAAGAACGTGTGTAAGGAGTGTGCGTGTCTGCGGGTGTGTGCAGCAGGCGTCTGGTAAGATGCACAAGAAGTTTTAACTGTGGTGGCCTCGGACAGAGCTGGAGTCCTGGGTAAGGGTTAGGGAGAATTTACCAGCATGTGCACAGGCTAGTTATTTTTTGAGTAAGATGATGTGTAAGATAAGAACTGCTGGCACCCATCAAGTGTGGAGCCAGTGCCTGGTTTCAGCCCTCCTGCTGGAAGGTCCGATTTTTCCCTTGTCGTGAGAGGAGGAAATAGGCTCAGAGATTAGGGACTTTAGTAATATCTCACGGCCAGCAAGAGGAGAAGCTGGAATTTGAGCCCTGGAGGGTTTTACCCTTAATGCCCATGGTCTCCAGGCCCCACTTCTTAGCGGGAAGCTTTTTTGTTATTAACCACACAACAGCCAGTGTGGAGTCTGGCACACCGTAAGTATCCAGTAACTGTTGATTGGCTATTTACTGGCTGAGCAGGTAGAACAAGAATAGAACGGAGAGAAGAAACACTGGGGGCCAGAGCCCAGACTGGAGTCCAAGGCTTGCCCCCATCCATCTTGGGGGCTGTGAACCTGGCACATCCCTCCCTGAGCCTCCATGTCCCCATCTATAGAGCTAACAGTCATGACCACCACCCCTGCCACCGGTGCTCCCACCTGTCCTACCCTGTGCATTACACGCAGATCCGTCCCATTTTACAGATCAGTAAGTGAAGCATAGAGAAATTAAGGAAGTTGCCCAAAGAGGGTCCCCACAAGGCCTGACTCCCCCACTTCACTGAGAGAGGTTGCGAGGCTCCTGGGTCTCTCCCTCAGCCTCTAGGCACTAATGCTTTGGGAGACCTACGCTTCTGGTTGAGCTGCCAGAGACTGAGGATCTGGTGGGGAACAGGACACACGGTTCCTGTCCCTGGAGTCTAGTGAGGGTGACGGACAACCCAGCAGTTAACGTCCCTGATGAGCTCTGTGGTGGATGGAAGCTCAGGTCGTAGTTGTACAGTGGCAGGGGCATCTGGCTCCGTCCGTCCGGGTGGAGTCAGAGAGGGCGTCTCAAAGTAGGTAACTTTTAATCTGTGTCTGAAAGATGGGCAGGGTGTCCGGAAGGAGGAACGATGAGACTAGAGACCCAAGCAGAGCGGTGACCCACGTGATCAGAGACCGCGCAGGTTGGAAATGTTCAGTCTGGCTTCTGCACGAATCACTCCTTGCTCCTGGAGAATGCCTTCTCAGGACCACACCTGTGGCTTTTCCACCCTCCACTCCACACTTCACCTTTGGTGCAGCTCCAAACAGGAGGACGCCCTGATTTTATAATCCAGGTGGGGGCGACAAAGGAACAGGGGAGAGCTCATAGAAAGGAGGAAGTTGTTTACGGACACACCCACCTCCCACACAGACCCCCCCCCCACCCCATCCCCCAAATTCCTCCGGCCTCCAGATCGGCGGCCAATTTGCTGTAAGCAGAAACTCTGCCCTGGTGAGTAAAGGCGTCAGCACTGGGAGCTCCCGTCTTCCGGGCTGCTTAAGCCCGCTTGGTTTCTCAGGTTGAGTGCCGGCCATGACCCCTCCTCTTCCCCCCTGGTTCTGAATAGTCCTGTAGCCAGCTGGGCAAAGTCACACCAGCTGCGGTGGGAGAGGTACTCCTGCCCCAGCCGACGTGGGGCCACATCCCACTGCCAGACGGCACTGCCAGATCCTTGAAACAACTACCAGATGGTCATTCTGTTTCCTCATTCCTGGACAGCAGTGTAAGATCTGGATTTACAGCTGGGGTCCTTCTGTGATTTTCTAGAACTCTGACTTTGGGTAAGTCATTTCCCTGCTCTGAGCCTTAGTTTCTCCATCTGTAGAACTGGTATGACGGTTTCTAATGTTCTTGCCAGGCATTAAATATATAAACATAGAGGGGCACCTTGCTGGCTGAGTCGGTAGAGCATGGGAGTCTTAATCTCAGGATTGTGAGTCTGAGTCCCATGTTGGAGTACTCAAAAAAAAAAAAAAAAAAAAGACCCTTCCTTTATTAAAAAAAAATTTTTTTTAATTGAAAAAAGTAAATGTATAAACATATATACTTTCTCCCATGTGTAAAACTACCTTAGGGGCGCCTGGGTGGCGCAGTCGGTTAAGCGGTTAAGCGTCCGACTTCAGCCAGGACACGATTTCGCGGTCCGTGAGTTCGAGCCCGGCGTCAGGCTCTGGGCTGATGGCTCAGAGCCTGGAGCCTGTTTCCGATTCTGTGTCTCCCTCTCTCTCTGCCCCTCCCCCGTTCATGCTCTGTCTCTCTCTGTCCCAAAAATAAATAAAACGTTGAAAAAAAAA
>NW_024412401.1:50925537-50945759 GCF_014898765.1 Herpailurus yagouaroundi | reverse complement strand
AAAATAAATAAAACGTTGAAAAAAAAAATTAAAAAAACAAAACAAAAACAAAAACTACCTTAAAGAGTGAGGTTTCGATTTTGGATCTGGGTCCTGTGCCAGGAGGAAGGAGTGGGCTACCTCCTGTCTGTCTTACTCAGGGTCTCCACCCACCAGCCCCCCTGGCCCAGAAACCTGCCTCTGGGCTTCAGAAGTCATTTCTCTCTCCTTTGCCAGTTCCAAAGTCTAGGGAAAACTATGTGTAAGTCAGTGTGCTTGTCAGATCTCTCCAGACACCACTTCCCTTGGGTCAGAACCATTGACTCAACAAGTTTTCAGGAAACATGTGTCCTGTAGGGATTATCTGCTGTTAGATTTGAGAGAGAGAGAGAGAGAGAGAGAGAGAGAAAGAGGAAGAAAAGTCAAGATTCATTTTCTGGCATGAGACTTTGTTGCCCTGCTTGATTAACTAATTTTCATGGACACCATATTTGTTTCAGTGTCAACAGCTTCTTATTGACTGGTTCCTGTGGGCCAGGACCTGTCTTGAATGCTTTCTGTGAATGACTGCATTATGGCTATCCCCTTGTACAGACAAGGAAACTGAGCCTAGAGATCTGGTTTGTGGCATGGAATGAGCACGGTCCAGAGTGGAGCTTGGGACCACTCCATCCATGTCCAAGCTTTCATTTTCTGGGATTGTTCGTGGAACAGGCTGGTCTTGCCTGGGCACGGTACGCCTTCCCCAGGCCCCTTCTCCAGAGACACCAACATTTCTGTTTTCTCAGTAACTGGGAGCATCTGACGTTTTGAGCCAGAGGATGCTAAACATCCTTCCAGACACCGGATAGATCTTCCCAGTAGAGAACTGACTCACCCCAAATACTAAGTGTGCCCCTTTTGAGAAACACTAAAACCATCTCTCTGTATTGCATAGAATGGGCTTAGGTGATGTGGGCCCAAGCCAAAATCCCCTTGCTTGCCTCGCAAGCTGCCATGTGGTATGGAAGCCCAAAGGACGTGACTCCAGTCCCCAGGGGAGCCAACAGAGGTCAACACCCACCTCCTGAAAAGAGGGATGTTTGGGGCAAGACTTTGGACTTTGGAAGCCCGCGAACCCCAAGATTTGAATCCCAAAGTAGGCTCTCAGCTGAATGACCTTTGTTGTTCTCCTTTGAGAAAAATAGGGATGATAGTGCCTTCCTACTAGGTTTTTCTCAAGATTACTGGGGCACCTGGGTGGCTCAGTCAGTTAAGTGTCCGACTTCGGCTCAGGTCATGATCTCACGATCTGTGAGTTTGAGCCCCGCATCAGGCTCTGTGCTGACAGCTCAGAGCCTGGAGCCTGCTTTGGATTCTGTGTCTCCCTCTCTGTCTGCCCCTCCCCTACTCATGCTCTGTCTCTCTCCTTCTCTCAAAAATAAATAAACATTAAAAAATAATAATAATAATAATAAAAGATTACAGAAGTGCAGGGATCAGATGTAGAGTAGGTGATCTCTGAGTTCAGAGGAAGGCCCAAGTGGACACGGAGGGAGAGACGAGGCAGGGCTGAGACTGGACCCTGCCAGGGAGATCAGACTGGGGGGCATGCAGGGCAGGGGCACAGACGTCTATTCGAAAACAAATTAGGGGCACCTGGCTGGCTCGGTTGGTAGAGCATGCGACTCTTGATCTCAGGGTCATGAGTTCAAGCCTCACGTTGGGCATGGAGCCTACCCAAAATAAAAAGTTACAAACAAAAAAACAAAAGCAAACAATTTGTATGCTCGGAAGAGGAGAGAACATAGAACCTGCAGAGTCTGTCTGCATTCAGGCCAACTCCAAAGGCCAGCTACCGGGGCTTTGGATCTGGTATTAACGCGGGCTTCTTGGCAAGACTGATCCAATGGGACACGTGGCTGACATCAGCCACCGGAGACTTCGTCACTGAGGCATTTCCCGAGGGGTCATTCACCTGCTGGCCAAGAGGTGGCCCAGGATCTGCCCAAGCTGGTAGAGTTCTGTGTTGGGGGAGGGCACTAACCACTGGCACCCAGCCCCTGGCCTGGCAGCAAGGAAGCCTGAGACCTTAGAGGCCGGGGGGAGCGGCCCTGGAAGGTGTCCTAAAGGTCATCTGGTGCATTTCTGCTCCCCTCCAGGCGGGGCTGGCCTCCCCAGTGCTGCCATAGCGCCTGCCTTGCCTACAATGCTTATGGGACTAATAGTTGAGGACTGATGATAACAATGACGACATTTGTGGAGCACAGACTCTCTGCGGGCACCACGCTAAGCGATTTTCTTGTGTCCTCTCACTGGCTTCTCGCTACAACTCTGTGAGGCAGGTGCTACCGTCGTTCCTACACAGAAATGATTCTTAGAAAAAAAGAAGTGTGTGGGGAGGTACGCCTGAGCGGCTCAGTCAGTTAAGCCTCCGACTCTTGATCTCGGCTCAGGTCATGATCCCACGGCTCGTGAGTTTGAACCCTGCGTGGGGGCTCCGTGCGCTGATAGTGCAGAGCCTGCTTGGGATTCTCTCTCTCCCCCTCTCTCTGCCCCTCCCGTGCTCTCTCTCAAAATAAATAAACTTTCAAAGCAAAAAAGACACGCTTCTCAGAAAGATTTAATACTTTGCAAAAAGTCACACGGCTAGTAAGTGGCTTCAGTCCAAGGTCTGTCTGATTCCAGAGCTTTACAGCCTTGTTAAAAAAAAAAAAAAAAAGTATACAAGTTTATAAGACCCCAAACCCAGTCCCAGAGAAAGCCACTATTAATAATTTAGTGGTGTCCCTGGAAACAGCCTTCCGTACAGATACATACATGATCAAGCTATCCTTGCTTTGCACGGCAGAACGAGTTTCAGACACCGCGGTTCAGTGAAATAACGCCAGTGTCTCAACAACACGATTCAGATTTCAGTTGCCATGTTCTATGAACTATGAGCAGTTGCATGAAGTACAAACCTTCCTACCCTTCGGTCCACCAGTGACTACGGCAATATCGGGTGTGCTTGGTGGTCAGTGACTAATCACGTTGCTTCTTCCAAAGCCTGACCCTGATTGGTCACGGTGCACGGTATTCAGTTCTCACACCGACCCCAAAGCTCGGGGTCGTGTTGACCTCTGTCTCCCAGCGATAAACCCAGATGACAGGCTACAAAACCGGATAATCAGATGAAGGAACCGGCCAACAAAGACAAACGTGCAGCAAAGAAATGCAGAGTGTAAATGGGGTGATAAAAGAAATAGCCCGTTGTGGGGATGTTGACACAGCAGCTCGTTGCTGTTCCAGAAACTCCAGATGTGCAACCAGAGACACTTAGTGAAGGCAAATTGATCGACATAGGTGACGAATGTGGCTCTGATGAAGGATGAAGGTGTCCCAGAGGAAGTGATGCCGGCACATTAAAGGAACTCCCGGATATACTTCATGACATTGAAGTACAAGGGATAAAATTGAAGTTGATCTAAACTCAGAAAGGAGTGTGTTCACTCATCAATGCTGACAAAAGATTCTTGTTCCGTATCCTAAGTTACACAACTAGAAAACAAGCATTGTTCAAACTACTCTCAGTAATTCACCCCCCCCCCGATTTATTGAGTTATAATTGACAAATAAAACTGTAATACATTTCAGGGACCTGGGTGGCTCAGTCGGTACAGTGTCCGACTCTTGATTTCAGCTCAGGTCCCAGGGTCATGGGATCGAGCCCCAAGTCAGGCTCCGTGTGGAGTGTGGAGCCTGCCTGGGATTCTCTCTCTCTCTCTCTCTCTCTCTCTCTCTCTCTCTCTCTCTCTCTCAAAAAAATTAAAATTAAAAAATTATTAAGTTTGTGATACATTTAAATTATACATGATTTGATACGTGTATATATTGTGAAGTTTATTCCCACAATCAAGTTAATTAATACATCCATCACTTTACATAGCTACCTTTCTTTTTTTCTCCCCCCTGCCCCCCTTGGTGAGAAGTCTTAAGATCTACTCTCCTAGCAAATTTAAGTTGTACAATACAGGGATGCCGGGGGCACCTGAGTGGCTCAGTCGGTTGAGCGACCGACTTTGGCTCAGGTCATGATCTCACGGTCTGTGGGTTCAAGCCCTGCGTCGGGCTCTGCGTTGACAGCATTGATCCTGCTTGGGATTCTCTCTATCCCTCTCTCTTCTCTGTCCCTCTTGCTCTCTCTTGCTCGCTCTTAAAAATAAATAAATAAACTTTGAAAAATTAGATAATGTAGGATTATCAACTCTAGTCACCATTTATATATTAGGTCCACAGAACTCATTCATCTTTTAACAAAGATTATACCCTTTCAGCAGCCTCTCCCCACTACCCTTACCCCGTAGCCCAGCAACCACCATTCTACTCTGTTTCCAGCAGTTCAACTTTTTCCCACCCAGATTCTGCATATAAATGACCCCACACAGTGTCGCCTTTGGCTTATTTTACCCAGCATCACACCTGCCAGATTCATTCGTGTTGTAGCAAATGGCAGACCTTCCTTCTTTTTTAAGGCTGGATAACATTCCGTTATATACATAAACCACATTTTCTTTCTCTTTTTTTCCAGTTCACATCAGATTTACTGTTTCATAATAATAGCATGCTTGAGGATAATCACATCACTAAAACATTATAGGACATCAAATGACAAGTTTCTGGAACTCCATTTTTAAATATTCCTTTGTTAGCATTCTGTGAAGGATTTTTTTTTTTTCTAAATTTTTTTTCAACGTTTATTTATTTTTGGGACAGAGAGAGACAGAGCATGAACGGGGGAGGGGCAGAGAGAGAGGGAGACACAGAATCGGAAACAGGCTCCAGGCTCTGAGCCATCAGCCCAGAGCCTTACGCGGGGCTCGAACTCACGGACCGCGAGATCGTGACCTGGCTGAAGTCGGACGCCCAACCGACTGCGCCACCCAGGCGCCCCATGTGAAGGATTTTGAATGCGTTTGCTTTCAATTCTTTCCTTGCAGTTAGACTAGGACAGTGAATTACACTCATTTGAACCAGTGCTCTACATCTCCTCACTTGTGGATTTGCATGTGTGTATGTTTTGGGTTTTTGACAACGATGTAGCGTGGTGCTTTAGTTTTGTTACAAGACATTTAGGAATCACATTTGAAAACAATGAAAATAATCTGTGTCCTTCCTTTATGTGTGCGTGTTTTCTAACAAGCAAACACATGACCAACCTTAGTAATTCTGTTTCTCACTGCTCTCTACCGTTTCTCTGCCCAAAGTTCTTGCTGTTCCTTGTACAAACTTAATAATTTCCTGGCCACATGTCTTTGCTTTGGCCGTTTCTTTTCCTTGGGATCTCCCCCTTGACCATCGTCAAATCTTACTCATGTTAAACACCCACATATAAAACAAATGAATTCTTTCTTCATTGTAGTTGGGGTAATTATGCTGTCCTCCAGGACTCCCTTTGTATTCTTTTTTCTCAGGTACCTCATGCTTTCTGCCTGTGATACTGTGGACTCTCTGAGCAAAATGACTTGTCATGTTGAGATTATGTTTGAATACGAACAGTGTTTATAATAATGGTATACCTTATTTTTTTATTTTTTCCTATCTTTAAAAAAAATTATTTTAATTTTATTTTTTAAATTTACATCCAAATTAGTTAGCATCTAGTGCAACAGTGATTTCAGCAGTAGATTCCTTAATGCCCCTCACCCATTTAGCCCATCCCCCCTCCCACAACCCCTCCAGTAACCCTCTGTTTGTTCTCCATATTTATGAGTCTCTTCTGGTTTGTCCCCCTCCCTGTTTTTATATCATTTTTGCTTCCCTTCCCTTATGTTCATCTGTTTTGTCTCTTAAAGTCCTCGTATGAGTGAAGTCATATGATATTTGTCTTTCTCTTACTAATTTCACTTAGCATAATACCTCCAGTGACATCCACGTAGTGGCAAAAGGCAAGATTTCATTCTTTTTGATTGCCGAGTAATGCTCCATTGTCTATATAGACCACATCTTCTTTATCCATTCATCCATCGATGGACATTTGGGCTCTTTCCATCCTTTGGCTACTGTCGAGAGTGCTGCTATACACGTGGGGGTGCATGTGTCCCTTCAAAACAGCACACCTGTATCCCTTGGATAAATGCCTAGTAGTGCAATTGCTGGGTAGTAAGGGTAGTTCTATTTTTAGTTTTTTTGAGGAACCGCCATACTGTTTTCCAGAGTGGCTGCACCAGCTTGCATTCCCACATAAACCACATTTTCTTTATCCATCCATCCATCCATCAGTGAACACATAGGATGTTTCCATATCTTGGCTATTGTGAATAATGTAATGAACATGGGAGTATGGGTATCTCTTCGAGAGAGTGATTCTGTTTCCTTTGGAGAGCCACCCTGAAGATTATCCTTGATACATTTTTTAAAAAAATTTTTTAATGTTTACTTTTGAAAGAGAGAGACAGAGACAGAGTGTGAGCAGGGGAAGGACAGAGAGAGAGGGAGACATAGAATCCGAAGCAGGCTCCAGGTTCTGAGCTGTCAGCATAGAGCCCAACGTGGGGCTCAAACCCATGAACCATGAGATCATGACCTGAGCCGAAGTCAGACGCTTAACTGACTGAGCCACCCAGGCACCCGCTTGATACATTTTTTTTTTTTTTACAAAAAAAATTTTTTTTTGAGAGAGAAAGAGCCTGCAAATGGGGAAGAGGGGCAGAGGGAGAGAGAGAATCCCAAGCAGGCTCCACACTCAGCACAGAGCCCGACACGGGGCTCGATCCAATGACCCTAGGATCAAACTCGGGAGTCAGACACTTAACTGACTGAGCCACCAGGGTGCCCGCATTTTCTAAAGTAGGCTCTACACCCAACGTGGGGCTTGGGCTCAGGACCCTGGACGTCAAAAGTCCCGTGTTAGATCCACTGAGCCAGCCAGGCCCCCCACTGATACATTTTTGTAAAGGAAGAAAACACTTTAGGGGTGCCTGGGTGGCTGAGTTTTTTGTGTCTGACTCTTAATTTCACCTCAGGTCATGATCCCAGGGTGGCTGGCAACACGGAGCTTGCTTGGGATTCTCTCTCTCTCTCTCTCTCTGTCTGTCTGTCTCTCTCTCTCTCTCTCTCCCTCCCCCTCTCTGCCCCTCCCCTGCTTGTACTCGGCTCTCTCTTTCTCAAAATAAATAAATTAGCATTAAAAAAACGTTTTAAATAAAAAAGGCAAATGGGCTTATATTGTTCTTCAACAGCTATTTTTTATCACCCTACCTTATAAAAATTGAAGTGAAATTCACATAACCTACAATCAACCATTTTAAAGTGTACAAGTCAGTGGCATTCAGTGTATTCACGATGTTGTGTGCAACCTCTACTCCTCTCTAGTTTCAAAACTTTCTCATTACTCCAGAAAAACACTTCTACCCATTACATGATCACTCCTCGTCTCTCCCTCCTGTCTCCTGTTTACTACTGACCTCCTTCAGACTGTATGGATTTGCCTATTCTAGATGTCACCTAGGAAAGGAATCGTATCCTGTTGTCACCTCCTATGTCTGGCTTCTTTCACTCAGTATGTTTTCAAAGTGCAGCCAAGCTGCTGCATGAGTCGGTATGTCTATTGTTCCTTTCTATGGCTGAATAATATTCCGTTGTGCGAACATACCACCGTGTACTCGTTCATCCACTGATGGACACGTAGATGATTTCCACCTTTTGATAATCATCAACAGTGCTCCTGCGGACGTTCGTGTACACGTTTCTGTGTGAGTGTGGATTTTCATTTCTTTTCAGTATATTACCTAGGAGTGAAATTGCTAGGTTGTAAGGTAGTTCTATGTTTGGACATCATAAAAATTGAAACTTGTGCATCAAAGGACACTAGCAAGAATGTGGTCAAGGTCGTTGATTCCCTTCAAGTCCAACTCCATTCTTTTGTGTATGGCTATCAAGCTGTCGTAGCACATTTGTTGCAAAGATTGTTTCTTCTTCTTTTTTTTTTTTTTTAAAGATGCTTAACTTCTGGTATCTCAGTGTTTTTTTTTTGTTTTGTTTTGTTTTTTAATTTTTTTTTCAGCGTTTTTTATTTATTTTTGGGACAGAGAGAGACAGAGCATGAACGGGGGAGGGGCAGAGAGAGAGGGAGGCACAGAATCGGAAACAGGCTCCAGGCTCTGAGCCATCAGCCCAGAGCCCGACACGGGGCTCGAACTCACGGACCGCGAGATCGTGACCTGGCTGAAGTCGGACGCTTAACCGACTGCGCCACCCAGGCGTCCCTCTCATGGATTTTAAAGTGATGGAACACGGATGGTTCTGGCAGGCTGCCTCGCACAGAGAAAGTGTGCAGTAAATAAAAGGTCTTCGGTCTTAGGACACACCTCAGGGCTATAGAGCAGTCAGCTTCCTAGAGGTTGAGGGGTGAGGCATGGGGAGTTGGAGGCGAGTGGGGCCTGAGAAAGGCCACCTGCAGAGCCACTAGGTGCCTGTGAATGAGGCCCCTGGCGGTCCCTGGGTTGTCCCAGTCAGTGGGAGGACTCTGGACTGGAAGGTCAGCAGGCCCACCTCACGGTAGGCCCGGACAAGCACGTGACCCGCTGTGGGCCCCCTCAGTGCAGTGAGGCCACAGTACCCTCCTGTGGCACAAAGGTCACCCTCTGCCCAAATGTGTGGAGTCCCAGGGCCAACTAGGCTGAAGTCTAGGCAGTGCCGGGTCCTTGCGCCCCCTGCTGGCAGCTTCCAGAACAACAAGTCCTTCAAACCCTCTCCTTGCCCAGGGCACCACTTTGAACACCTGGTGGTGTTCCTGGGTGAGGGCCACCCACAGGGCTACCTGTCCCTTCCTGGCCTCGGATCAGACCCTCAGTGCCTTCTCCCTCCCCTTCAAGTGTCTGGAAACTGCCCCCACTACACCTGCATGCTCACAGACAGACACAGAGATGTGTGCACATGCTCAAATACAGCCACTCATATTTGCGCGTGAAGTCGTAACCACAAACAATTTACCTACGTTCAAGGTCACATTGTGACTTTCATGGGGCCCTTTCTCCATTAAAAGAAGTATAAATTGTATTTTACAACCATGAGGTATAAAGAATGAACATCATCTAGACTGGATTTGTTATTACACGTTCATCGTTATTATATTCCCTTTTTCCCCCCTTATTTTAAGATAAAACTCGGGATGCCTGGGTGGCTCATTCGGTTAAGTGGCTGGCTCTTGACATTGGTTCAGGTCATGATCTCATGGTTTGTGGGATCAAGTCCCGTGTCCAGCTCTGTGCTGATGGCGCAAGCCTGCTTGGGATTCTCTCTCCCTCTCTCTCTGCCCCTCCCCTGCTCATGCTAGCTCTCTCTCTCAATAATAATAATAATAATAAGTAAACATTAAAAAAATTAAAAATAATAAAATAAAATAAGTTAAAATTTAAAATAAATTAAAACACTTTCATGGGCTCCTCAACGTATGGCAGGTCCTGAGCACTATGCCTTCTGCAGAGGTCTGATAGAGGAGTCAGCCCTGCCAATGAACATAAGTGAATTCACACACATCTAGCCCCACATGTCATAGTTTCACTAGTGACCCAGTGAGCATTCATTAAGCGTCCACTCTGTTAGGAATATCTATCATTTGCTGGGCATCTTTTATGTGCCGGGCACTAAGGAAAATACTTTCCATGAATTATCTTATTTTTATTGATTTTATCCACAAGGAGACTGACATTCAGAGAGGTGAAGTGACTTGCCTCAGCTCACACGGCCAAGATCTGCGGGATACCAAAGTCTGTGTTCTACTCCTCCCCGCAGGGGACTATTCCAGGCTCAGTCCCGGGCAGGCACAAAGGGTCTGGCAGCAGTAGGACAGATCTGCCCCACAGAGGGTGCAGCGTGATGCTAACTCCCATTCCCCAAGACTCGCCCAGGACACACGCATCACCGCCTACAGGACTATCCCCTGCAGTGAAAGCCGGAGCCTGGTTTCCAGCTCGAGCCCCGAGGCAGCCAGACTGGTTAAGTACATCCTCATCCAGCAAGGGCTCTGCTTGCCCTCTGTGAAGCCAGGGGGCCTTGGCCACCTCCAACCCCAAGACACCACCTTTCCCCAGAGCAGGCAGTGCCCAGAGAGGGTGAGAGGGGCTGAGGTTGTGGCAGAGGAGGGGGAAGGGCCATGAGCTGGGTGGGATCTTTTCCCTTGTGAGTGTGACCTTCTGCCCTGTACCGGGCAGTGGATGGTGCGGACCTTCCTTCGACCTCCAGAAGCTGAATATGAGCGTTAGTTGTTATATTATGTTTATTACCGTGTTTTTGCCTGTTAATGGAGGTGAGGAAAGCACGTTCTTCCCAGGGCCTTTAAAAGGGTCTGATGATCGGAGCGCCTGGGTGGCTTAGCTGGTTAAGCCTTTGACGTCAGCTCAGGTCACCATCTCATAGTTTGTGAGTTCGAGCCCCACGTTGGGTTGTGTGCTGACAGAACAGAGGCTGCTTTGGCTTTTTTGTCTCCCTCTCTCCGCCCCTCCCCTGCTTATTTTCTCTCTCTCTCTCTGAAATATAAATAAATAAACATTTTTAGAAAAGGGTCTGATGACCTACAGTCCTTAACACAGAGTCTGGTACAAAGTAAGCACTCAGGAGATTAGAGCTGGTTGTATTAATATCATTCCCAGTGCTGTAATCCAGTGAGATGATAAAGGCATAGTTTAAGGCAAAGGAGCTGTAGTCACTTTATTTATTTATTTATTTTTTTAAGTTTATTTATTTATTTTGAGCAAGAGAGTGTGAGCCAGGGAAGGGCAGAGAGGGAGGCAGAGAGAATCCCAAGCAGGCTTTGACCATATGGAGCCCAATGCAAGGTTCGAACTCACTAACTGTCAGATCACGATCTCAGCCAAAACCAAGAGGTGGACGCTTAACTGACTGAGCCACCCAGGCACCCCTGGATGTAGTCACTTTAGGAGAAAGGGCAGAATTCATAGACGTGTAATGATGTGGGCAAGGGTGTCAGAGAGAGGATCAGCCCGCTGGACACCCGTAGATTTTGGTCAGGAGGCAGCAGACAAGGGTCCTTCTACAGGAGTCAGCAGAACCTTGGGCCCAGAACAGGAGCAGCCATCCTGCATTCGGCCAATCCAAGGAGACCAGCCTTCCCCATTTGCCCAGGATGCTCCCAGTTTTAGCACTGAAGATCCCATGTCCCGAGAAACCCCTCAGTCTGGGCAAGCAGGACAGTTGGTCCCCCTAGAACATGTGGCAGGCATAAGTCGTCTACTGTGACCAGTGCTGAACAGCGCTGAACTCAGACCTGGCCATGGGCTTCATGTCCCGGGGCCGAGGGAGGCTGAAGCATGCTGGCACCTTCCCCCTGGTATGACACACTGTGGAATATCCCTCCTCGGATAAGAATCACACTACCCTTTGTTGCTGCAAGCTCTGGGTCTTAGCTACGGGGATCAGGGAATACTTCCTGCAGGGTTCCCCTGGGAAGCGACTCAGTTCTGAGAAATTAGAGAGTAAACTCTAGCCAAACTGACTTCTCGGCTCCTGGGATCTCCTAGCACTCTCCCACTCCCGGGCCTTTGCACCATCCTCTCTGCCTGGCACACTTTACCAGCTTTGGGATCCAGCTTGAATGCCCCCTTGTGTGGGGAGCCCTCCCAAACTCCCAGCTATGGGGCAGATGCCCAGGGCGCCCCCTAGTGCCCCAGCGCATTAGTTTCCGGAAGCTACCGAAACAAAGTACCCCAAGCTGAGTGGTTTTACACAACAGAAAGTTTTTCTTTCACAGTTCTGGAGACTAGAGATCCAGAAGCAAGGTGTCAGCAGGGCCATACTTTCTCTGAAGGCTCTAGAGGAGAATCTGTCCTGTGCTTTTCTCTTAGCTCGTGGTGTTGCCAACAATCCATACTGTTCCTTGGCTTGAAGATGCCTCACCCTAATCTCTGCCTCCGTCCTCACATGGCTTTTTCCTTGTGTGTCTGTGTCTCTTCTATCTCCTCCTCCTCCTCCTCCTTCTCCTCCTCCTTCTTCTTCTCCTCCTTCTTCTTCTCCTCCTTCTTTTTAATTTTTTTCAAGACTTATTTTTGAGAGAGAGAGTGCAAGCAGGGAAGAGGCGGGGTGGGGGTGGGGGGCGGGGACAGAAGATCCGAAGCGGGGCTCCACGCCCACAGCAGCAAGCTCCATACAGGGCTTGAACTCATGAACCACAAGATCGTGACCTGAGCCGAAGTCAGACACTCAACTGACTGAACCACCCAGGTACCCCTTAAATTTTTTTTTAATGTTTGTTTATTTTTGAGAGAGAATGAGAGAGAGAGAGAATGAGCAGCGGGGAGGGGCAGAGAGAGGACCGAGGATCTAAAGTGGGCTCTGTGCTGACACCAGAGAGCCCGATGCAGGGCTCGAACCCCCAAACCCGTGAGATCATGACCCAAGCCAAAGTCCAATACTCAACTGACTGAGCCACCCAGGTGCCCCATCTTCTCCCTTCTTCTGAGGACACCAGTCATACTGGATTAAGGTCCAGTATGACCTCATCCTACATTGGTCACCTCTACAAAAATCCTATTTCCAAATAAGGTTCCATTCACAGGCACTGGGGCTCGGGACTCTTCAACACATACTTTCAGGGGACACATTTCAAACCATAACACGTGCCTTTGTGCTTGTCAGGAAATACTTGCTGGATGTACGAAGGAGAGAGTGCTTGTCAGCCTCTTTCCTCCCCATCCCACTTCAACCCTCCACCCTCGCCCGGGGCCCAGCAGCTCATATGGTGGGGCCCTGCCAGCGTCTGGTCCCTACAGTAGTCTCAGCCCCTAAGCCAGGGCACGGCCGGAGAAGATTAAAGCTTCTGGACGCAGCTGATGATTGAAGAACATAAGGAGGATGTGTCTCACCTTTGGACAGATGGCTGATGGTCAGCGCTCAGAAACGCTTTGGGTGACTGTGAGGGAAGAGCCTGGGCTGGGTCAGGGTTTAGAAGGGACAGGCTAAGTAGCTGCACTGGTCAGACTGAACTTCTTAAAAGCAGGTGAAGCAGCTGTCTACTTCATGGAATCTTCTAGGGTGGGCAAGCCTGACTATTGGGTTCTAAATTATTTTCCTTCATTTCTCCTTTATAGTGAAGTTGGAGTATTATACTGACAGTTACTAGGTTATGTGAACAGGCAGGCTATATTGGACTTCCGGCTTCCAGTCCCACACGGAAAGAGCTTGGGACGTCATCACTCCATCCTAACAAGCAGAAAGTTGAACCAACTGAAAAACCAACACCTCTCCTTAGACCCATTAGAGAAGTGAGGTCACAGGGCAAACCACTGCCCCCAAAATTAGAAAAACCAGCAGATCCAGAGAATCACAACTTAACCAGAACAGAAACCTCCGCATGGGCCCCGTTCAGGGGTGGGAAGACCTAAACGTGACTGAGAAATTGCCAGAGGCTAAGTGTGGATGAGTCTGAGAGTTCAAGATTCCAGGAGGGCCCACAGTCCGGACCTGGTCTGCCACCAGGGTTTTTCAATACAGTGTTACTGAGACGCAAGCTCATTCATTGGTGTATGTGTTGTCCAAGGTTTCTGTCTCCCTGCAACGGTAGAGCTAAGGAGCTGTGACAGAGACAGGATGTCCTGCAAAGCCCACCGTATTGACCCTGGCCCCATACCGGAAAAGTTCTCTGACACCGCTCTAGAAGGAGAGTGGATGCAGGGACCCAAGTAGACAGGAATGGCAAGTGTGGCTGGAGGAAAACAAGTGAAAGGGACAGGGGCAAGACGTGACCCGGGACAGGCGGCCTCACATCCGATTTTACAGGGCCTTCTAGTAGACGGTAAAGACTTTGGATTTTATTCTTGATTCGAGGATTTAGGAAGAGAAAAGCAGCTTCTGGAATCCAGGAGCTGGCCTGGCACCCAAAGATAGGACTTGTGTTCTCTTGAACGTGGACAACCGCACAGAACATCGATATCCAGGGAGAACATTCTGTAATCACGTCTGAACACAGACCAACGTGAACGTCTTCGAAGGCACACAAAACCTAGCGCCCCCTCCCCTGGCACATGTGGGGGGCTGCTTCTACACCTGTGACAGCTAGCCTCGCTCCAGCCCGCCTCCCTACAAATAAGATTTGTGATATCCAACCGTAAAGTGATCCCTGCTTCTGAAAGCGCCAGTCCAGACCAAAGTCCTGCTTCCCTGGACCCTCCCCCAAATCACTCCACCAAAGTCCAAATCCTGTAATAAGTTCTAACACCCTCTCGCTGAGACCTCACAGCCCCGTGGTGTGCACATTCCCTCACTCTATCGTTTTCAATCACGGCTGTGCTCTCGGTGGTTTGGAGCTGACGGTATTGATTGACAGGGCTTAGCAATCAAATTAGGTGAGGCCTAATTTGCTGTGAATGAAAGAGAACCCCAAATAACAGCAGCTTAAGCAAGATCTACCTTCCCCTCAAGCCCCAACTAAATCCAGAGATAAGCGATGGTTCCTCGAGCATCAGGGGCCCAGCCTCCTTCCATGTTGTGGCTCTGACTTCCTCCTCGTGGGTGTGGAACGTTTTATTTTTTATTACTAATATTTTTAATGTTTATTTATTTTTGAAAGAGAGAATGCGAGTGGGGGAGAAGCAGAGAGAGAGAGGGAGACAGAGGATCCAAAGCAGGTTCTCTGCTGATGGCAGCCAGCCTGACGCGGGGCTGAAACTCACAAGCCGTGAGATCATGACCTGAGCGGAAGTCGTATGCTCAACCCACTGAGCCACCCAGGCACCCCGGGAACATTTTAAATACATACAGAAGTAGAGAGTAGAGTATACTGACCCTCCCAGTCTCAATCCATGGCCCAGCTTACTTTATCTGTCCCCCCATCCGTTTCTTATTTCCACCATCTGGATCATTTGGGATTAGTTTGAAGTAAATCCCAAATATTTTGTCGTAAATACTTCAGGATACATCTCTGAAGCATGAGGACTGTTAAGAGGAAAGAAAGAAATCCCCAATACCATTAGCAGAGCTAACAAATGAAGGATGTCTTCATACCCTACAATACCTGGTCAGTGTTCACATTTGTCCCTCAGACCCACCCCTAACATTTGGGAACCCTCAGTGGAGCCCACACAGCGGGTGTCTAAGATATTTGCAAGTCTTATGAAGCCTCGCTGTGGCATTCCCACCCAGCGTCCCACAGCCCACTCCCTGAGGACCATTGGCTAAGGACGCTGTGCTCTGCCCAACCTTTGCTGCCTGGCACAGATTCGAGCCTGAAATGAAGACTAACTAGTCCTAACTAGCCTAGTCCAGCTCCCAGAGGACAGGGGCCGGGTCCCAAAGGAGGCTAGGGCACCATTACCTGGCAGACCTGGGGTGGCTAGCTCAAAACCAAGCAGCCTCTTTCTTTCTGTTTCCCCAGAGCAGAGGTGGGGTGTTCTCTGCCCACACTCTTCCAGTGTGTGCGCTCTCTCTCTCTCTCTCTCTCTCTCTCTCTCTCTCTCTGGCTCTCAGCCCCACGTCTTTGGGTCAGAGAGGTCCAGTTCAACTCATTCTTCCTTCTCCTATAGCCCTCAATACTTTCTCAATCAGTCACCAAACTCTCCTAAGAGATTCATAAGGGGATAAGCACCTCAGTGGGTTTTTGTTGAGCGCTTGTCTTGGGGGGCGAGGGTGGCACCTTGACAGTCATTTCCTCGCTCGCGCTCCCAGGTGCCCGCGCACCGCGTCTGGTTGGTACACCTGCCCCCTTTGCCTCTCAGCTTTCTGTTCCGAAAAAGCCGGATCTACAGAAAAGGCAAAAGAACCGTGCAGTACCCACACCGTGCCTCCCACCTAGCGTCAGCCCTCGCTCGCAGCGCACCGCATTTGCTAACACCTCCCTCTTTGCCCTGCCCTTGTGGATGGCTGTCTTTGCTGAATCTTTTGGAAGCCAGTTGCAGGCGTCCTGACCCCTCACCCCTCAATACTTCACGTGCCTCCTAAGAATGCGATCCGTCCCCCCAACACAAACAGCCCTCCTTATCACCCCAAAGAAACTGACCATTGATTCAGTGATGTCACCTGACGTACAGGCCGTATTCAGATTTCTCCCACGGATATGTTGTGGGAACTTTCACTGCCTTAGTGCTAAGGATGATGGATTTCTGAGTACAGCCATCCCCTCAGTCAGGCTCCTGCCAGTAAGAGAGACATTCCTGTGGCCACCACAAGGGCACTGCCTTTTTTTTTGCTTTATTTATTCATTTTTAATTTTTTTAGTGCTTATTTATTTTTTTTTTCAATGTTTATTTATTTTTGGGACAGAGAGAGACAGAGCATGAACGGGCGAGGGGCAGAGAGAGAGGGAGACACAGAATCGGAAACAGGCTCCAGGCTCTGAGCCGTCAGCACAGAGCCCGACGCGGGGCTCGAACTCACGGACCGTGAGATCATGACCTGGTTGAAGTCGGACGTTTAACCGACTGCGCCACCCAGGCGCCCCTAATGCTTATTTATTTTTGAGAGAGAGAGAGAGAGTGCGAGCAGGGGAGGGGCAGAGAGAGAGGGAGACACAGAATGCAAAGCAGGCTCTAGGCTCCCAGCTGTCAGCACAGAGCCCAACGCGGGGCTCAAACTCATGAACTGCAAATGTTTTTTTTAAGTTTATTTATTTTCGAGAGAGAGAGAGAGAGAAAGAGAGACAGAGCAATAGGGGGAGGGGCAGAGAGAGAGAGAATCCCAAGCAGGCTCTGCACTGTCATGTCAGAGCCCAACGCCGGCTTGAACTCACGAAGCAGGAGATCATGACCTGAGCTGAAACCAAGAGTCAGATGCTTAACCAACTGAGCCACCCAGGTGCCCCTATTTTGTTTTTTTAAAGATTTTTATCTATTTTTAAAAAAATTTTTTTAATGTTTATTTGTTTTTGAGAAGAGAGAGACAGAGCACAAGTTGGGGAGGGGCAGAGAGGGAGGGAGACACAGAACCTGAAGCAGGTTCCAGGCTCTGAGCTGTCAGCACAGAGCCCCACACGGGGCTCAAACTCACAGACTGTGAGATCATGACCTTAGCTGAAGTCGGATGCTTAACGGACTGAGCCACCCAGATGCCCCTATTTTTAAGTAATCTCTACACCCAACATGGGGCTCGAACTCACGACCCCAAGATCAAGAGTCACACAATCCACCCACAGCGCCAGCCAGGTGCCCCTAAACCTTGGTGATTTTTTTAAAGTTAATTAACTAGTTAATTAATTAATTTATGTATTTAGAGAGAGCACGAGCATGCACTCAAGTGAGCACGGGAGGAGCAGAGAGAGAGAATCCCAAGCAGTCTTCTCTGCATCGACAAGGCAGAGCCCGACGCAGGGCTCGAACCCACGAACCTCGAGACCATGACCTGCGCCAAAACCAAGGGTCGGGCACTCAACCAACTGAGCTACCCAGGTGTCCCTAAACTTTGGTGATTTTTTAAAAAGTTTTATTGAGATAGAACGAGACGCATACCAAATAATTCAACCATTTAAAGTGTACTGTTCACTGGCTTATGGTATATTCACACCACAGTCTAGTTTTAGAATTTGTCTGTCGCACCAAAGAGATACCCAGTAGCCATGGCGGTCATTCCCCATTCCCACCCACAGACTCCCACCCCCCCCCCCCCCCCCCCCCCCCCCAGTGCAAGGCAATCGCTGATCTACTCTGTCTCTATAGCTTTGCCTCTTTCATACAAATGGATTCATGTAAATTGTGGGCTTTTGTGACTGGCTCCCTTTACTTAGCATAACGTGTCCAGGTGTATCCATGTTGTAGCCGAACCTCATTCCCTTTTTTTGCCCAATGCTAGTCCATCATGTGGATGTATCACATTTGGTTTATCAACTGACGTCCATCAACTGACAGATGGTTTCCGCTTTAGGCTGTTACGAATAATGCTGCTGTAAAAATGCACGTACAAATCTTTGCGTGGGCATAGTTTTCATTTCTCCGGAGTCTACACCTAGGAGTAGAATTGCTGGGTCATGAGGGGAGTCTATGTGTAAACTTGGAGGACCCTGCCAAACTGTTTCCACAGTAAAACAGCCAAATGTAACATGGCACAGCTGCCATGTTACATTCCCAGAAGCAATGCACCAGGGTTCCAGTTTCTCAGCATCCTCGAAGCATCTTTCTTTTTTTAAGTGTATTTATTTGTTTTGAGAGAGAACAGGAGCTTGACCGGGACAGCGGGAGAGAGAGGCGGAGAAAGAATCCCAAACAGGCTTCGTGCTGTCAGCACGGAACCCGACGTGGGGCTCAAACTCATCAACTATGAGATCGTGACCTGAACCGAAATCAAGAGTCAGATGCTTAACCGACTGAGTCACCCAGGCGCCCCAATTCTTGAAACATCTTTAAACATTTGTAATTATCTGGGGCACCTGGGTGGCTCAGTCAGCTGAGCAACTGAGTTTGGCTCAGGTCATGACCTCACAGTTCGTGAGTTCAAGGCGCACCTCAGGCTCTCGCTGCTGTCAGCCTGTCCGCGCAGAGCCCGCTTCAAATCTTCTGTCCCCCTCTCCTGCGTGCGCTCTCTCAAAAATAAATAGCCATTAAAAAAAAATTTGTAATTATCTGACTCTTGTGGTTGATTGGTTGGTTGGTTGGTTTTTTTCCTGGTGCCCAAGACTATTTAATGCACCCTCTGGTAGTTGGGCCAAAGAGAGACGGGGATGGCGTTTTGGGGGAGGGGTGGCAATGCAGTTTCTTTTTGCATTTTGATCTTAACTGTAGCCACCTTGCTGAGCTTTGGTTAGTTTTAGCGTCTGTGTATTTGTTTGAATCACTGTGTGCAGTCAGCCATACCCCTTGCAGATAGTGGTGGTATTATTTCTTCTGGGGCTTATACACGTAACTTCCTTTTCTTGTCCCGCCAGCTAGGACTTCCAATATGGTGTTGAAGGAAGTGATGATAGAGACCTCTTTGAATTTCGTTCCTACTTTTTTTTTTTTTAATTTTTTTTTCAACGTTTATTTATTTTTTGGGGGACAGAGAGAGACAGAGCATGAACGGGGGAGGGGCAGAGAGAGAGGGAGACACAGAATCGGAAACAGGCTCCAGGCTCCGAGAGCCATCAGCCCAGAGCCTGACGCGGGGCTCGAACTCACGGACCGCGAGATCTTGACCTGGCTGAAGTTGGACGCTCAACCGACTGCGCCACCCAGGCACCCCTCGTTCCTACTTTAAAGGGAACTTGTTTTGCTGGTGTGCCTGGACGGCTTGGCCGGTTGAGCATCCTGAGGCTCGGGTCATGATCTTACAAATCAGTTCGTGAGTTCGAGCCCTGCATCGGGCTCTGCGCTGACAGCTCGGAGCCTGGAGCCTGCTTTGGATTCTGTGTCTCCCTCTCGCTCTCTGCCCCTCCCCCACTCGCCCTCTGTCTCTCTTTCAAAAATAAACATTAAAAAACGTTTTTTTTAAATAAAGGGCATTTGTTTTGCCATTGAGTTTCTAGTTGATAAACTTTCTGTATCCTTACAACACTTGTAATTATCCTTGTTATTTGTAGCAGCCTTCTAGTGGTATAAAGTGGCCTTTGCCCAGTGACTAAGGATGCTGAGCACCTTTTCATGTGCCTGTTAGCCGTTTATCTATCTTCTTTGGAGAAATTCACGTTTATGATTTGCAGATATTTTCCCCCCATACTTTTGTCTTTTCACTTTTCTTGATGGTATCCTTTGAGGCACAAAAGTTTTTAATTTTGATGAAATCCATTGGTTCTGTTTTTTCTTTTGTTGCCTGTATCTTTGGTGTTGTATCTACGAAATTGTCTTCTCACTGAAGATCACAAAGATGGGGCACCAGGGTGGAGTCAGTCGGTTAAGCATCTGACTCTTTGTCTCTGCTCAGGTCATGATCTCACAGTTCGTGGGTTTGAGCCCCGAGTCAGGCTCTGTGCTGACGGAGCTGAGCCTGCTTGGGATTCTCTCTCTCCCTTTCTCTCTCCCCTCCCCCACTCGCACTGTCTCTGTCTCCCTCAAAATAAACTTTTTTTTTTTTTCCAACGTTTTTATTTATTTTTGGGACAGAGAGAGACAGAGCATGAACGGGCGAGGGGCAGAGAGAGAGGGAGACACAGAATCGGAAACAGGCTCCAGACTCTGAGCCATCAGCCCAGAGCCCGACGCGGGGCTCGAACTCACGGACCGCGAGATCGTAACCTGGCTGAAGTCGGACGCTTAACCGACTGCGCCACCCAGGCGCCCCAGTGATATTTTTTTTAAAGGAATTTTTTAAAGTTTATTTTGAGGGAGGGGCACCTGGGTGGCGCAGTCGGTTAAGCGTCCGACTTCAGCCAG
>NW_024412401.1:50898133-50925437 GCF_014898765.1 Herpailurus yagouaroundi | reverse complement strand
AAATAAACGTTGAAAAAAAAATTAAAAAAAAATAAAAAAAATAAAAAAATATATCACAAAGATATACTCCTCTTTTCTTCTGGGGGTTTTATAGTTTGGGCTCTTATATTTAGGTCTGTGATCCACTTTGAGTTAGTTTTGTGTATGGTGTGAGGTAGGGGTCCAAATTCATTCTTCTGCCTGTGGATAACCAGTTGTCCAGTACCATTTGTTGAAAGACTGTTCTGGCCTCACTGAATTTTCTTACCATTCTTGTCAGATGGCAATTGGCCATAAATGTGTGAGCTTTATTTCTGGATGCTCAATTCGATTCCATTGATTTATATGTCTGTCCTTATGCTAGTACTACCCTTTGTTGGTTCCAGTAGCCTTTCAGTAAGCTTTGAACTTGTGCAGTGAGTCTGTCAATATTTTTCTTGCTTTTCAAGACATTCACTTTTTAAATGTATGCCTTTAAGTCTCCTTTAACCTATCGTGTCCAAGATAGGTTTTTCCTTTGCACTTTATCTGTTGAAGAAACGGGGTCATTTGTGGATCGCCTCTCCATGGTGTCATTTAACATGTTCTTCTGTCCCTTGTGTTCTAGCAATCCAAAGGCATGATCTGATTTAGATTTGGTTTTAGCACAGGAATAATTTGCAGGAGGTGTGTGTGTTTTCAGAGTCAGCACAAAATGTGGGGTTGACTCTCCCTGTGATGTTAGGGGCCATCCATGATCTTCCCCTGGATCTTTTTTTTCATTAGAGGTAATTTACATTTTGAAAGGGTCACTCTGACTGCTGGGGATGGAGGAGTTGTAGGTGTGAGAGATAATCATGCAAAAAAGCACTTGTGGGGCTCCTGGGTGGCTCAGTCGGTTAAGCATCCAACTTTGGCTCAGTTCATGATCTCACGGTTTATGAGTTTGAGCCCTGCATCAGGCTCTGTGCTGACAGTGCAGAGCCTGCTTGGGATTCTCTCTCTCTTCCTGTCTCTCTGTCGCTTCCCCACTTGTGCTTTCTCTCTCTCAAAATAAATAAATAAACTTAGGGGCGCCTGGGTGGCTCAGTCGGTTGAGCGTCCGACTTCGGCTCGGGTCATGATCCCACAGTTGACGAGTTCAAGCCCCTCATCGGACTCTGCTGACAGCTCAGAGCCTGGAGCCTGCTTCTGATTCTGTGTCTCCCTCTCTCTCTGCCTCTCCCCTGCTCATGCTCTGTCTCTCTCTGTCTCAAAAATAAAGGTAAACATTTTTAAAAAATTTTTTTAAGAAATAAATAAGTAAACTTTAAAAAAAAAAAAAAAAAAAAAAGCACTTGTTGCCACACCTCGCACACAGTGACCACTCAGTAAAATTGCCCTTACTGTTGTTGTTGTTGTTGTTGTTGTTGTTGTTGTTGTTAGAGCTGTGTGTGTGGGACCCACGCCCTGGGCTCCGAGCCATTTTCTGGCCAGAGCGTTCTCCTCCCTCTCTTCTGCCCCTGGAGGGGAAGTTGCCAGTGTCCTGAGGCTCGGGGAGGCATGTTCAGGAATGCGGCAGCCATCTCTTTACAGCTGACGGGGCCCCTCCAGAGAAAGAAGGCTGGAACTTCTGTCACTCGGTGCTTGCACCAGACTGTAAGTGCTCCAGCCCCGGGTGATTTGCCACTTAACCCGGGGCCCCTGGGATCTGGCCTGGTCCTGGCTTCAGAGCTGTGCATGAGCTTCCTCTTTCAGTAAGCCTTCTTGGACTGCAGCCTGGCTGGGGACCCCCTCTCTTGCTCTTGCCTCTAATGTAGAACTCAGAGCTTTGCATCTGAACAGTCTGCATTGTGCGGCTGCCTCCCCATCATCCCCGGAGCCCAGCCCCGGGTTCGGGTTCGGGACGAGGTAGGTGCTCAATCGACATTGGCCGAGGAATACGTTATGCAGAAGTCCAAGCAAGAGCAGGCACTGTTTCCACACTTATGCAGTTACCGTCTGGCATCCTTGCAGGTCATGCCTTTGCCCTCCCAAGTTTCCGCGGTTCCCCCATTATTTTCATCTCCTTGAACCCATTCAACTCCATTCACCTCTTCTGTACTCTGTCTCTCTATGCCCCTCCACCCCCCACTCCATACCCCACCTCAAACTTCCCTAAAGTCCCCCACCGCCACCCCAACTCATCTTTGTTCTGTTTTTTTAAGAAATTAAAAAAAAGGTTTTTTTAATGTTTATTTTTGACAGAGAGAGACAGACACGAGTGGGGGAGGGGCAGAGAGAGAGGGAAACACAGAATCCGAAGCTGGCTCCAGGCTGTCAGCACAGAGCCCAACGCGGGGCTCGAACTCACGAACTGTGAGATGATGCCCCGAGCCGAAGTCGGACACTCAACCGACCGAGCCATCCAGGCGCCCCCCAAACTCTTTTTTTATCTATTCGTACATGGTCACAGAAAAGTGTATGTATGTGCAAATATATATTAGGGGACATCTTTTACAAAACACAATTACATACCGCACATGCTGTTTTGTAGTCTGTTTTATTGATGTCAGTATAATACATTAATAAATATTATAAAAAGTGATTTTCTCTGGCACCTGGCTGGTTCAGACAGTAGAGCATGTGACTCTTGATCTCGGGGTTGTGAGGCTGAGCCCCACACTGGGTGTAGAGATTTTAAAAATATATATGTATATATTAGGTATATTTTATAGATGAGAAAATCACATTACAAATATGTATATATGTATATATATATATATATATATGGCCACAGTTCAGTGTTCACAGAGTGTCTCCTCTGTTCCAGGCCCTGGGACAGCTCACGATCTGGGGAAAGACAGACAAAAAACTATGAGCCGGGACCTTATGATCTAGTGGGAAAAGCAGACCAAAACGAACAAACAAAAGCAGAAAACAGGCAGTTGATATGCTGTGATAGAGGAGGATGGGATACTGTGGGAGCAGAAAGAAGGCAAGGAAATGTGGGGGAGATCAGGGAAGCCTTCCTGGAGGAGGTAACACCTAAGCTGAATCCTATATATATATATATATCTTTTTTTTTTTTTTAATGTGATTTTCTCATCTATACAACGAGCCCAGCAAGATTGTTCTGAGTTTAGCCAGACCTCTGTAAGGGAACCTGCTGCTGTCACCTTTACCTTTGTGCTTCTCCTGCCCTCTTCCCCCTTCCTCTTGCCCCTCCTCCTCAGTCGGCCTGAATCTGGTCTGAATCTGGTCCATTTCAGAGCACGAGGAGTCCAGACGGGCAGGTTGGGCCAGTGAGGCTGTTGGGATGGGGCGGAGCCAGGTGCGAGGGTTGGCTGGAGCCCATCCTGCTATTGGGGAGTAAGGATCTGCATCTGCCCCCCAGAGGGGCGGGGACTGTGGGCAGAAAAGATCTGCACATCCACCACTCTGACTTTGTTCTGCTGGCTCCGTCTTCAGCTCACCATGGCCAAGAGGGTGCAAGCTCGCAGGCTGGACGGGATTGACCACAACCCATGGTGAGCTCCGCGGGGCTGGGGAGGTGTGCGGGTGTCCCGTCAGGCGTGGGGGCTTGGGGGCGGGGCGGGACGTCCCTGGGTTTGCAGGAACTCCGCGGAACCCAGGAGGGCCCCCTGCCTTGCCAGGACTGTGAGATTTGCAGCCACGGCCCGTGAAAGGTGAGACTTGAAGCAGCAGACCTGGGTTCGAATCTCAGCTTCACCCCCACTTGGCTGTGGCGGGAGTGGGGGTGCGGGTGCAGGTGCAGTGACTCATGTGCCTTATGACTCATGTGCCTTATGTAGCCTTATGAAAGCTACCGCCATTACCCAGGCACCTGGCTCAGGGCTTTCCACGGATTTTATTTCACACTTAGTACGGAGTAAGAGAAGGTGAGATACAGGCAGCTCTTTACTGGGCATTTGCCGACGTTAATTTCTTTTTTCTTGACTTGTTCTAAATATGAAAGGAGCATGTGCCCACTGTTACTAGTGACACAACGGATTGCAGTGGGAAGGTGTGTAAGAAAAATGTAGGGAATCTTCTTAATCCCTCCCTGCCTTTGGCCAGCGGCATTGGCCTGTACTTAAAAAAAAAAAAAAAAAAAAAAAATGTTGGTAGTTGTTTTATAAAGCATGGGACCGTTTTTTCTTTCAAACTCCCCTCGTGAAGGCTGCCGCCTTCAGTCCTCTGTCTGAGGGAGGCTGGACAGCCTCGCAGGCTTTGGCAGGTAGGGTAGAGTCCAACTTGGAGGGAGGAAATGACAAGGAGGCAGGATGAGAGAGGGCGCAGTACTCTTTCCTGGCTCACAGACCGGCAGACTCTTGGACCCAACACCCCCACTGAGGCCAGGAGAGGTCAAGTCTCATGCAAAGGCAGGGCAGAGCAGGAGCGGGCCTGGGGGGTACGTATGGGGCAGGCGGGGGGGGGGGGGGGGGGGGGGGGGGGGGGGCCAGGAGGATGAGACCAAGAGAGTCAGGACAAAAAAGGGTCCCAGGTTCCTGCTGACCCGAGGGTGGTGGCCTGGGGATCAGGACCTGAGAGACCCAACCCAGAGGGCAGCTGGACTCTGTAGGGCATTTGAGCCTGGCTGTCCCCTGTCCCCATCACCCAATCACCATGGAATGTCCACCAGCTGATTTTGCCTCTCAGCTCTGCTATTAGCTGCTGTGTGACTCTGGGCAGGTCACTAGCCTTTCTGAGCCTCAGCGGCTCTGTGTATCTTCAGAGGCATTGTGGGGCTCTGGGAAGAAAAGGACAGATTTTCGATGGAACAGTTATTTATTGTTATGCAAATTCAACTCGGCCAAGCCTGACTCCTCTGCTCCCAACCAACCTGCAGACCACACACCGGCCTCCTCATCCAGCCTCTCAGCCTCTCCCATTTCCCTGAAGAGGTGGCCACCAGGTAGGGCCAGAAAAAATGTGGTCGGAGGCCAGAAGTGGCTGATGGGAGGCCTGGTGGTCCAGCTGTGGTGCCGACAGATGCACTAATGGTGTGTGAAATCCACCTGCGGAGTCTCCACAAATATTTCCAAAGAATAAAGTGGGATGAGGCAGGGCAGGATAGGCTGGGAAGTCCTGTGATTGACCACACCGGAAGGAGAACACGGATTCCATGTTTGTGCTCCGTGGGGTTTGTGACGTGAGCATTTCTTACCATGGATCCTGGTCGGAAAGTTGGAAATCCCGGGGGGCTAAGATGTGGGATTGGTACAGTGCTTGGCCCACCCGACCTCAGATCAGGGACCTGTGGGTTTGGACCCTCACGCAGGTCTCGGGCTGGGGCAGGTGCCAGCTCTCCGGTTGTTCTGGAATGAGCCCAGTGCATCATCCTGTCCTGGAAGCAGGTCCAGGCGGGCAGGTGCTGACTCTCCATTTGTTGCTCAGGGTGGAGTTTGTGAAAATGGCCAGTGAATGCGATGCTGTGAACTTGGGCCAAGGCTTCCCCGACTTCCCACCCCCAGATTTCGCTGTGGAAGCATTTCAGCACGCCCTCAGCAGCGACTTCATGCTGAACCAGTACACCAGGGCATTTGTGAGTCTCCCAGCCCCGTCCAGAGCCCCGGGACACAGGTCTCAAGGAAGCCCCCGGGAGGAAGGGGCAGAGCCCAGGGAATTGAATGTGGCCACAGTTCAGTGTTCACGGAGTGTCTCCTCTGTTCCAGGCCCTGGGACAGCTCACGATCTAGGGAAAGGCAGACAAAAAACTATGAGCCGGGACCTCATGGCCTAGTGGGAAAAGCAGATTAAAACAAACAAACAAAAGCAGAAAACAGGCAGTTGATATGCTGTGATAGAGGAGGATGGGATACTGTGGGAGCAGAAAGAAGGCAAGGAAATCAGGGGAGATCAGGGAAGCCTTCCTGGAGGAGGTAACACCTAAGCTGCATCCTGAAAGGCAAGCTGCTGGCTGATTTGACTCTAAATCCAAACTCTTCTGGTCAAGGTCACAGAGTAAAATATCCACCAGTTCTTGGAGTAAAGGTCCCTCTGGCTCCACCATTCAGAGATAACCACGCCCAACAGTTTGCTACTTTGCTGAAGAGTGTTTAGACTTTTAAACTTTTTAACTTTTTAAAGTGCTTATATAAACACACACACCCACACACACACACACACACACACACACCCCTAACATGTGAGATTTGCACTTTTTAAATCCAAATGGACTCATATACTGTAATATTCTGTAACCTGTTTATTTCACTAAACATCGTGTCATGGGCAACTTGCCACGTCAGAATAGCCAGCATAGCCTCATTCTTTTTATTTTTATTATTTTTTTTATTAAAAAAATTTTTTTTCAACATTTATTTATTTTGGGGGCAGAGAGAGAGACAGAACATGAACGGGGGAGGGGCAGAGAGAGAGGGAGACACAGAATCGGAAACAGGCTCCAGGCTCTGAGCCATCAGCCCAGAGCCTGACGCGGGGCTCGAACTCCCGGACCGCGAGATCGTAACCTGGCTGAAGTCGGACGCTTAACCGACTGCACCACCCAGGCGCCCCCCTCATTCTTTTTAATGGCCACGTGGTATTCCATTGCTTAGCTGTGCTATAATTTATTTAACAAGCCCTGCACTGATGGGCTGGCTTGGATATCTCACTATTATAAGCAATGGCACAGTGAATATTTCTGCACGTATATCTTTGTACACCCGTGTGCGTGTTTCTCTTAGATCCCTGGCAGTAAAACTAGAGAATCAAAGGGTCTAAGCGTGTAAACATGTGGTAGACACTGTCAGATTGCCTTCCAAAAAGGCTTACTCACATCCCCACCAACAGACTGGTCGCAGACCTGGCAGGAAAGTTCGTTCTGTAGAGAGACCACCCATTTGTCCTATACTCTTGCCAATCTTTTTAATACTGATATTATATTCTTATAATATTAGAGCAATCTTTCAATGTTGCTTTTATTTGCTTTTCCTCAATTATGTGTGTATTGGGCATCAACACTTTTTCTTTCATGACCTACTTCATTTTTTTCATTTAGGTATATATCTTTGTCTTGTTGTTTTGTAAGAGCTCTTTATATATTAAACATCTTACCTCCTTCTCTTAACTTGCAATGTTTGTCTTTTAACTTTGCTCATGGTATATTTTCCTGTACAGAAAATTTTCTGTGGTCAAATCTGATTTAGTGGATTATTTAGTTAAGTTCTAGACCGCAGGTTTCAGTCACTTGGCTTAGCCTCAAGTGTTTTATAAGTGTCCTCAGCAAACAAGCGTACGGATCCAACCTTCCTCTCAAAGCAGGGTGCTTCCAAAGCTGTGATGTAAAGGCCTATTCCTGCACCTCAACTGTGCATGACCTTGAGCAAGTCATTTCCTGTCTCTGAGTCTCTGTTTTTCTACCAGTCGAATGGTGGGAATCATGTCTTGCAAAGCTGCTGGGATGATCAGATGGCACGAATGTCCTTCTTAAACTGAAATTGTGGAGTTGCCGCTACTGTGGGGCTCTGTTGGACTGTGCTCCGCGAAGGCACGCGCTCTGTCTGGGTCTCCGGGTCTCCACCAAATGCCAGCCCTGGGCATTGGGACCGCACAGAACAGGCTTTATGACAAGCACTGGTAGGGGAGATAAAAGAACTCACCCAACTTGAGCCAACATTGCCTCAGGACTATTGCTAGAAAGTGCTAGAACCGCCTGGATGCAGCTGAGCGGGAGGGTGGGCCCAGGCCGAGCCAGGGGGCTGACCACTGCTGTCCTGGCAGGGTTACCCACCCCTGACAAAGATCCTGGCAAGTTTCTTTGGGAAGCTGCTGGGACGGGAGATAGACCCACTCAAGAACGTGCTGGTGACTGTGGGTGCCTATGGGGCCCTGTTCACAGCCTTCCAGGCCCTGGTGGAAGAAGGAGACGAGGTGAGTGATCGAGGCTCGGGCCCGGTGGGGATGAGGGTCGGGGGCCATACTGACCCCAGCTAATCAGATCCTTTTGCTAGGTCATCATCATTGAGCCCTTTTTTGACTGTTATGAACCCATGACGTTGATGGCGGGGGGTCATCCTGTGTTTGTGACCTTGAAGCCGGTGAGGACGCTGGTTGGGGTGTGGTAGGCGGAGGGGTCCCAGGGGTGTGCTGTGTTGGCTCCTGGGAGGTGGGAGAGAAGGAAGAAAAGGAGGCCAGTTTCTCCAGGATGGAGGAGGCGTATCCAGAGTCCCCGAGGAAAAAAGGACTGTGGGAAGGAGGGTCAGATCCCTGGAGCTGAATGTCATGTTGGTAATTATTGCCACCACACCCCACCTCCTCTTACAGGGCCCCACTCGGGATGGGGAACTGGATTCCAGCAGCAACTGGCAGCTGGACCCCACAGAGCTGGCCAGCAAGTTTACCTCTCATACCAAAGCCCTAATTCTCAACACACCCAACAACCCTGTGGGAAAGGTACCTGAGAGAACTCCTTCCGGGGGCCCCTCCAGACTGGGTTCATGTCTTTGCTGTGTCGGGCGCCTCAGTTTCTTCATCTGTGAGATGGGAGGTCAACCTGTAACGTAAGCTGAGGACCGAGGTCCCAGGGACAGAGGCAGGAATCCCCAGGGAAGTGGGGCAGGCTGGGTGGGTGTCTCCATGACCTCCCTGAGACCCTGGGAACGTGAACTCGCCTTTCGGAGTGTCTTCTCACGTGTAAAATGGGAACGTGACAGAACCGATGTAGAGGAAACCAATCTTCCAACTGGGTGTCTCTCCTCTCACACAACCACTGTGCTTACCACACTCTGACCCTGGACTGGGGGAGAGGGGAGTCCCACACCCAGCAATTCTGCAACACCAGCTGGAGCATCAGGTCCCACAAGGCTGCTCACCCTTCAGGATGCGGGTGGGGCTGAAAATTCCAAGCTTCTAATCATGGATCTTTCTGGTGACCGGCCCCATCCCAGAGCCCCCCCCCCCCCCGATGCCTACCCAGGGTGTCACCTCATTAGAACAAAAAACACCTCCAGTGCTCTTATCACTTGGGAATTGGGGAGGGTTTCAGGAGCCCTGTGTCGGGGACGGATGGGGGTCCGAGATCAAATATTAGGACAAGACAGGCTCCTGGCGCTCTTGTTACTGAGAGATTTACGAGGGTTTTAGGAGAGCTGAGCCAGGAACCTGGTGCAGAGACCAGTATGTATATTTTCTGTCATCTGGCAACAGACCTCCTGGGGTGAGAGTTGCCAGGATTCAATGAGATGGGGTGGAAGGGCCCTTGGCCGTGGGTTGGCAGTACCTCCTCATCCCTCTGAGCAGACCTCTCGGCTCGGGGTCGGTCCCCACAGGTGTTCTCCAAGGCGGAATTGGAGCTGGTGGCCAGCCTGTGCCAGCAGCATGACGTGATCTGCATCGCCGACGAGGTCTACCAGTGGCTGGTCTACGACGGGTACCAGCATGTCAGCATCGGTGAGCCAAGCCGACCTGGGTGCCCGCGTTTCCCCCTGGACTTTTGTGGCCGGGCCCCGGAGCCCAACCCGGAAGTCAGTGCCAGCCCGGCCAGTTAGGACCCGTGGGTCTGGAGCCCCACCGGTCGGGTAATCTGGGGCAGTGGCCTCACCTCTCTGAAAATGGGGTGGCACAGTGGTGCCGCCTCCAGGGCTGCCATGAGACATGCGCTGAGATAAGTTCGGTAAATAGCTTATTAGCACGTGGAGTCCAGAGTGTTGCGAGCCCGAGTGCCCACCGGGGCCCAGCCGCCGCCCCTCCCCTGCCCCTCCCCCCGGGCTCAGCAGCCGCTCTCTTTGACCTTGAGCAGCCAGTCTTCCTGGTATGTGGGAACGCACCCTGACCATTGGCAGCGCTGGCAAGACCTTTAGCGCCACTGGCTGGAAGGTGAGTCGACGAGGGTAGGGGTACCGCCGCCCCGCTGTGATCCTGGGAGGCCGGGCCGCCCAGCCGTGATCCTGGGAGGCCGGGTGAGGCTGCCCTCCCTGGGGACTGAGAAGGGGTGTGGCGAGGCCCCGAAGGGCCTCACCGCCTCCTCGTGTTCCTGGGCCAGGTGGGCTGGGTCCTGGGCCCGGACAGCCTCATGAAACACCTGCGCACGGTGCACCAGAACTCTATCTACCACTGTCCCACGCAGGGTCAGGTGAGGAGAGGCAGGGGACCCCCGCCGCGGGAGGGAGGAGCAACGACAGGCCCCAGGAGGCCCCGGGGTGGGATCGGCCCCAACCTGTTTGTCCGTCCACCCTCCCCAGGCGGCAGTGGCCCAGAGCTTCGAGCACGAGCAGCTTCACTTTGGCCAACCCAGCAGCTACTTTGCGCAGTTCCCGCAGGCCATGCAGCGCACCCGTGACCACATGATACGCAGCCTGCAGTCTGTGGGCTTGAAGCCCGTGGTCCCCCAGGGCAGCTACTTCTTCATGGCAGACATCTCAGACTTCAGTGAGCCGGACTGGCCAGGCTGGGCGGTGGGGGGGGGGGGGGGCGGCGGGGAGGTGGCGCTGGAGGCCGCCCAGGGCTCAGCGTGGCTTCTGTCCCCCAGAGAGCAAGATGCCCGACTTGCCCGGTGACGTGGATGAGCCCTACGACAGACGCTTCATCAAGTGGATGATCAAAACCAAGGTGGGTCTGGGACGCCTGGGTGGCTCAGTCGGTTAAGCTTCTGACTTCGGCTCAGTTCGAGATCTCACGGTCTGTGGGTTCAATCCCAGCGTCGGGCTCTGTGCTGACGGCTCGGAGCCTGGAGCCCGCTTCGGATTCTGTGTCTCCCTCTCTCTCTGCCCCTCCCCTGCTTGTGCTCTATCTCTCTCATTCTCAAAAATAAGTAAACATAAATAAAATAAAATAACATCTTAAAAGAAAAAAAGAACAAGGTGGGCCAGGCTCTGCCAGGGCACCTGTGTGTGGTTTTACAGGCTGGGCCCAAATCCAGCCCAGCCTCTGCCCTCAGCCCTGGTACAGGAGTGTGTCTATGTCAAGGAATGGGGAGTCTGGAATTTGCAAAAAGACACTGTGCGGGCTGCCAGGAATCCCTGCCCTCTCTCGGCCTCAGCCTTCCCATCTGTGCAGTGGGTGCAGAGTTGGCTCGTTAACTACGAGCTCAGCCAGCTCCGAGCTCTGACCCTAAGTTTTATTTCCTCTCTTGCTCTGCCCTAACCTGCCACGTGGTGCTCCCCTCTCCATTTCCCCTCCCTGTGTACTACCGGGAGGGACCGAGAACCATGCTCTGGGATTCTTTGCCTCTGACCTTGACCCAGCACCGGAAGGTGCTCCACTGAATGTTCCTTCTTTCCCCCACCCCATCGAGAGAAGCTCTCTGTCCCCAGAGCCATGGATTACCCTGCTATGGGGCTGTGTTGAGACATGGGCTTCCTCCTCCCCAGGGCTTGGTGGCCATCCCCGTCTCCACCTTCTACAGCGTGCCTCATCGGAAGATCTTTGACCACTATATCCGCTTCTGTTTCGTGAAGGTAAAGGACGGGGTTTTTGAGGGGAAAGAGGGCCCCCTCAAGCTCCCCGCGGCCCACTCGTGGTGTGGGGAGAGGGGCTGGACCGATCTGTGTTGGTGCAGGATGAGTCCACACTCCAGGCCATGGATGAGAAGCTGCAGAAATGGAAGAAGCTCAGGCCCTGACACCACCTGCTCGGCCCTGCCCCACCTGGTTCCCGCGGGCTCTGCCAGGCTCTGCCTTTGTCCGGGTTTCAGCCATTCCCAAGTTGGGCGTATGGAGTGGGGGGGGGGGCCCTTCTCTGGGACACAGGATGTCCCCCGGGCAGAGCCCTCTTTCTTGATCTTGGTGGATTCGGGAGCACTTTACTACAGTGCCTATATTCCTGTCCCGGTGGTGAGGTGTACCCGAGCCAGGCCTCTCCCTGCTCCTCCCTGGGTGGGGTGATACAGTCCTGGGCCCCCTCTGTATTTTTCCCAGTCTTGTCTGAGGCTCAGTGGACAGAGTCCAACAGGGTACTGGCCTTGAGTCCCAGCCCTGCCCTGGCCCCAGCCCTGCCCTGGCCCCAGCCAAGGCTTTAGCATCCCTCCCTTTCCTTATTTAACCTTCACTTTGGGAAGCGGTCTCTAGGCTTGGGTCCTCAAGCCGGTACCTTTCACCCGTAATAAAGTTTTAAGTTATTTAGACCCTTATTTCCTGCTTCTCTCTGCTTCACACCCTGGTGCTGATCGACTTGGTCAGCATGGAAGGCACCTTGGGCACCTGGCTGGCTCAGTCAGCAGAGCGTGTGATTCTTGATCTCCAAGTTGTGAATTCAAGCCCCACATTGGGCATGGAGCCTATTTAAAAATTAAAAAAAAATAGGAAGGCACCCAGTGAACCTTAGCTCCCAGCCCCTCTTTGTACAAATGTGTTTTGTGGAGTAAAACTGAGGCCCAGAGAAGGGCAGAGACTGGGGACTTGTCTGACATCACAGTTAGTCTAAATCAGTCAAAACCAGTTAGTCAAAACCTAGTTAAAACCAGGCCTGGAACCCAGGGCTCAGATGGTTGTGTGTCCCTGGGGGTATGCATGCATGTGTATGGGAGACAGGGGCCCCAGCTGAGTGTCTCACAGGGAAGATACAGTCCCACCCCACAGGGGTCAGAGTCCAGGGCAGGAGGGCCAGGGAGTTTAGACAGAAGGGGAAGGAAGTAGCTTCTTGTTTTGTACTCCTGTGTGCCAGGGGCCTAGATGCCCACCATCTCATCAAACAATCCTTCAGGACAGGAGTTACTCTCTGTATTTTACAAATGAGGAAGCCACGTTGGAGGTGATGTGAGTTGCCCAGAGCCATCGAGCTGGCAAAGGCAGAAGCGAATTTGCTCCCAGGCATGGGCCTCTCGCTGGGAAGTCACGGTCACGGTAGCTCCCGAGTTCATTTGGAACTCAAAGCTGCATTACACGGCAGGCCCAGGTGTCTGCTCATGTGATACATGTATTCGTAATGGGAATATATGATACAATAAAATGTACTTGGTGTTTGTCCTTGGTTCCTGGCACAGAGCTCCTAAAACCCTTGGAATTCCCTGAGAGATAGGACTCGTCCTTTGTTTGTAATTATTATTCATAATAAGCCCCTTTGACTATGTCTTTAGAGGGTCAGAACTTTCAATACTAACTCCTGAGGGAGGAGAAAGAGACCAAACATTGGGTTCAGTCACTTGGCCAATGATGTAATGAATCGTGCATACAGAATGAAACCCCACATAAAAACCCTGAATCAGTGAGGCTCAAGGAACTTCTGCGTTGGTAAACACACCTGATGAGCTGGGAGGGTGGTACATCAGGAGAGGGCATGGAAGTTCTTCCTCCCCCAAGACCTTACTCTGTGTACCTCTTCCATTTGGCTGTTCCTGTGTTGTATCTGTTGTTTTGTTTTGTTTTTTAAAGTAGGCTTCATGCCCCGTGCAGAGCCCAATGCAGGGCTTGAACTCACAACCCTGGGATCAAGACCTGAGCTGAGATCAAGAGTCAGATGATTTCTTTTTTTATTTTTATTTTTTTTTGAGAGAGAGAGAGAGAGAGAGAGAGGGAAGGGGCAGAGAGAGAGCAGGAGGGGTACTAAGGATCAGAAGTGGGCTCTGTGCTGACAGCAGACAGCTTGATGTGGGGCTCGAACTCACAAACCACAAGATCATGACCTGAGCAGAAGTCTGACGCTTAACGGACTGAGCCACCCAGGTGTCCCAACATTGTATCCTTTATAATGAAACCGTGACTGTTAAGTATAGCACCTTCCTGGGTGCTATGAATCATTTCAGGGAATTACTGAACTCCAGGCAAATGGTGGAAATGCCCAAATTTGTAGTCATCCAAGCAGAAGTATGAGTAGCCTAGAGCCCCCACTTGCTGATGGCATTTGAAGTGGGGGGCATTCTTGTGGGACTGAGCCCTTAACCTATAGGATCTGTGCCACCTCTAAGTACCTATTATCAGAATTGAATTGAAGAGTAGGACACCCATGTGGTGTCAGAGAATTGCTGCTGGAACACGTTTTGAGCTAGGACATAATACACTTCCCTCCTTCTCCATCCAAGCTGTGGCTTCGTAGTACTACCACAGTTCCAAAGTCAAGATCGTGACACAGAATACCAGCTCAGAGGCTCAGGCTTGGAGCCCCTTTGCACATACATAGCCTGACGGTAAGAAAGTCCCCAGTGGGGCAAACCCATGGATCTCACGGGGAGAACCATCCCAACCAAAGGTTCCATGTCTCACGAGCCAATCCAAAATCTGCCCAAGGCTGAAATCTGTGATTCTACAGAAGTTTGAGATCTTAGACTGAGTAACCTCAGCCAGCCTGAGGAGGCAGATCGGACTTAGACGCAGAACCAGAGGGTGGAGGGAGGAAATAGTAGAATAAACACAACCCTTGTAATGTCAACACATACACTGAATTAGAAATTAGTCTTTCCTTCGGGCACCTGGCAAAACATACAACTTTTTTTCTTTTTTTTTTTAATGGTCTATTTAGTTTTGGGAGAGAGAGAGACAGACAGACAGAGCATGAGCAGGGGAGAGGCAGACAGAGAGGGAGACACAGAATCTGAAGCAGGCTCCAGGCTCCGAGCTGTCAGCACAGAGCCCAACGCAGGGCTCGGCTTCGTGAACCGCGAGATCATGACCCAAGCTCAAGTGGGCCACTCAACCGACTGAGCCACCTAGGCACCCCAAAACATACGCCTCTCCACATTGGGGTTGTGAGTTCAAGCCCCATGTTGGGCCTAGAGCTTACTTGAAAAATGAAACGGTGAGGGGCGCCTGGGTGGCTCAGTTGGTTAAGCGTCCGACTTCGGCTCAGGTCATGATCTCACGGTCCGTGAGTTCGAGCCCCGCATCGGGCTCTGTGCTGACAGCTCAGAGCCTGGAGCCTGCTTCGGATTCTGTGTCTCCCTCTCTCCGACCCTCCTCCGTTCATGCTCTGTCTCTCTCTGTCTCAAAAATAAATAAACATTAAAAAAAAATGAAACGGTGGAAGCAATCAAATGTCCTTCAAAAGAGGAATGAATAAACAAACTGTGGCATATCCATGTAACGAAATGGTCTCCAGCAACAGAAAGAAATGAGTTATCAAGCCACGAGAAAACATGATAGAAACTGAAATGCATTTTGCTTCGTGTAAGGATGTCTGAGAAGGATACATACTTTCTGATTCCAACTATTATGACATTCTAGAAAAGACAAAACTATGGTGCGCCTGGGTGGCTCAGTCGGTTAAGTGTCCGACTTCAGCTCAAGTCATGATCTTATACTCCGTGAGTTCAAGCCCCGCATCGGGCTCTGTGCTGACAGCTCGGAGCCTGGAGCCTGCTTCGGATTCTGTGACTCATTCTTTCTCTGCCCCTCGCCTCTCACTCTGTCTCTCTTTCAAAAATAAATAAACATTAAAAAAAATTAAAAATATCGCTTCTCGGCCTTTTGGCTAAGATCAAGTGTAAAAAAAATTAAAAAAAAAAAGAAAAGACAAAACTACAGAGACAGTAAAAAAGATTAGCAGTTGGGACACCTGGGTGGCTCAGTCAGCTAACGGTCCCACTCTTTCTTGATTTGGGCTCAGATCATGATCTCACTTTTCATGGGTTCGAGCCCAGTGTCAGGTTCTGCATTGACAGTGTGGAGCCTGCTTGAGATTCTCTCTCACCCTCTCTCTCTGCCCCTCCCCAGCTCTCTCCTTCTCTCTCTCAAAAGAAATAAACATTGAAAAAGAAAAAAAAAAAAAAGACAAGTGGTTGCCAGGGGCTTAGAGGAGGGTAAGTGGAACACAGTGTTTTTAGGGTAATGAATTCATTTTGTTTGATACTGTGATGGTAGATATGTGACATTATGCCTTTGTCAAAACCTATAGAATGTACAATACAAACCTAATCTAAACTATGGACTTCAGTTAATAATATTGCATCAGTATTGGTTGATTAATTGTAATAAAAGTACACACTAATGCAAGATGTTAAAAATAGGGGGAGGGGTACCTGGGTGGCTCAGTCAGTTAAGCATCCGACTTTGGCTCAGGTCATGGTCTTGTGCTCTGTGAGTTCGAGTTCTGCCTCAGGCTCTGTGCTGATAGCTCAGAGCTGGGAGCTTGCTTTGGATTCTGTATCTCCTTCTCTTTGCCCCTCCCCCGTGCGCGTGGACGCGCACGCGCTCTCTCTCTCACTCGCTCTCTCTCAAAAGCAAATATTTTAAAAAATTGTTTTAAAATAGGGGGGAATGAGTGGTGGAGGGGTTATATGGGAACTCTGTACCATGTGCTCAATTTTTGGTAAACCTAAATTTGCTCTAAAAAATTAAGTCTCTCTTTTTTTTCATTTATTTATTTTTGAGAGACAGAGACAGAGCACAAGTGTGGGAGGGGCAGAGAGAGAGGAGACAGAATCCCAAGCAGGCTCCACGGTCTGAGCTGTCAGCACAGAGCCCAAGGAGGGAGGAACCGTGAGCTCAGGACCTGAGCGGAAGTCGGCCACTTAACCAACTGAACCACTCAGAAGCCCCTAAAAAACTAAGTCTCTTATGGGTGCCCAGCTGGCTCATTCGGTAGAGCATTAGACCTCAGGTGGGGAGTACAAGCCCCACATTGGGCATAGGGCTTACTTAAAGAAATTAATAAACTAAAACACATTTTAACAAGTCTGTTAATTAAAAGAGAGTAAACGAACGAATCTATAAAAGAGTTGGATTAAATTATCTCCAAGGTCATTTCCAACTCTGACTCACACTCCAGCTCTGGGCCTCAGGGTCCCAGGTAGAATAAAATCAAGATGAGTTTTGAGTGCCGCTCGTGCAGAAACGGCGGGCGACTCTCGAGCCGTCCACGGGTCCAGGACAGCACTACACAACCTGCCCTTTGGACCCCGAGCCCTCCGCAACTGGCCCCCACACCTCGTCCCCCAACTCACTGCGGGGGCTCATCCCAGCCCAAGCGCTCGCGGAGCAGTCAGAGGGCCGGGCCACGCCCCCGCGCGCCATTGGCTCTCCGATTGGACGGCTGGGAGGAGGTGTGGCCGGAAGGGGTGAGTCTGATTGGCGGGGCGGGGCCGACGGTGAGCGGCGAACATGGCGGAGCGTGTCAAGAAGAGGCCCTGCGGCCCGGTAGGTGGCGGGAGGTGCGGTCCCGGGCAGGACAGGGCGCGGGGGCGCGAGAACGAGCCGCGCGGGGGCCCGTGGCGGGGCAGTGCCGTATTTCCTGTTCCCTGCTTGTCGCTGACCCGAGGCCGGAAGCCCCGAGGTGCCGCATGCTCGTGGCCGCGTGCGCCCCTGCATGGATGAGCACCCGGTGGGTGCAGGGCCCGGACAGCGTCAGATAACCCAGGTAACTCGAGTCCTTTCGTGGCGTATCGCTTCTGACTCCCAGAGTGACAGCAGGCAGGTTCTTTTTCCCTGAGCCTGTTTCGTCTTCTCTCCGTTGACACCTCATTCAACAACTTGTTGGATGCTTACTATGTGCCAGACCTGGTATTAGGCCCTAGAGTATAGCGGGTCCCTTCCCCCCGACGCTCTCCCTAGGGTGGCAGTAGGGGGGGGGGGGTGGCCCCCCCCCCCCCTATTTTGGGGGGGGGGGGAAGTTGGGGAAAATAACCCCCCCCCCCCCCCCCCCAGTTGTGATCATTCAGCCTCACTCCTATACCTCTTCCCGTTTCTTCTCCAGGGTGAACATGGCCAAAGGGTCGAGTGGCGAAAATGGAAGCAACAGAGTAAGTAAGGGGGCTGGGTGGGGGCTGGGTGGGTGGGGTGGCGGGGGATCCACTGAACCTTGCCCAATGCCACTCCAGCAGTGCACTGCTGAACCCTGTGGAGAGCCACCAGGTCTGTCCGCTCTGGGTCCCACAGCACCCAAAATGGGAAAGAAGGGGCCAGAAGCCCATATGGCTCCTCTGGCTGCTCACTAAACAGCGCTGGAGAGCCCAGGCTGAGCCCTACTGAGACGGCACCATCTCCCGGACTGCTCCGCGTCGCTCTCCCTCCAAGCCCTCTCCCCGCCACCAACCCAGATGTCCTCTCATCCAGAGAAAGAGGAGAAAAAGAAGTGGAAGGACCTCAAGCTGATGAAAAAACTGGAGCGGCAGCGGGCCCAGGAAGAACAGGCGAAGCGCCAGCAGGAAGAAGAGGCTGCTGCACAGAGGGAGGACCAAGGTGAGCAGGCTGGGTCCTGGGCAGGGCAGCCAGTGTCCTATCTGGGAGGGGCCTTAGAGACCAGTGGGTGTAGACGTCCTGATGGAGAAACTGAGGCCCAGAGACTGGGAGAGACCCGGAAAACTGAGTCCTAACCTCCTACTTAGGTAGGTTTAAATCCTGTGGAGGGAAAGTGTCACATATCATAACTTTCTATCTCCAGAACTCATCATCATCATGACGGTGGTTTTTCACTTTTTTATCGAGCACTTTGTGTGCTTTAATTTAGTTTTTCATTTACTTATTTTTATTTTACTTTATTTATTTATTTATTTATTTATTTAATTTTTTAAAAGTAAGGTCTATGCTCAATGTGGGGCTTGATCTTATGACCCTGATATCAAGAGTTGCATGCTCTACTGACTAAGCCAGCCAGGCGTCCTTTATTTTGATTTTATAATAGAATTTGGGGTTTTTTGGGGGGAGAGGGGGTGCCTGGGTGGCTCAGTCAGTGGAGCATCAGTTGACTCTTGGTTGCGTTTTGGTCACTATCTCACGATTTGTGAGGGCTCTGCGCTGACAGTGTGGAGCCTGCTTGGGATTCTCTCTGTCCCTCTTGCTCTGCCCCTCCCCCCTCATGCTCGTGCTCTCTTTCTGTCTCTCAAAATGAACATTTTTTAAAAAGAAACGATTTCTGGGGCGCCTGGGTGGCGCAGTCGGTTAAGCGTCCGACTTCAGCCAGGTCACGATCTCGCGGTCCGTGAGTTCGAGCCCCGCGTCGAGCTCTGGGCTGATGGCTCAGAGCCTGGAGCCTGTTTCCGATTCTGTGTCTCCCTCTCTCTCTGCCCCTCCCCCGTTCATGCTCTGTCTCTCTCTGTCTCAAAAATAAATAAATGTTAAAAAAATAAAAATAAAAAAATATATATATATAAAAAGAAACGATTTCTTTAAAAAAGGATTTGTCTTTTTATATCATTAAATAATAGCTGCTCAAAACAATCTCCCTTCCTGGGACACCTGGGTGGTTCAGTCAGTTAAGCATCTGACTCTTGGTTTCAGCTCAGGTCGTGATCTCACGGTTCATGGGATCGAGCCCCACATCTGTGCTGTGAGCACAGAGCCTGCCTGGGATTTTCTCTCTCTCTGCCCCTGCCCTGCTCTTGTGCAAGCTCACTCTCTCTCTTCCTCAAGATAAATGAACTTAAAAATAAAATCTCCCTCCCCACAAAAACATAGACAACTAGAAAGAAGAAAGAAAAAATTCCAGCAAACGTTGCAGTGAAAGTTTCTCCAGATATTATGTTGTACCCACTTATACGTATGCAGAGAACATACAGATACAGTTTTATAAAGTGAGACCACTTTATCCGTGAGCTTCTGGACCTGGTTTTTCTCATCCCACATTGAACCCTGGGTGTCCTTGCACATCGGTACATCTGGATCTACCCTAACAAATTGTGTCTTTTCTCCTCGTCTAGACCCAAACCTCAGGAGGGTTAGGGCATCATAACCTCTAAGCCCATTGGTGACCAGTGGTGACGGTGACAGTGGAGACAGAAACTGAGCATGTCAGCTGTTTTACACACCAGGGAAGCCCTTCATGGGTGTTCCCTCCTGTGGCTCCCATTGGACGACTGCGGGAGGGAAAGTATGGTGGTCCCTCTAGAGCTAGACAGCCTGAACCCAGATCTCGCTGTCTTGCTTTTTGTGTGACCTTGGGCCACAGGTTCTCCATGTCTTGATGGGTGTCATGGTAATACTTTTCAGGGTTACTGGGTAAATGCACACATATAAAGATGCAAATAATAGCTCTCTTTATTATCCCCATTTGACAGCTGGTAATGGAGGCGGTAAGGGGCGGGGCCAACATATGAACTTAGGCCAATGTCTCTAACCACTCCCCCAGTCTTACCCAGGCCTGGAAAGGGGAGTTGGATCTGATTTGCTGACCTCAAAATTCCTCCCAGAGGGAAAATTGTCTAACTCTGAGCCCTGGGATGAGAGGAAGTGAAGGGAGAGCACAGCCCTGGCCCCTCTGACCACGAACAACCTTCCCCTGCCCAGGTCGGCCTTACACCCTGAGCGTGGCCCTGCCAGGCTCCATCCTGGACAACGCCCAGTCACCGGAGCTTCGCACCTACCTGGCTGGCCAGATTGCCAGAGCCTGCACCATCTTCTGTGTGGATGAGATTGTGGTGTTTGATGAAGAAGGCCAAGATGCCAAGTGAGGAGCCATCCAACAGGGCACCCGGGCTCAGGGAGGAGGGAGGGGCTGCTAGGACTGGCTTTGCTGCATTCTTTTTGCCTCCTGCTTGCCTGGGCTGAGAAATGTCTGAAATGCCCCCAGTGAATCTGGCGGGAAGAGTCGCAAAGCAGGGGACCACAGAGGTCAGACTGGGTGGAAGAGCTCTCGAAGGGAGGGCAGTAGGCTCTGGAAGGCCTGTCTTTCTCTCTCCAGGACTGTGGAGGGTGAATTCAGGGGCGTTGGCAAGAAGGGGCAGGCGTGCGTGCAGCTGGCCCGGATCCTGCAGTACCTGGAGTGTCCGCAGTAAGGGGGTGAAGGGCAGACTGGCCTGCGCGTGGTGGGGTGGGGCAGGGTGGTGAAGGTGCAGGTCAGGCAGGAGGTGGCCTCCCCTGGGAACTTTCTGAGATCTGCGTTCTTTGCTAGGTACCTAAGAAAGGCGTTCTTCCCCAAGCACCAGGATCTCCAGTTTGCAGGTAAGGCCGGAGTGGGGGCTGACCCCCATTTCCCATGGATCACCCCCCAGGCCCCGAGAAATTGCTGTGCCGGTGGGAGAACGGGCCCAGGCAGGGCAAGGCCTGTGCGTGGTGGCAAGCGGCAGGTCTGTGGCAGACCTGAGGCTTGGAACTCCATACCGCCGTGTGCTTTTGCACCCCTTCTACCCACAGGGCTTCTGAACCCCTTGGACAGCCCTCACCACATGCGTCAGGATGAGGAATCCGAGTTCAGAGAAGGCATCGTGGTGGACCGGCCCACCCGGCCAGGCCACGGGTCCTTTGTCAACTGTGGCATGAAGAAGGTAGGAATTGGGAGGGTGGGTTGAGACATACATTGGGGACATACCCTGGCTATGGAAGGCAGTGGGGAGCCCTGGACCCAGGCATCTGTGCCTGGTCTTCCTCCACTGATGCAGGTTTCGGCCAGAGAAGTGCCCCGCAACAGGGCTCAGTAGATAAAGCCAGGAACAGATCGACTGTTTCTTGAAAACTAAATGAACAGGAGATAGTTCTCATGCTCAAACCCAGCCCAGCCCAACCCTGCAGCAGCGAGTCCAGAATCCCTCTGGGGCAGCTCCAGCGAGGATGCAGACCCACCCTGGGCCGCCTGGCTACGCTCAATTCTCCTGGAGTCAGAGGCAGAAACACTTCCATGTGTGGGGTCCCCTCTCCCCGCAAAAAGAGCAGACCAGGATGACCCAGACCCTGACCACAGACGAAAGGAGAAAACACGAGAAGCGTCTAAAGGGAAAGAAAGTGCCCCGTGTCCTGAATTCAGAATTGGCATGAGACGCAGACATCAGTTGTTCTCCATCACATCTCCCATTTACCTCATGCCCGGCCCTGGGCAGTATAGCAGTAGCTGCTGTTTATGGAGAGTTTCCTGATTGACAGATGAAGAGAGCGAGGCTCAGAGAGGCTATGTGGCCCGCTCAAACTGCTACAGCTAGTAAGTGGCATGGCCACTTCTGTTCAAAGCAAAGACTGGGATCTCATCTCACGAAACACTGCCTACTCTGTGCCAGGCCCAGAGCATTCATCTCTGCCCAGTGCCCTGGGATAGTCATCTTGCACGAATGGTCTCTTGTGAGCAGGTCTGGTGCAGGTGCCAGAGAAAGGGAATGGAGGTTGACCTGGATCCCTTAGGTACCTGGCCAGCCCCCGCCCCCATGCCCCCCACATCGGGGAGAGCAGTGACCCCTGCTGGTCCTTTGGGGAATAGCACCCATTTCTCCTGGCTTCTCCCTAGGAGGTGAAGATTGACAAGAACTTGGAGCCTGGACTTCGGGTGACGGTGCAGCTGAACCAGAAGCAGCTCCCAGGTATCTGGAAGCTTCCCAGCTTGGCCAGCATTTGGGCTCGGAGCCGCCTCCTTCCACCTCCTTGTCCCTCACCCCATCTTCACAGCCTCTCCACTTCATCTGCAGAAAGCAAGACCTACCGGGGGAAAGTCGTGTCTTCGCAGGACCCTCGCACCAAAGCCGGTCTCTACTGGGGCTACACAGTCCGGCTGGCTTCCTGCCTCAGTAAGGACGGAGTTTCCTCCTTTGAATATCTGGCCTCTCTCTGGGAGGCTACAGAGCCTTGCCTGACCCAAAAGGCAGAGTAGGGGCTTTGTCCTACCACCTTACTGTGTGACCATAGGCAAATGCCTTTCCTTCTCTGGGCCTCCGTCTCCCTGAGTGCGCTGCCTGGAATATTGTGAAGGACTTCTGAGAGAAAGGATTGTGATCGATTAGTAATGTCTGCCGTGGGGCTGGGAATAGGACATAAGGACAGATAGGAGTTCTCAGAGCTCCTTCGTCCCCACCCTCCACTTGGTTTCCCCAGTCTAGCACAGGCATGGTCTCCTGGACTTCCCAGGAACACTGGAAGGCCTGGGTGTGCCTCCCGTGCCTGAGTCCCCTTCTGCATCCCTCCCCCAGGTATACATATACACATAGCTAAGTGGCTATGTGGGTCTCTCCCCCAGGTGCCGTGTTTGCTGAGGCTCCCTTCCAGGACGGGTATGACCTGACCATTGGGACATCAGAGAGAGGCTCAGATGTGGCGTCTGCCCAGCTTCCCAGCTTCAGGTGGGTATAGCCTGGGGCAGGGGCCAGGGAAGCCGGAAACAGTCTGGGGGGGGGGGGGGGGGGGGGGGTGGGGGGGGGGGGGGGGGCCCCCCGCCCCCCCCGGGGGGGGGGGGGGGGGCGCGGGGTGATGGGCAGAGCTCTACGGGCTGAGCCCCTACTGCATACCAGGAGGTGGGGACTGAGTGCTCTGGGGAGCTGCATGCAGTGTGACCTCAGCGAGCAGTCACTGATCCCCTCTTATGGGCACAGGCATGCTCTCGTGGTGTTCGGGGGCCTCCAGGGGCTGGAAGCTGGAGTGGATGCGGACCCCAACCTGGAGGTGGCTGAACCCAGCGTCCTCTTTGATCTGTATGTCAACACGTGCCCCGGCCAGGGCAGCCGCACCATCCGCACCGAGGTGAGCCCGTCTGCCTCCCTGCTGTAGCCCCAGGCCGTCCTCCAGGTTCTGCCACCAGCCAGGGGTGTGTCCAACGGGAGTGCGGCTCTCCCCCGCCCACCCTGCTCAAGGCTGTCTCGAGCCAGCCTGCCCTGGAGATGGATTCCTCACTACCTCAATCTGGCCACAGCAGATTCCAGCAGGGACCGCGTATGAGTGAGCAGGGAGTCAAGAACCCTGGGTGCTCGTGGCCCTCCAGCTGCTGGACCAGCTCGTAGGCTGGGTGACCCAGGAGACCCTGGCCACCCCCACCCTGGGCCTCGGTTTCCCCAGCTGTACTCTCTGTGTTGCACTTCCTCACGCATGACGGTGGTGGGCAGGGCGGTCCTTCCCACTGGGCCTCACTGGCACCTCAGTCCTGTGGGGTGCAGTGTGTAGCTAGCTCTGGGAGCCTCAGTCCTGAGCATCTGTGGAACCCGTGGGCCCACTTGTGAGGCCAGCACAGGCAGCACACTGTAGGCACTTGGCTTCCATTACTGTCAAAGGGTGGGGAGTACACAGGTGGACTGCCCCAGTCTGTCCCCAGGGGTCCTGCAGGGGCCACACCCTCCCAGCAGGAACCCCCCACACCCACCCTGTACCAGGGGCTGAGAACTGCCTGTTGCCTCCGCTAATCCTGACCCTGGGAGGCAGGTATTATTCTGACCATCCTCTCTTTAGAGGGAGACACTGAGGAACAGAGAGGCAAGGCCCTTCCCTGGTGGGGCATGCAGCCAGCCGGGGTCAGATCAGCAGGGTGAAGCTGAGCTTGCTCTGAACTTCCTCGGGGCTCTGCTGAGGGCAGCAGGCCCTGGGGGGTTGGGCACTGTGAGGCTGGGGGCCGGGCTCCCTCCAGCCTCCCGGGCCCCAGCCTGTTGCTTTCCTCTCCAGGAAGCCATCCTCATTTCCCTGGCCGCCCTGCAGCCTGGCCTCACCCAGGCGGGGGCCCGTCAGGCCTACGACAGCAAAGCAGCAGCAGGGAAGCCAGAGGTTCCTGGGGTTCCCCCAGGACAGACACAGCCGTGACTTGTCTCCAGAAATCACCACCTTTAATGCAGCCCCGTCCCCGCAGTCTGGCAGGGCTGTGGCCTTCACTTGCTGCCTGCAGTGACGGCCTTTAGGCTGCCTGCCCGTGCCAGAATATTTGGCACGAAGAGCAGCCCCGAGGCCCGCTCAATGCTCTCAATGGGCACCAGGAAGCGCTCCAGCGGAACCGCCTCGTCCACGGGAGCGTTGGGCATCACGTAGGAGCGGAGTTCGATTTGCCCGCCTGCGGCCTCCAGGATCAGCACCTTGAAGAAGTGGGTGGGCACTGCCACGTGGTTCTTCCCGATGACCTGATACTTCACATAGGACTTCCCGTCAGCCTCCGTCCTGCGGGCAGAGCCGGGCACACATGGCCTTTCAGGGCTCCCAGGGCATCTGGTCGGACCCACGGCTGCTGCCCTGACCTGACTTCAACTTGTGTCAGCCTGTAGGACTGCCACCTCAGCGCGAGGCTTCCGTGCCCTTCTTGGCTCCCCAGGAGGCTGGGATCTCCCTGCAGGGTGAACACTCTCCTACCCTGTTTTCCTCGTGCCCAGCACTGGGTCAGGCAAGACGGGTGACAGCAGTAAACGTTACTCAGAGAATCGGGCCTTGTGGACATTCACCTTCCCTCCTGCAGACACATGCTTACGCTCTACCTACCCCTGTGGAGGGCAAGCACCAAGTGGGCAAGGCCCACGAGCCCTGAATCCCCTGTGCCAGCACAGGCACTGGTGTCCGGAACACTGGCCGGGTGACTTCCGGTCTTCCCCGTGTCAGCAGGCCGTCGAAGGCACTTGCAGTGCCCATCCCCCCCCCCCCCCCTTGACTCCTAAGCAACCACGAGGTAGGTAGTGGCTATTATCCCCATTTTACAGGAGAGGATATTGAAGTCACTTGCCCACTCCTCTAGAGATCAGGTGCTAGGCCCTGGATTCCTTTTCAGGCCTGTGGGCCTTGCTGTAACCTTTTGCCTCTATCTCGATCTTCAGTACGCCAGGAAAATCACTGAGCATGCCCAGAGGAGCTCAGTCCCTTCCACCTGGGAGGCAGGGCTACAGAGGGCCCAGAGTGGAGGCTCAGGATCAGGGAGAGGGAGTTCTAACCCTGGCTCCAGGGTGAGGAGGGTGAGGAGGATTGTTCCAAGCAGAGGAGACCGAAGGCAAGAGCCTGACCTGACGAAGACTTTTCTATCTGGGTAGAACGGAGTCAGGTGCGCATGGCAAGAGGTGAGGTAGGAGAGAGGAACAGAGGCAGATTTGGGGCCTGGTGCCATGCACAGAGGAGACACGGTCTAGGTGGGTACCCAACAGGTCTCTGGCTGTAGAAGTGGAATTAGGGGGCCTAAAGTAGGGAACGGACAGGCTTGTGAAGAAACCAGATAACGTGACCTGGCACTGAGCGTGGACCCAGGGGCTGAGGCAAGCCTGAATGGTGAGAGTGGCAGGAAGGGGCCTCTAGGGAACGGGAGGCCCTGGCATCCCCAGCCCCCACTCCAGCTCTAGCCTTACCTGGGCAGGAAGAGCGGCCCTGTGCACACATAGACATTTTGGTAGGTGCGGGTCAAGCTGCGGCTGTACTTTTCCAGGTTGTTCCAAGCATTCTGGTTGAGGTGGGGCACCTGGTTGGAGACGTGGGGCTCAGAGGCTGGGGCTGGGGCCCTTCCCCCACTGTCGGGGCGGGAACTGACACCAGGCTGGGACAGTCCAGCGGGGAGTGGGGTGGGCAAGCATGCTGAGGAAAATGAGGTTCAAGGAAGGAGAGATTCCTTGAGGCCACCTGGCCATGAGGGGGGGCCCGGGAAGGGCCCCGGGGGGGGGGGGGGGGGTGCCAGCCTGCCCCCGTCTGGAATGGGACAACCAGCATCCCAGGATCAGAAATGCTTCTCAGCTGCAAAGGGCTCTGCTAAGGAAAGGGGCACTTCTCCCTCTTCAGAGAAACAAGCCTCCCGGCCAGTCCCCAGGGGCTCCTGGGAAGGCCAGTTCTCCAACCCTACCCGCTCCTTTGCCAGTTTGAACCACATGCAAAGCCTGGCTGGAAGTCATGGATTGCTCCTGACTCCGTCCCTTGAGCTCGCCAATGTCCTAAATGAGCAGGGGACTGCGGCCCTAAAAAAGCAGAAGTCAGAAGGGAGGCTCAGACCCCAGGGGCTTCACGGAGAGCCCCAGGTCAAGTCTCCAGGCCCCGCTAGGAACAGGCCTAGAGGCAGGGCACACAGTGACTGCTAACCCCTGACTATGCTAGTTATTTTCCTTAGACTCCTGTAAGGCTCGCAGGGTAGGGACAATGGCTGAAAACCCAGGTTCCTCCAGACAGACTGCCTGGGTCTCCTGCTGTGTGACAGTGGGCCAGTCGCTTTGCCTCTCTGTGCCTCAGTTCCCTCATTACAGATAGTACTGCTTGCCATGGACCAGGAAGCGTGCTCAATACTCTTGTTTGCACTGTCTTCGGTTCCTCGGCGCTACTGCGAGAAAACCGAAGCCCAGGGAGGTGCCCAGAGGCCCACAGTTAGGGTCAGACTGCAGAGCGGGTGCTGGGCGCCCCCGTGCTCGGTGCCTCCCGCCTGGGGCGCGCGGGGTGAGCAGCCAGGCGCCTGAGCCGAGCGCGCACTCGGCAGCTCCCCCGCTCGAAAGGCGAGGCGAGGGCGGGGCGGGGCGCGGGCGCTACCTGGGGCGCGACGTTGCTCAGGTAGAAGGTGTCGTCCATGGCCTTCTGGCTCCAGCGGTGGTTGGCGGCGGCGGCGAGGTGGCCGCGGTCGAAGCCGCTGCCGCGGTAGTCGGCGTTGGTGGCGCGGTGGTACGCGTGCACCGAGTCGTCCTCGCGGAAGTCGCACGAGCGGCGGTCGCCGTCGCCGCAGAGCCGCTCGGGCCGCAGCTGCTCGACCACCCAGAGCGCGCAGCGGGTGCGCGGGTCGTAGCACAGCACGTACGACTCGCGGCTCTTGAGCTGCGCCAGCCCCGGCAGCCCGTACTTGGCCAGCTCGCCGGGGCCGCCGCCCGCCGGGGTCCCGGGCTTCGCGGGCACCGCGGGCAGCTCGGCCGCCGCCGCCACGGGCAGCACGGGCTTTTTTTTTTTTTTTTTTTTTTTTTTTTTTTTTTTTTTTT
>NW_024412401.1:50808804-50897733 GCF_014898765.1 Herpailurus yagouaroundi | reverse complement strand
TGGCGGGGAGCGCGGCGCACGGGGCACCCGGGACCTCCGGCGGCCGACCCGCGAGCCTCTTAAAGGGGCCGCGCCGGCCTGCGGGGCCCACGGCGGGGCCGGGTAGGGGCGTGAGGGAGGGGTGCGACGCCCGTCGCGTCCACTCACAAACGTTTCGAGGAACAGGGGACCCCAACAGAGCGGGCCAGACCGGCGCGTAGCCTAAGTCCCGGCGTCCTTTCTTTGCCCTTTTAAGACGCGCACAGGAGGTGGGGGGGGGCGGGGGGGTGGTGGCACGTGTCACCTCTCCCCTGGCTCGCGACTGGCTGCCGCCGCCCGGCTCCGCCCCGCCCCGCCCCCTCCCAGGGCTGCCTCGAGGGACCTTCCTCCGCGCGAGCCGCAGGAGCTCCCACTTAGCGCCTAGGAAGTGTCCGGCAGCTTCCATCGAGAAGTGACTTAATCTTCAAGAGAGGAAGCTCCTAGTTGGCAGAACAAGGAAACAGGGCCATGACCCCAGGTCTGCCTGACACCAAAACCTACCCTCCCAACCATTACACCGTAAGTCAGGAGTCCTAGGACACTGGCAAGTGTTTTAACAGCCCGGGACAAGGATGCGGCTGACGCTAACTGCTGGTTGGAACAGAAACTGGTGATTCCCGAGGGCAGTTTGTATGTATAAACGCCTTAAAAAGGCTCATACCTTTCAACCCACTTGGAGGACGGAGCTGGGGAAATGAATGGGGAGTGCAAGGAGTTTAAACAGGAAAACTTCCCCACAGTATTACTCGTAATGGAGGCTGGAATAAGCAAAATATAGGGTTTTCAGACATGTTTAGCATGCTAGAGTACTCTATAGCCCACAAATACATTTTAAAATCATACAGCAACTTGCTTACCACCTAACATGAGAGGGGAGAGGGTACACAAAACTATCAGAAAATGACAACAATGTAGCAAAGACAAACGTGCTCCCAGTGATGTCTCTAGATTGTGGTTATGAATTGTTTCTTGAGGTTTTGTCAACCTCAAAAAGAACTTGCTGTGTCATCCGCTGTGCAGTACCCCCTTCCCTGGCACCCCACCTTTTCCTCAGCGACAAACTGCAGGTGGTTGAACTACAAGACTTGAACGGACTCTTCCAACAAGAGGTTCCTGGCCTTGTTCTCTGCCCACTTTCAAGAGCCTCTTGCTCCACCCCCACTCAGATTTCCCGAGGTCTCAAAGGTGTCAGCCCATCACAGCACCAATGCCCAATGCAAAGAACACGATTTATTAAAGACAACTTGTCATCAACAGCATTGATTCAAGGAATAAAACAGATGAAAAAACAAAAGCAGACTTCCATTCTGACCCTGGAGTGAGACCTGCAGAATTCTTACAGCCCAATCTCTAAGTGTCCAAAGTCCTGGGGGCAGCTCCCAACCAGGAAGCCCTGGGCATGCTGGCTCTCAAGGCACCTCCCTTGAGAATCTGGGGAGGGGAAATCACCAAGGGCCTGTCCCTTCCTCAGGCAGTATCCCACCGGGGAGCGCCGTGTAATCTGGACATGGTCCCTGTGCTCCCGATCCTCATCCCAAGGTCAAGGAAAGAGCACTGGACCTAAGTCTGCCACTGAGGCAAATCAGACGCAGTGACTCAAGTAGTATGGCCCCAGGAGGGTAGGCGGGGGACAGGCAAGAGGGAATGCATCAGGTGTCCTGAGCAGGCTGCTGGGCCCCAGGCTGTGGCCCAAGCCTCAGGCTGTGAAGGGCTCAAAGTTGGGACTGAACCACCAGCTGACCAGTTCTGGGAAGAGGCTGAGCCAGGCTGGTGGGAAGCAGGGTCTCTGTGCCATGCTGGGGTCTTGCAGTCTGGAGACGACACCCACCCTGTTGTATCCCTTACACTCAGCTGCAGTACAGAGCTCAGAGCCCTCCCAGCCAGAACCGGCTGGAAAACCAGGAAGGTCCCACAGACAGGTGGAGAGGATGCTGACTCTGACCTTGGAAGGTCAGGAAGACCTCCAACTGCTTGTATACTTTCCCAGCCCCACCCTTCATCCCCAAACCAAGCACTTGCCAGTCTGCAATAAATAACTAGGAGTCTGAATAAATACAGTAAAAAAATCTCCCAAGTACTGTATGTTGGGAGGGGTGGCGGCAAAAAGGCAAGTGCGTAAAGTCCCAGCAGCATCCAAGGTACAGCCCGGTACAGGAGCCACTTGGGGACAGCTCCTCCTGGGCCCCACAGCCGGGCCCGGGAAGGCAGCACAAAGTCCTGGCTGCCAGACTCGGGAAGGCTTTGGGGACGAAAGGGCCACTGCTGGCCAGTCTGAGGCGGAGGCCGCTTGCTGTATCGCCCAGCCTTCCAGATCCAAACCACCTGTCTCCTCACAGGAGGGCGGGCCTTGGTCAGAACGTGCCCACTCCTCCCACAGCCCCGCGGCAAGAGTAGCCAGCTGCTCCTGCTCCGAGTGTCCCTGCCCCAGATCCTGGGAACAGCCCAAGCAGGTGACCAGGGAAGGGCCAGCACCTCCTTCAGCCTGCCTGGGGGAGACATGGCTCTCCTGGCACCAAGAGGATCCAGGGCCTTTAGGCTCAGCTACACCTGGCCCAGGGAGACTCCCATTGGTCCCACTTGCCCTTTATGGGACTCACTGCCCTGGGCTAGGACCTGGGAGCCACAAGAACGACGACTCTTCTGAAACACTTGGATCCCAACCCCTGGTACACTATCGCTTTCAGGTCCTTTTCCTCTGGGAGAGAAGGGCCTTTTGGGGGAATCTCTGGAAGCCCCAGCTCTCCCTCTTCTCCTTCCTCCATCCCCTGGGCAGAAAGGAGGGTAAGGGGCCCAAAGCCTTGCAGGCCATCATTTCTCAGCAGCTTTTGGTTTCCAACATTTCTGTCGGGAGTCAATTCAGGACCCTGTGCTGAGGCACTGTGGACTCCCTCCCCGTCTGTGCGACCTGGGGGCCCAGGGCTGGGAATGTGAACAGGGTGCAAAGGCCAAGGTTGACCCCCAGGGATTTTGCTGAGCCAGACTCCTCATTCTGTTTCTGGGGTTCGTGGAGGGGAGGAGGGGAAAGAGCTGGGGATAAGGCACCCCAAGAGAGAAGGGCAGAGGAAGAACAACAGAGGGGCAGACAGAGTGAGAGTGAGTCACACATCCCCTCTGTGAAAGAGGCAGAGGGAGAAGGGGAGGAGAAAGAGCCCTCGAGGGACCAAAGACACCCCACCCCCGTCATATACACATGGACACACACACACACACACACACACACCACACAGGAGCAGCAGACACCCGGGAGATGAAGAGACACACACACGCCCACCCAGGACTACAGACAGAAACACACACTCGCGGGGAGAGGGACAGAGAGTTTGACCTGGGCCTGGCAGCTTCTTAGCTCCTTCACAGTGTCACCTTCCCCATGGAGAAGCCTAAGCACCAACCCCCAGAAGAAGTGGTTTCTGGCTCATTTGCCAAGCACCTCCCGAGACCAGAGCCCAGAAGACCAGAGCAGGAGAACAGGAAGGGAGCAGCCGAGCAGAGGCAGGGAAGGACCCTTGCCGGCCCCCAGTGCCCCCAGCCCCGGAAAGCCACCCCATGAGCTCCAGCCTTGCTCGGCAGCCTGGGCAAAAGGTCCCCAGGATGAAGAGCAGGGAGAGAGCTAGGGCTGCATGGATAGGAAGGAACATGGCACAGTGTGCCCCCAGCGGGAGCGGCCGAGGGGGAGGGAGCCGGGTGAGGAGGCCTGGAGTGGGCCAATCCTGCAGTTTCCCCTCAGGCTGGCTGGGATCCCACAGGCTTCTGCGCGTCCCAGAAGCCAGGGCACAGGGGTCGGTGTCTTCTCTCCCAAACCTGGGCCTCTTGCCAGGAGGCTACTTGGAGTCTTGGAGTTCCTTGGCTTTCTGAAGGATCTGGCAGACATCTGTGATGGGGTAATCCTGGGCAGGGGAAAGGTCAACAACATGCCTCTTAAGTCAGCTCACCTTTCACCACTACATGCCCTTCCTTCCCACTGGGCCCTGTCACCATGCTGGGCCCCGGGCCGGAGGGACAGGGGCCACAGGCCAAAGACACCTGCATGTCGCCCAAACCTTTGCTAACGCTACACCCGCTGCAGCACTAGCTTACCCGACCCAATCAGCACCGACCAGTGCCACAGCCCCTTCCTTAGGACTCGGGCCACCCTCCCTCCCCTCCCTCCTGCCATCGAATCCCAAGCACCATTCATCCCGAGCACCATTCATCCCGAGCCTGGTCGTGGACCAGATGCTGCTCATGCATTAGCTCAGTGGGTCACCTCATCAGTCTGGTTAGAAAGTTACTGTGACTGTGTCCATTTTACAGACCTGGTCAAATTACTGAAAACCAACCCCAGGCCAGGCACTGGAGACACTGAGGCCTGGAGAGGTGATCGCTTGGCTCGGGTCACATGACTACCACAGCAGAACAGAGATGTGAACCCAGAGCTGTTTACTCTTGGGCCTACGTTCTGAACCACTGCGCCCCAACCTCCTCCCCCAGGTCTCAGCGCTTTCACCAACAAGCACCACAATGTACCGGGCGCCGCCGGGCCCCGGGTAAGATGATCTCAGGTAGAACATTTGGGTCAGGGACGCCAAGTCATTCACTCAAGGCAACACCACTCAAGTGGCAGGACCAGAATTCAAACCCAGATCCTAACCCAGATCTGCCTCAGGAGTCTGGACTCCTCTGCCCTGTTCCTGACCCCAGCCTGAAACTGTGGCTGGCAGCGGTGGGTGCTTGGTAAGTACCTGCCTCACGACCAGAGCCTGAGCTGGGCCCCCCGAACCCCATTACCTGCAGGAGCCGCATGTTTACGGTGAAGTCCCCTTCCAGCAGCTGCTCCCGGATCAGTCTAAGGAAAACAAGCAGAGGAGTGCCTGGGCGGCTCAGTTAAGCGACAGACTCTTGATTTCAGCTCAGGTCGTAATCTCACCGTTGGTGAGATCAGGCCCTGAGTCAGGCTCTGCGCTCACAGCACAGAGCCTGCTTGGGATTCTCCCTCTCTCCCTCCCTATTTCTCTCCCTCTCTCTGCCCCTCACCTGTCATGCACATACATGCTGGCTCTCGCTCTCAAAATAAGTAAACTTTAAAAAAAAAAAAAAAAAGAACACAGCAGCAAAGCGCTAGAGCCCTGGGCCACCGAGCGCAGGCCCAGCAGGCCCCTTCCTGCTCCCGCCTTACCAACCGCAGTTTGACACCCGCCCGAGAAATCCAGAGGCTCACTCCCCATGAGCAGCCCCGGCCCTCTGCTCGCGGTCTACTCACATGAGCATGGCACAGCACACCAGGAGGAGGAAGTCGAAGCGGTTGTCGTCGGCGAAGAGGGAGTCCCAGATACGGATGACGTCAGGCAGCAAGAACTCCTGGGACAGCAGCAGCGTCAGCCAGCGGAAGGCAAAGAACTGGGGCTTGATGTTCTGCTCTTGCTGGGGAGACAAGGCGCGGGCATGGCGGTCAGCCGCCGTGCAGTGTCGTGTGGCCTATCAGACTGGCCGCGCGTCCGCGCCGGGCATGCTGTGGGGGGGGGGGGGGGGGGTCGGCACTGGGGCCGCCCGGAGAGCCGCGCTCGACCAGAGGGACGCCTGCTGTTGTGGCTGGCCGGTGCTGTCAGATCTTCGATTTTTCAAGAGGAGCCAGAGATCCGTGCTTTTATGTAAGCTCTCTAGATTTACGAATGGCTCAGATTCTTTTAAAATGCAGTATGGGGGCGCCTGGGTGGCTCAGTCGGTTGCGCGTCCGACTTCAGCTCAGGTCATGATCTCACAGCTTGTGAGTTCAAGCTCCGCGCCGGGCTCTGTGCTGACAGCTCGGAGCCTGGAGCCTGCTTCGGATTCTGTGCCTCCCTCTCTCTGCCCCAACCCACTTGCATTCTGTCTCTGTCTCTCTCAAAAATAAATAATAAAAAAAATTTTTTTTTAAAAATGCAGTATGGGGGCGCCTGGGTGGCGCAGTCGGTTAAGCGTCCGACTTCAGCCAGGTCACGATCTCGCGGTCTGTGAGTTCGAGCCCCGCGTCAGGCTCTGGGCTGACGGCTCAGAGCCTGGAGCCTGTTTCCGATTCTGTGTCTCCCTCTCTCTCTGCCCCTCGCCCGTTCATGCTCTGTCTCTCTCTGTCCCAAAAATAAAAATAAAAACGTTGAAAAAAAAATAAAAAAATAAAAATGCAGTATGGATTATAACCCTGGATTTATGGACAGACAGACAATTATGAGGCACTTATGATAAGCCCAGCCTTGTGATTCACATGTGAAGTATATGATTTCATTTATTTACTCTCCCTACAACACCTTGTAAGACAATTACTCCCCATAGAGATGAGCCGTCTGGTCAGCCAGTGAGTATTACTAACTGAAAAACCATGTTACAAAATAACAAAAACATAATTCCAAATCTGTTTAAAGGGATCTGTTTATATGTATTTTCTTGTTCACAGAATTGTTTTTATATAGTTTCTTTTCACAAAACTGTTTACTGAAATAAATAGGGAATGACACTCCAAGAACTTTTTAGATCATTTTTAATTTTTAAAAATGAAGTTCAGGGGCGCCTGGGTGGTTCAGTCAGTTAAGCGTCCCACTTCGTCTCAGGTCATGATCTCACGGTTCGTGAGATCTCACATCCCACATACAGCTCTGTGCTGACGGGTCAGAGCCTGAAGCCTGCTTCGGATTCTGTATCTCCCTCTCTCTCTGCCCCTCCCCTGCTCACATTCTGTCTCTCTCTCAAAAATAAACATTAAAAAAAAAAATTTTTTTTTAATGTTTTATTTATTTTTGAGACAGAGAGAGACAGAGCATGAATGGGGGAGGGTCAGAGAGAGAAGGAGACACAGAATCTGAAGCAGGCTCCAGGCTCTGAGCCATCAGCCCAGAGCCCAACGCGGGGCTCGAACTCACGGACCGCGAGATCATGACCTGAGCCGAAGTTGGACGCTTAACCGACTGAGCCACCCAGGCGCCCCCCCCCCAAAAAAAAAAATTTTTTTTTAAATGAAGTTCAGAGGCGCCTGGGTGGCTCAGTCAGTTGAGCGTCCCATTTCGACTCAGGTCATGATCTCGCGGTCCGTGGGTTCGAGCCCCACATCAGGCTCGCTGCTGTCAGCACAGAGCCTGCTTCGGATCCTCTGTCTCCCTCTCTCTCTCTGCCCTCTCCCCCCCGCTTGTGTTTTCCCTCTCAAAAATAAATGAACGTCTTAAAAATAAATAAATAAAAATAAAAATGAAGCTTGCACTTTGTTTCTCAGAGGACTGCTACCAAGCTAAAGTCATCCAGTCTACAGTGAACACGCTGCATCATGCCTGGCCCACGACAGGCACCCTATCAACTTCCTCTTCGTGCCCAGCCTGCTAGGCTCCCACGTCAACTGCCGCCTCGGTCTCCCGGTCGGGCCCCAGCTTTCAGGCCAGCACTCCCCAGCGGGAGCAGCCACTCTCCATTCCCAGACTCAAGCCAGAACTTGCCCCGGGCCTGGGGTGCTGAGGAGGCCTGCTATCTGTGCCCCTTCCCGTCCGTCTGCCTTGGCCCCGTGGTCCTCACCAGTTTCAGGTAGAGTTCCATGTCTTTATCCTTCAAGGTGGAGTACACCTTTTCCATCTTGTAGGTGATGCCACACTGTGAGTCGTCCAGGCTCTTGATGAAGTTGTCCCGGATCTCAGCCATGAGGTTGGTGAAGCAGAAAAAGGTGTCCGCCTCGGCGTGCTCTGGCGATGGGTGGGGGAAGGGGGGTCAGCTGCAAGGGAACTGATGCCCTCCCGCGTCGCACCCCACCTCTCCCGTGCACGACGTCTCCCCCTTTGCCTCTGAGCTCCTCCGGGCCGCCCACCCTCCTGGTCCGGCCCGGGCCCTCCTCTATCCTTGACCACGCTCCGCCCCCAGACTAAGGACTACACGTCTTTCTTCTCACACCTTCGGGCAACACTGTGCATTTCACTTAGTAACTGATTACATGCTCTTCTGAGGACACTTTTCAAACCATTTACTTGAAGCCTTGTCAGTCATTCAGCTTCCGGAATGTACCGGTCATCTCCTTTATCAGAACTTCCGTTACCCGCGCTGAAAGCTCAACACACTCCCCACATCCTAGAAGGCCTGAACTGGAAAGGACCTCAGAGATGATCCAGGCTAACCTCTCACCTCTGACAGAGGGAAGAAGAGGCCCAGAAGTGGGGCGCGAGTCGCAGTGCCTCATGAGGCCCATTAGCCAGGCTTTCCTGGGCCCCTCTCTCTAGGAAGCCGCATGAGGGATGCGGGCAGCCAAGAGGCCTTTTACCTTTCCACTCGCTGTTGGGGTCGGTGGCAAAGGTATAGTAGAGGGGCCCCACGATCTCGTTCATGCCCTGCACGTAAGCGATGCCAGGATTGAGCTTGGCGTAGATGAACAGGATGCGCTCCACCACCTCCCAGTGGGCCTCGCAGCCGTTGGGCAGCACCTCATACTCGTTCAGGGAAGAGGGCGTGGAGTTCTTGTGTGGGGAGCACATCTGGGGAAAGAGGGGAGGAGCCGGTAAGGCGGCGACGGTAGAGATAACGCGTTCCCGCCAGAAATGTTTGCCGTTCAGGCAAGACTCAACTTCCAGCTTATGGGGAATACACAGCACAGCGGAACGCATCCAACGCCACAGGGAGAAACAGGCAGACAAACCCAGAATGTGGGGTATTCCACAAGGCAGCGGGGCCGAAGCCCAATTTATGGTGCTACAAACCAGAATAGAGCTTACCTCTGAGGTGAGGGGTACTAACTGGGAAGGGGCGTGAAGGAACTTTCTGGATGATGGAAACGTTCAGTGTCTTGACTGGGCATATATGTAACTAAAAGTTCATCTAGTTGCGTACTTGAGATCTGTGCATTTTACTACATGTAAGTTATTCTTTACTTTTTAAAAAACCTGTAAATGTGTCAAAAACAGACAACTGGCCAAGATCCTTCAAAAAGGCAAATGCTGTGGGGGAGGGGGGCGGAAGTGGAGGCCTCCCTGAGATCAAGAGACTAATGAAATATAACATCTCAATCTCACACATACACCTTAATGGGTCTCGGATGCAAAGTCAAATAACTAAAATATTCTTGGCACAACTGAGGACATCCGATCACAGGCTGGAAGTTGGGTGTTACTGTGGAATTACTGTTAATCTTCGTACGTGAGAATGGTGACAAAGGAGGATGTTCTCCTTCCCAGGAGACGCCCACAAGAGTACTCACGGATGAAGGGTCGGGGCGTGTGCAACTTACTCTCTCTCTATATAATACACCCACAAATATGGCAGAACATTCACAACTGTTGAATCTAGGTGGAAAGTATACAGTTGGGAATCGTACTCTTCTTTCAACTTTTGCGAACGTTTCACATTTTTCATTAAGAAAAAGTTGGGAGATAAACAGAAGAGGGATCCCTGCTGAAGAGGGATCCTCCTGCGACGGAGCAGAGGTCTCCAACAGCAGTGCTGGCAGGAGCCCCCAGGGGCGCCGCAAGGATCCAGGTGCCAGGGGTTCCCTGTGTGAGAAAGCTGCAGGCTAACGCAGGCAGGGCCAGCATATGAAGCCATCCGGGAAGCACAGGATCCTGAAGACAAAGTCCCTCCCCCATCATACACGCACGTGCAAACATATACACGTGTGTACATGTGCGCTCACACGCACACATCGCTAACATTCACTGACAGCTTTCCATGGGCAAGACCGTGCTCTGCAAGCATTCCTCCGTGAAGTCCTCTGAACAACCTAGAATACCTGCTCAACATCATTTTGAAGACGAGGAAACTGAGGCTCAGAAATGTTAGGTCTCGCACTATGTGGTGACAGTAGGACTTGAGCCCAGACTGGCTGACTCCATAGCCTGCAGCCCAGGCCTCAGAGAAATGCCTTGCAGCCTTCCCAAAATCTGCAGAGCCGTGACCTCATTTCAACCTCCTGGTGATTCAAAAGCCAGCATGGTGGAAACGATCCTGCCCAGTTTACAGGGGAGAAGGTGGAGGCCCAGGAAGGTGAGGCTGGTGTTACTTCCCCCGAAGTCAAACAGATGTTCAACTTGAACTAAATGGCCCAACCGCAGGTCCCGAGGTCTAGGGATGCAGCTTCTGGTCAGGTTCTCTGCCACCAGGACCAGATCAAGACCTAAAATGGGGAAGAGCTCCGCTCTCAGACCCCAATTACTGCAGTGAAATGAGTGAAGCCAGGTCCGCACCTTGCCCTGTAGCCAGGACATCAGCGGCAAGTAGGGTCGCCCACGTGGCCAGCCAAGCATTCTGCACCCCCTGGCACATGTCACTCTGTCCCGGGCACATGGGCCCCTGGGACCAGCTGTTAACTGCCCGTGTCACCCCTGCAGCAGAAAATGGCTGCTATCCGAGAGACACAGAGATGTGATCATTCTACCTGAGGGAAGAAAGCTTCTGCAGTATTATATGTCACGAGTCTGTTGGAGGTTACAGAGAAGGATTTTTCTACTGTTGGAGGACAATGAAAAGTTTTGAGGAAAAAGCGGGAGTTCCATGTACTCAAACATAGGTGTAAATTCAGGAAGAAGGTAATACGCTTCATTTGGCTACAGGCTGCTTCTCAGAGTTACAGGAATCTGCTAGAAGACTGGGGTTCAAATGCTCCGTGTGACTTGGCCAGCACAAGCCCTAGCAATTCTAGCTCCTGATCTCTCAAGTCTACCCACATTTCACCCCGGCCCCCATCTGCCTGTGCCTGGACAGTGCGGCCGCCTCCCATCCTCCATTCCTGCCCTTCCAACACCCCCACGGCAACTGCCCACGGCAATCCTTCACAAAAGCAGACCGGAATCACGTCCCTGCATTGCTCAGAAGTCCCTAGGTGGCCTCACGGCCGCTGACCTTGCCAGCATCCTCTGGCGGTGCCCCCCTCTTACCTGGCTGGACTCTGCTATTCCCTGAACACACCACACTCACTCCTGCCTGAGGCCTCCACTATGCCCTCCTTTCCACCTGGAACACACTTTCCTGCTAATTCCTGGCCTCTTAGCTGAAATGTCACCTCCTCGGGGAAGTCTTCCAGGACACCAAAGCCAGGTCAACTCCTCACTGCCTCACTGCTCCCACACGTTCTCGTCAGTGTGTAATCGCTTTTTCAAGAGCCATCTCCCCTGCTGCTCCTTCAGCACACGGGAGGACCCTCCCCCGGCCCCCCACGCCCCCAGGCTTTGATAGCTGACTTGCAGAAGAGCCCCAGAGGTAGACCTGGCAGGACCAAGGTCGCTTTGGGTAGCTGTCAGGGCAGATGGCCGGTGGCCAGTGCTCCGAGGGAAGCAGGAAGGAAAAGGCTGCCACGGGGCGTCCCTGGGGCCCCCGGGCTGGCTCTCACATTTGTGACTCCGCTCCGGTTCCGGGCCACTGTCTGCGATTTCAGCGTCGTCTGTTCCACCCGTTTACGAAGGGTCTCAAACTCATTCTGGGGGTCCAGGATAAGGAGGCAGGGGTACTCGGTGGCTCTCTGGAAGAAAGATATATCTGGGCACAACCTCCTGTCAAGAGGGAACAGGAGAGAGCACTGTTACTCAGGATGAAAGTTTGGAGCATTTCATCAGCACTCTGTTGCCGGGTGCTCCACTATTCCAAAAGGCATTTTTTGTGTTTTTTAAAAAATTAGTAACATTTGGGGCGCCCGGGTGGCTCAGGTGGTTAAGCATCTGACTTCGGCTCAGCTCAGGTCATGATCTCACCATTGGTGAGTTCGAGCCCTGCATCGGGCTCTCTGCTGTCAGAGCAGAGCCCACTTTAGATTCTCTGTCTTCCTCTCTCTCTGCCCCTCCCCTGCCCTCTCTCTCTCTCTCAAGAATAAAAAAACAAATTTTAAAAAATTAGTAACATTTTTGGGGGAGGGGGAGACATAGAAAGCAAGCAGGGGAGGTGTAGAGAGAGAGAGAGGGAGGCAGAGAATCTAAAGCAGGCTCCACACCATCAGCACAGAGCCCAATGCAGGGCTTGAACTCATGAACTGCAAGATCATGACCTGAGCCAAAATCAAGAATTGAACACAACTGACTGAGCCACCCACACGCCCCTGTAACATTTTACTTTTAAGAATTTAGTTGTTTTTTTTTTGTTGTTTTTTTTTTTTTTTAACATTTATTCATTTTTGAGACAGAGAGAAACAGAGTGCAGCCGGGGGAGGGACAGAGAGAGAGGGAGACACAGAATCCGAAGCAGGTTCCAGGCTCTGAGCCATCAGCACAGAGCCCGACGTGGGGCTTGAACCCACGAACCACGAGATCACGACCTGACCCAAAACCAAGAGTCAGATGTTTGACTGAGCCATCCACGTGTCCCTAATATACCCACATTCTGATTTGTATTTCCATATAGGTACACACACATATAAAATTTTTAAGTGTCCTTATGGTCTTATAATCCAACTCTCCTCTTTAACCACAACCATCTTTCCATGTCAAAAATATTTATCTAAAAAAAAAAATTATCTAATACATATAGGGTGTTCAGTGCAGTGTGGTTTAAAATGGTTATGTTGATAAACTAACTTAAATAAAATGGTTATGCTGCACATTGTGTAACAGGATACTATACAGCTGACACAGGAAGATGTCCAGGACAGAGGGAGAGGAAAACTCAAGGTGGGAGACAGTCTCTACGATGCGATCACATAGGTTTGGTTTGGTTTCGTTTCGTTTCCAGTTTTACTGAGATATAATGGACCCACATCGCTGCATCACTTCAACAGGTAAAGTTTTTCTCGTGCACGTTACTGCAGCACAGGCACGCTTTCCAGACTTCTTACACCCAGCACGTTGCAAACTTGCCCCCCCAAAAACACTGAATGACATGCTACAATCGCTACCAGTGTGAGACAGAACCTGTTTCTCTAGAACCGGGTTCAAGACATGGTTCTTGACGCAAACTGTTAAGACACCTCGTGCACAGAGGCCGCCCCAACTCCACCCTGAGAATGCAGGAGGCGAGACCCTCTTTTGCATCCTGGCTGAGCCACGCTGGGCTGGGTGTCCACCTGAGGCCATCTGAAGATGGGGCCGGACAAGCTGAGCACGGACAGAGGAGCAGCGCCCAGGGCCACGAGGGCCCAGAAACACGGCCGGCACCCGGTGAAAGTGGAACTGAAACCCGGCAAACTGACTGCAGATCTCCAGCTCCAACCACTCAGCCCCACTGCAGGGAGGCCTCCCTTCCAGCTCCTCACACAGCCTTGTGGGAGATCCCACCCACTGCCAGACTCGCCAACCCCACAGGAAGCAGGAGCGTGTTTCCACGTCTCTCTGCCAAGCGGAAAAGCACGCCCAGGCACACACTGAGGCTCACAAGTTTTCAAAAACCACCCATCTGATCCTGTCACTCCTATGCTCAAAACCTCTGCATGACTGCCCCATGCCCTTGGGATCAAGTCCAAGGTCCAACCCCCGCCTCCTTCCAGTGTGGCTTCCACCACTGCTCCTCGAACATGCCTCCGTGCGCTTTCAGGGCCTTCCTGCAGGCAGCTCCCCACCACCACGGTCTTTCCCTCCCTCTTCCCCCAAGGCCTCTGACTCCTGAGACCTCAGCCGAGGCCTCCCCCCAACCCTTAAAGCACCCTGAACTCTTCCCTCAGGGCACTGACCACAAATGCTAATTACACGGAAGACCCATCTTGCTGAAGGACTATCTAACCATCCTCCCCACCGGGTTCTAAGCTCCTTAAGAAGGGGACCACGTCTGTCAATTCCATGCTCAACCCTGAGCTCGGCACTGAGCTCGCCATAGAGTGGGATCTCAGTATCTGTCGCAAGAAGGATCCAATGAACCCATAAACACCTGCGGCACGACAGAAACGAAGGCAGGGAGAAAGGAGAGCCAGGCACTCGACTCGGTCACTGGCCCCGTTCATAGGCCGACATCACTGGGACTTGGACCCACCTACCAGACCAGCCTCCAGCCGTTCCTCAAACACCCGCCTGTGGGTGTGGGCTGCAAAGGGAAAGGACAGGACTGGGAAACCCCCCAGAAGTCCCACGGGCCAGCTCCTGACCCCCAGTGCCCTGCTTACCGGACGTCTTTGTCGATTTGCAGCAGCACCTCGTTGTCCTTGAAGTATGTGTTCCAGCGGCTGTCGGGGTTGGGGTTGAGTGGCTGAGGGGAGAGGATGAGCTGCTCTGTCCCAGGTCCAGCCAGGGCCCCAGGAGGCAGATTCCAGTCTGGGGGGGGCCTGAGCAGAGGCCCAGCGGGGGCTCTGAGACAGCCTGTGAGCTACTTGGGGAGCCTCCGACATCACGTTCTGCTCTGAGGACACCCCTGCTGGGCAGGGACCACTCTTTCTGTCTCAAATGCCACATATACCAGGTGCTCACTAAATGCTTGTTGAATGAACGCATGTTGTATTATCAGGTCTCTTCGAATCTAATTCACCTTGCTCGGAATCGTCAAGTCTAAACGTTGGAGGACGGGCCTGGGTCCATCCATCTCCACTTTCCGCACAAGGGGAGGGGCTCAGTATCTGAGGAGAGCATGAGGCTCCCTCCAGGCCACAGAAAGACCATTTATTCTCACTCCTGCCCTGCTCTCTCTTCAATTATAAAATCACAGAAATTTCCCCAGGGAACAGAGGCGAGGAGGAAAGGAGACACAGCACACACAGAGGACTTGGCTCAGTTCTACACACACACTAAGACCCCAATTCATGGCCTACGTTCCTGACCAGGCCCAGCGCCTGGGAAGGAGAAGGGAGAGACGACGGCCTCCAGGGGCTGAGCGGCCCAACACAGAGAGGAGGTACTGGATGGTCCAGAGGGGACCCAGACTGGCCACATCTGTCCTCTGGGGCAGACGGAACTTCTGGCTCCAAAGCCTGCATCCCTCCCTACTCTGTAGCCTTGGCCCCTGCTGAGACCCTTACTCACATGGTCCTCAAAGGTCACATCCTCCCTGGACACACCCATGTTGGCCTTGGCAATGCCAGGTTGGATAATCATTTCCCTCAGGAACTGAGAATACAGCTCCCTGCAGGAGACAAGGGGAGAGAGGATGATCCCAAGGGTCTCGTTCAGGGAGCCTGGACCAGAGAAGCAGCAACAGGAGGCAAGGCAGGCCCAGCACCACCTGCTGTCTGATAGGAAGGCCCTCCCGTCACCCCCCTTTCTCGTGGTCTCACCTCTGCTTGGCCAGAATGGAGGTCCATGAGGCTCTCTCCAAGGGGAGGTAGTTCAAGAGAATCTGCACAGAGGGAGAGGAACAAAGCTCTGTCGACTCCTGGGCCCAACCCCAGACAGTAGGTGGAGGCCGACAGGCCTCAAGGAAAATGTCTAATAAAGGCCAGAAGACCAGATGGGCTGAAACCCACGCGTGCAGGTGTGGGCTGGGGGTAGCCTCCCCTTTCCTCTCCACTTTATCCCAAACCCACCCTTTCCTCTGCTTATCCTCACAGAGACCCTCGCAAAGGATAAGGAAACCTGGAGCTCAAGAGGCTGGAAACCAAGACATTGGGTTTCTGCTCCCACCTCGGCTAATAGCTTTGGGCAAAGCGTGGCCTCTTTCTGTCCCATTAAGCATCACTTCTACTGCCCTGTGCGGACCAGGAAGCAGAGAGCTTCACTGCCACTACTACGTGTTCCTGCCCCAAGGGAATCCTGGAGGGGATGCCAAGAGGAAAAGAAACCCAGAACTTCCCAGAAAAGTCTCCTCGGACAAGCAAGGAAAGGCGCAGAAGAAGGGGAAGGGGCCAGGGCGGGGGCAGGCCATGCAGGAACCCAAGGACATTTGGCAGAGCAGGCACCCCACCCCAGGCACACCCACCTTCCAGCAGAGGCACCGAAGTCCGCCCTCACAGGGGATGCCTGTGGACACAGCAGGCAAGAGTCACGCCCCAGGCCAGAGCCCCCAGACCCCCCCAGCCCTCCACCTCAGAGCCAGTGGGCAAGGAATGGAGTGCGAGAAGTACTTCCTCAAGAATCATCTCCTGTCAGAAAAATCATTGGACTACAGGCTAATCCTGTGTATTTCTCTCCAAGACCCCTGCCCCCACCCCAGAGCTCCCTCTGTGGGGAATGTTCTTTTGAGGATAACGCCTTCTCATCCTTGGTATTTCTTCCTCAGAGCAGCACTTACCCACCACCACCATCTCTGCTCAGTTGGAGTCAGGTCTCTCATTATAAACGATAATGGCTCCATGAATTGTCCTTCATAGCATCCAGCCCAGTTGGGACTGTATAACATGGTTTGTGGATTTATTTAACCTCTGTAACACCGACAGCTGGGTGAGCCCCCGAAAGAGAAGAACCAAATCTGCCTTATATTCCCAGCCCCTAGCGTGGGGCACAGCACACAGCAGGGACACTGTAAATATTTGCGGAATATAAACTAAGCTATAAATGCTAAGCACTCTGTGCCTTATGGACATTACTTCACTTGACCCTCATTACAACCCTAGTAAGTAGAGAAGATTAGCACTGTCATCCTCACCTTCCAGATAAAGAAACCTATCCGTAATGACAGAGCAATCGGGGACTCCAACACAGGTCTGTCTGTCTTAACTCTACAGCCCAAACTCAACGCACAATGGCTTCCCCGAGGCCTGGTAGATTCTTCAGCTCAGTACACACCCCATGACCCCTCAAGATCTTCAGGGTTTAAATATCACTCTTGAACAAAAGACAAACGTCTCCTGCGATATCGTCAGGAGCCTCACTAAAGCAGCTGCTGCTACAGTACCCCTAATACCGTGAGTGGGAGCTGATGCCCACCTTCCTCAGAATCTGCATGGGGACAAGAAAAGCAACTACAAGAACTCCTTGCTGACCAAGTCACAAGGGCAGAGCAGTAACAAGAATCCACACAGAACACCTTAGGATATTTTAAAAGATAAGCAAAAATCTCTGTGCTGGAAGGTTAACCATGCCAGGGAGGGCAAAGTCAAACACTGCTGGGGTTCAGCTCCTTAAAGTCAGGGACTCAAGGCTAGAATTTTACCGTTAACCAAAGTTCACCATTGCCTGAGTCAGCTGTAATCCCCAAGCCTGGGAGAGAATCAGGAACTGCTCTGCAGCTAACCAAATTCTACAACACAGGAAGTTTGCTGAGGAGTGAGGCAGACCCCGAAGCGGCTCGAGTCTCTTCCCCGCTCCAGGCTCCCGCATTCGATCCTCTCCAGTAACCCTCAGCCAGCAGCAAGCAGCGCTTACACCCCAGGAAGCATCCTAAGGCCGAGGCTTGCTCTTGGCGGTCAGGGCAGTCAGGGGTGGCTGAGAGTCCCAGAATCAGCAGAAGGCCCCACGAGGCAGGCTGGCCGCCCTAGAACTGACCAGGTGTGGCCCTGGGCACCTTCCCCTCCATCCTAACCACAATGCTGCTCTAAGGAAACCCTGAACGTGGAGAGCTGCTGCTTACCACTAAAACTGAGTTCCCGAAGCTTTTCCAAAGCGATCGTGGGCTCCTTCAGGACATCCTGGAAATCTGCAATCCTAGAAGTCGGACAGGAAGGCAAATGAAGCACATCCAAACCCCAGAGTGACAGACTTAGTGATCACTTCTGAAGCCCAGAGCTCTCATATCACCAGTCTTCAACCAGTTCCTCCCACCCCTTCAGGACATAAAGACAGCAAAGCTCAGCCTAGGTCCTGGCCAAAGGCACCTTAGGGGAACTACAGAATTACAGATCACTTCTTCCTCCAAACCCAGGAACATAGAGATATTCCTCTAGAGGTTCTCAAGCAAACACCATGAAATTAGACACATTTCTAACATTTAGTGAGCTGGCATTTATTGGGCACTTCCTGCTGGCCAGGCCCAGCCCATAGTGCCACTAGGAACCAGGAGTAATGTGATCCCTAGACAACGGACCTATGTAACCTGCACGCAGCTCCCCAGGCTCAAAAATACAACCATTAGAAGACCTCTGGGCTAGACAGTAGGCAAGGACAAAAGGTTTAAAGAACAAGCGAGTCCTGGAGAAAAACTGAAGACTTAACAAAATTTGGCCAGTGCTGTGGGATTGAGCCTGAGGGAAGGAAGACTGGAGAATCCAGGTTCTCCAGCATTCCATGTAAAAACCAGGCGAGGGGAACAGGGAGCATTTGGAGGGGACGGTACTGGGGCAGAGGATTAACAAGGGGGACAAAAACGGTGGGGAGGGGATGGGGAGCTGGAGAACGGGGCATCGAGGCCCTGGATGAGGAAGACACCAGGGGAAGGGGGAAACCCGGGGTCCAGGATGAGGGAGAGACATGGGGTGACACCGGGGAGCAGAAGAGGTGCCTCCGCTCCGGGCACCCTCAGGCCCACAAGCAATGAGGTTGGAAAGTGGGCGCCCGAGACCCGCTACACTGGGCTCCCGCTTCCTGGCCGCACCTGCGTCCCGCCCTGCAAGGCAGAGGGGGCGGCCTGGCCAGGAGTGGTCCGCCTGGGTCGGCCCCGGTGGCCCTTACCTGCTCTTGTGCAGACTCGACATGGTGTTGACTTCCGGATCCCCCCTTTGCCCTCGCCGCCGCCGCCGCCGCCGCCCCCTAGGGACGCGGGGCTCTCTGCAAAGGCCTCCGGCCGGAAACGAAGCCGCGAATGCGCGCGTTCCGTTTCGCCCCGCCCCACCCCACCCGCTCGGCCCGGCTCCGCCCCACTCACGTGCCGCCCCTCCCCGCCACTGCCGAGGCGGGGCCACGGGGACGCCGGGAGCGCGGCCCCGCCCCCGTCTCCACCCGGCCCACGCGCGCACGAGACTGAGGACAAGCCTCTGCCCAGGTACACCGTTCCCTGTGTCTACTCTTTGCACTTCCCTGGGCTTCAGTTTATATCTATGCAGTTTACCTGTCACCTTGACCTCTTCCTTACCCGTTCCTCGACGGCAATAAACTGTTACGTCATTGTTTCAAGAATGTGGACCTTCCCAGCTCAACTATACAGGCCTCCCGGCGGGTCGTTTCATTACCAAATCCTCGACGCCTATGACAGCAGCGCCCGCACCAAACAGATGGCTCAGTGACTACGGTTCAGTAATTATCAGATGGAAGAGCCGGACTACAGTTCAGTGTTTCCTTGGCTTTTGGAGTTGACAAACATGAAATTTACTTTATGAGAACAATAGAAAAAGAAAGCCAAGGTTTCAGGATCCTTCTTAAGAGATGGTTGGCAGCCTTACAATGATTTTTTTCTACATACTTGTGTGCACAAGTGCATAATTGTCCTTATCTTTTAATTTATCCACTGATGGGTGAAAACTTTGTCATTGGACTGGAAAGCCTCAAAACCTCCCCTTCCGCCCTCAAGACTTGTCTGTTCCATGAAGTAGGGACACAGGTATCTGTTCCTGTACTCCCTAATCCCATGATTTCTGCTCCCACTGCGTGTTAGGTACTGAGCTGTTTTTGTAGACTACCAAGGTTACATTCTTGTATGAAATACAAGAAATAAATAAATGCTCTCTTAATGGCACAATAGGAAAGGAATATTTTTCCAGATAAAAAGAATATCAGTCAGCCCTTTAAAACGTTGGTTAGGAGACAGAGAAAAATGCAAATGATATGTTAGGAAAAACACATTTGACTTATCATTTGAAAAAAAAAAGTTCTATTCTTTTTTTTTTAAACATCTCTTCACCTTTGAGAGACAGAGAGAGCGTGAGTCAAGGAGGGGTAGAGAGAAAATCTGAAGCAGGCTCCAGGCTCTGAGCTGTTAGCACAGAGCCAGAGCCCGACACCGGGCTCGAACCCACTAACTGTGAAATCATGACCTGAGCTAAAGTCAGACGCTTAACCAACTAAGTCACCCAGACACCCCTAAAGTTCTATTTCTATCTCACATCTGACAGAAAAATAAATTGTAGATTAATTAAAGCGCTGCAATAAGAAAATCTATGGGACTAGAAGAAATATATTTAAAAATTTTTAGGGGCACCTGGATGGCTCAGTCGGTTGGGCATCCAACTTCAGCTCAGGTCATGATCTCACGGTTCCTGAGTTCGAGCCCCGTGTCAGGCTTTGTGCTGACAGCTTGGAACCTGGAGACTGTTTCTGACTCTGTGTCTCCCTCTCTCTCTGCCCCTCCCCTGTTCACACTCTGTCTCTCATTCTCTTTGAAAATAAATAAACATTTTAAAAAATTTTAGGGGCGCCTGGGTGGCGCAGTCGGTTGGGCGTCCGACTTCAGCCAGGTCACCATCTCGCGGTCCGTGAGTTCGAGCCCCGCGTCAGGCTCTGGGCTGATGGCTCGGAGCCTGGAGCCTGTTTCCGATTCTGTGTCTCCCTCTCTCTCTGCCCCTCCCCCGTTCATGCTCTGTCTCTCTCTGTCCCAAAAATAAATAAAAACGTTGAAAAAAATTTAAAAAAAAAATTTTTAATAAAAAATAAATATTTTTATAATCTTGGAGAAGGAAAATACAAGGCCCAGAAGCCATGAAAGATAAGACAGATACATAATTACTTAAATTTTAAAATCCCTATATGGCAAAGTAAAAGGCAAGCATCAATAGGGGAAAACATATATACCCTCTGTGATAAAAGGCTAATCTTTCTAACATATACAGAGTTCTTAAACCAACAAGAAAAAACACCCCCCCACCTTGGAAAGGAAGTAGGCATTCATTCATTTGAGAAATTTATTGAGTGCCTACAATGTGCCAGTATTTTCTAGTATTCGGAATTTAGACATGGACAAAACAGACAAAAAAAAATCCCTGTCCTTAGGGTGCCTGGGTGGCTCAGTCAGTTAAGCATCTGACTCTTGATTTCAGCTCAGGTCACCATCTCACAATTAGTGAGTTTGAGCCCAGAGTCAGGCTCTGCACTGACAACTCAGAGCCTACTTTGGGGATTCTCTGTCTCTCTGTCTCTCTGTCTCTCTCTCTCTCTCTCTCTCTCTCTCTCTCTCAAAATAAATAAACTTAAAAACTCTCTGCCCTTGAAGCAGTGACATTTTAGTGAGACAGACACTTAAATAAGTAAATAAATAAGACAAATAAGTCAGATGGTGAACAGTCCCTGAAAAGAAAAATAAAGCAGAGATGGGTAGTGGAGGGGTGTTGCAATTTTAAATAGTGGAGTCTGGAAAGCTGCTCTTAGGTAACATCTAAAAAAATATATGTGGGGTGCCTGGGGGGCTCATCTGTTAAGTATCAAACTTCGGCTCAGGTCATGATCTCTCGGTCCATGAGTTCTAGCCCCGTGTCAGGCTCTATGACGACAGCTCAGAGCCTGGAGCCTACTTTATCTCCTTCTCTCTCTGCCCCTCCCTCCCCCCCGCAAAAGTAAATAAACATTAAAAAAAATACAAATAAATACAAATAAACTAACATCTGAAGGAGGTAAGACAGTAAAGCTCATAAGCAGGCACTTCAAAGAAGAAATAACAATGTTTCACCAAAGCCTGAAATGCCATTAAATTGGGCTTATGCTCAGATGAGTATGATTTTGAACAACCATATTGCCTCTTGGGTGGGTAAAAGTAATCAGCATTTATTGTGCCCGCCATCACTAGGATGTGGAAAAACAGGCCCTCTCTCAAACAGCTTTAAAGTGAGTTAAACTGATACAGCTCTTTCCCAGAGCACTTTGACAAGTACTAATGCAATTGGTCTTAATTTGTACTTTTTTAAACTTTTTATATTGAAATACTATAGGTTCGCAGGAAGCTACAGAGATAGTACAGAGAGATCCTTTGTATTCCTCACTCAGTTTCCCCACGGGTTTCATTTTTATACAATTTTACCAGCTTTGAGACATATTTGATGTTCCATAAGCTGCCCATATTTCAAGTGCTCCCTTTGGGGTGCCTGCGTGGTGGCTCTGTCGGTTAAGCATCCAACTTTGGCTCAGGTCGTGATCTCACGGTTTGTGAGTTCAAGTCCCGTGTCGGGCTCTGTGTTGACAGCTCAGAGCCTGGAGCCTGCTTCAGATTCTGTGTCTCCCTCTCTCTCTCTGCCCCTCCCCTCCCGCCTCTCTCTCTCTCTCTCTCTCTCTCTCTCTCTCTCTCTCTCTCTCTCTTTCTCTCTCAAAAATAAATAAACATTAAAAAAAATTTTCAAGTGCTCCCTTATGTAAGTTTAGACATATATATGTGTGTGTGTGTGTGTATATATATATATACACACACACACACACACACACATATAAATGTGAAACTATCACCACAATTAAAATAATAACAAGCATATCCTTAAAATAATAACAAGCATATCCTTAAAATAATAAGCATATCCTTTGCCCTCAAAAGATTCTTCCTGCCCTTCTGTATCTTCTCCCTTCTTCCTCTTTTGGTACACTCTACCCTCCCCCCCCAACCCACGCAACCACTGATCTGCTTTCTGTCACTATAAATTAGTTTGCACTTTCTAGAATTGTATATAAAAGGAAGCGTATACTGTGTACTCATTTTTATCTGACTCCTGTCACTCAGCATAATTATTTTGAGATTCGTGCCTATTGTATGTAGCCTGTATCAGCACTCAATTGCTTTTTTTTAAGTTTATTCATTTATTTGTAAATGTTTTTTAAAATTTTATATATTTATTTTGAGACAGAGAGAGAGAGTGAGTGAGCAGGGGAGGGGCAGAGAGGGAGAGAGAGAATCCCAAGCAGGTTCCACGCTGTCAGCATAGAGCCAGATGAGGGCCTTGAATTCACGAACCATCAGATCATGACCTAAGCCGAAATCAAGAGTCAGACACTTACCAACTGAGCCACCCAGGCACCCTATCACTTGATTCCTTTTTATTGCTTTGTAGATTCCACTATATGACTACATCATTGTTTTTTTTTTTTAATGTTTTATTTTTGAGAAAGGGAGAGAGAGCATGAGAGGGGGAGGGGCACAGAGAAGCAGGGTGCAGAGAGAGAAGGGAACAAAAGATCCGAAGCAGGCTCTACACTGGCAGCAGTGAGCCTGATGCAGGGCTCGAACTCACAAACCATGAGATCGTGACCTGAGCCAAAGTCAAACGCTCAACCAACTGAGCCACCTAGGTGCCCTGTGAATACACTATAGTTTACCCATTTCCTGTCGATGAGCATTTGGGTTGTCTCGATTTTTTGCCATTACAACTAAAGCTACTATGAACACTCATGTACAAGTCTTTATAAGGATATATGCTTTCAAAATGAAGTGCTGGGACCTCATCAAGATAAAAAGCTTCTGCACAGCAGAGGAAACAATGAAACTAAGAGGCAACAGACAGAAAGGGAGAAGATATTTGCAAATGACATATCAGATAAGGGGTTAGTTTCAAAAATCTATAAGGAATTTACCAAACTCAACACCCAAAAAACAAATAATCCAGTGGAGAAATGGCAGAAGACATCAATAGACGCTTTTCCAAAGAAGACACCCAGATGGTAAACAGATACATGAAAAGATGCTCAAAATCGCTCATCATCAGGGGAATGCAAATGAAAACCACACTGAGATACCACCTCACACCGGTCAGAATAGCTAAAATTAAAAACTCAGGAAACAATAGATGTTGGCGAGGATGTGGAGAAACGGGAACCCTCTTGCACTGTTGGTGGGAATGCAAACTGGTGCAGCCGCTCTGGAAAACAGTGTGGAGGTTCCTCAAAAAATTAAAAATAGAACTACCCTACAACTCAGCAATAGCACTACTGGGAATTTATCCAAAGCGTACAGGAGTGCTGATTCATAGGGACACATGTACCCCCAATATGTATAGCAGTTCTATAAACAATAGTCAAATTATGGAAAGAGTCCAAATGTCCGTCAACTAATGAATGGATAAAGAAGATGTGGTTTATATATACAACGGAATACTACTCGGCCAAGAAAAAGAATGAAATCTTGACATTTGCTACAACATGGATGGAACTGGAGGGTATTGTACTAAGTGAAATAAGTCAGTCAGAGAAAGACAAAAATCATATCATTTCACTCATACGTGAACTTTGAGAAACTTAACAGAAGACCATAGAGGAAGGGAAGGAAAAATAAGTTACAGAGAGGGAGGCAAACCACAAGAGACTTAAAAAAACATTTTTTTAGGGGCGCCTGGGTGGCCCATTTTGTTAAGCATTTGACTTTGGCTCAGGTCATGATCTCTCAATCCATGGGTTCGAGCCCCGTATTGGGCTCTGTACTGACAGGTCAGAGCCTGGAGACTGCTTTGGATTCTGTGTCTCCCTCTCTGTCTGCCCCTCCCCTGCTTGCACTTTATCTGTCTCTCTCTCTCTCTCAAAAATAAATAAATATTAAGTGTTTCCCTCTCTGCCCCTCTCCTGCTTGCACAGTGTCTCTCTCAAAAATAAATACATATTAATTTTTTTTTAATATTTATCTTTGAGAGAGACAGAACACAAGTGGGAGAGGGGCAGAGAGAGACACACACAGAATCTGCAGCAGGCTCCAGGCTGTATCAGCACAGAGCCTCATGCAGGGCTCAAACCTACAAACCATGGGATCGTGACCTGAGCCGAAGTCAGACACTTAACCAACTGAGCCACCCAGGTGCCCCAAGAGTCTTAACTCCAGAGAACAAACTGAGGGTTGATGGGGGTGAGAGAAGTAGGTGATGGGCCTTGAGGAGGGAACTTGTTGGGAATAGCACAGGGTGTTGTAAGTGATGAATCATGGGAATCTACTCTTGAAGCCAAGCCTATACTGTATGTTAGCTAACTTAATAAACTTAAAAAAAAATAGGACATATGCTTTCTTTTTTCTTGGGATGGAATGGCTAGATGAATTTTTAAGAAATTGCCAAACCATTTTCCAACATGGTTGTGTCGTTTTATACCCACACCAGCAGTGTATGAGGGTCCCTGTTGCACCACATGCTCACCAACACTTAGTATGGTCAGTCTTTTTAATTTTGACATTCTAGTAGGTGGGCAGTGGTATCTTACTGTAATTTTTAAAAAGTTTTTTGATAGACAGAGAGTGAATGGGGGAGGTTCAGACAGAGAGAGAAACAGAGAATCTGAAGCAGGCTCCAGGCTCTGAGCTGTCAGCACAGAGCCCAGTGCAGGGCTTGAACCCACGAACTGTGAGATCATGACCTGAGCCAAAGTCGGACACTTAACTGGCTGAGCCACCCAGGCACCCCATATCTTATTGTATTTCACTGTGCCTTTCCTTGAAGACTAATGATGTTGAGTATCTTCTCGTGTGTTTGCCATTCATATACGTTCTTTGGAAAAGTTATCCGTTCAAATCTGTTGCCCATTTTTTATTGAATCGCCTGCTTTCTCACTGAAATTGAGTTTTGAGAATATTTTCAGGAACTCTTTTCATCTTGCAAAACTGAAACTGTATACTCCCTAAACAACTCATTCTCTCTTTCCTCCCCTCCCCCCTGCCCCCTGGTAACCCCCATTCTACTCTCTGTCTTATGAATTTGACCACTCTAGATACCTCGTGTAAGTGGAATCATATAGTATTTATCTTTTTGTGACTGCTTTATTTCACTTAGCGTGCTGTCTTTGATGTTCATCCACATTGCTGCATGAGGTAGAATGTCCTTCCTTTCTAAGGCTGAATACTATTCCATTGTATGTATGTGCCACATTTTGTTTATCCGTCCATCTGCCACAACATGGGTTGCTTCTACTTTTTGGCTATTGTAAATAATGCTACCATGAATGTGGGTGTACAAATATCTCTTCAAGACTCTGTTTTCAATGCTTTGGGGCAGATACCTAGAAGTTGAGTTCCTGGGCCACATGTAGAATTACCATTGTATTTTTCTTTATTATTTTTAAAGATCTTGTTTTTTTTAAGTAATCTCTACACTCGACTTGGGGTTTGAACTCACAACTCAGATATAAAGAGAGTCACATGCTCTTTGGACTGAACCAGCTATGTGCCCCCATTTGATTTTCAATTTTTTGAGGAACCACTATACTTTTTTCTTTACTTTTAAGTTTATTTATTTATTTTGAGAGAGAGAGAGAACACGAGAGTGCATGGGGGAGGGGCAGAGAGAGAGGGAGATAGAGAATCTCCACTCTGGGTTCAATCTCACGAACTGTGAGATCATGACCTGAGCCCAAACCAAGAGTCAGACACTCAACTTACTGAGCCACTCAGACGCCCCCCATTTATATTTTTTAAATTCATCCTGCATTATGAGTTTATATATACACATTTATAAATGCATTTTAACAGCTTTATTGGCATATAATTAATATACTATACATTTATAGGGTAAATTTATTTATTTGTTTATTTATTTTTAATGTTTATTTATTTTTGAGAGAGAGAGAGAGAGAGAGAGAGATCATGAGCAAGGGAGTGGCAGAGAGAGAGACGGAGACACAGAATCCCAAGCAGTCTCCAGGCTCTGAGCTGTCAGCACAGAGCCAACGCGGGGCTCAAACTCACCAGCCAGGAGATCATGACCTGAGCTGAAGTTGGACGCTCAACTGACTGAGTCACCCAGGTGCCCCTATTTTTATTTATTTTTGAGAGAGAGGGCAGGGGAGGGAGAGAGGGACACAGAGGATCTGAAGCGGGCTCTGTGCTGACGGATGTGGGGCTTGAACTCACAAACCAACAATGTGTGAGATCGTGACCTGAGCCAAAGTCGGTAACTTATTTGACTGAGCCACCCAGGTGCCCCTAGAGCGTACATTTAAAGTGAACAATTCGGGGCGCCTGGGTGGCTCAGTCGGTTAAGCGTCCGACTTCAGCTCAGGTCACGATCTCGCGGTCCGTGAGTTCGAGTCCCGCGTCGGGCTCTGGGCTGATGGCTCAGAGCCTGGAGCCTGCTTCCGATTCTGTGTCTCCCTCTCTCTCTGCCCCTCCCCCGTTCATGCTCTGTCTCTCTCTGTCTCAAAAATAAATAAACGTTAAAAAAAATTAAAAAAAAAATAAAGTGAACAATTCAAGGGCACCTGACTGGCTCAGTTGGTAGAGCGTGGGACTCTTGATCTCAGGGTTGTGAGGTTGAGCCCCATGTTGGGTGTAGAGTTTACTTAAACAAACAAACAAACAAAAACCCAGGGGATCCTGGCTGGCTTAGTTGGTTGAGCAGCCCACTTTGGCTCATGTCATGATCTCACGGTTCATGAGTTAGGGCCCTGAATCGGGCTCTGTGCTGAGAGCTCAGGCAGAGCCTGGAGCCTGCTTCAGATTCTGTGTCTCCCTCTCTCTCTGCCCCTCCCCCCTTCTCAAAAATAAACGCTATATATATATATTTTTAATAAATAAAATGAACAATTCGGTGTGGCTGGAAGAATTTTCTCTGTCCTTCAAGGTATTTCTAGCTGGACTAAGAATCAAGTTGACATGAAACACATTAACAGGAGGAAATCAGATTTCATTTTGTACATGCAAGGAATCCACACAGATGTGGCAATTCCAAAAACAATGAGGCAAAGGGAGGTATGTATGTCATTTTGAACCAAGGAGAAGGGGGGTAGGAGTCTGAGACATCAAAAGAAAAAAATTAATTCATAGGAAGATGAAAAAGAGTAAATGTTTGGTAAACACGTGTTTGCTGGGCCACCCAGAAACAATGGGACACAGAGGACTTTGATCAAGGGGGCCTTGCTAGGTTCCTCTCTGTCTACTACACCTAGCTCATAATATAGTGTAGTTGTCTATAGTGATAGCTCTCTTCCTGGAGCAGGCCCTCTATCAATTCTTTTCAAGCAGTTGAAGGCAGGGAGGGGAACTATAGAGCTGGGCTTTAATTGCTTTTTTTTTTTTTAAGTTTATTTATTTATTTTGAGAGAGGGAGAGCACAAGTGGGAAAGGGGCAGGAGAGAAGGAGAGAGAGAATCCCAAGCAGGCTCCTCGCTGATGTCGGTGCAGAGCTTGACATGGGGCTTGAACTCATGAACCATGAGATCATGTCTTGAGCAGAAATCAAGAGTCAGATACTTAAATGACTGAGCCATCCAGGCACCCTACCCTCCAACTGCTTTTTAATTCAAAATAATCTTCATGCCAATGCGCACCATCTTGGGGCTGCCTTCCCTTGGCCTCTACCAGTGATTTTCAGAATATTCAGTTATACACATATAACTATTTTCTATCATCACCCCACAAAGAAGCCTTGTACCCACTGGCAGTCATTCCCATTTCCCCCATCTCCTCAGCCCTAGGCAACTACTAATCTACTTTCTGTCTCTATAGAATTGTCTATTTCAACATATGAATAGGCTCATGCACTGTATGGTCTTTTGTGACTCATTTCTTTCATTTAGCACGTTTTCAAGGTCCATCTATGTTGTAGCATATCAACACCTCATCCCCTGTTATTGCTAAATAATATTTCATTGTATGAACATATCATTCCATATCATTACCGTTTACCGGTTGATGGACATTTGGGTTGTGTCCACTCCTTTTTTTAAATATTTCTTTAAATGTTTACTTTTTTTTGAAGGAGAGAGAGAAAGAGCGTGAGTAGGGGAGGGGCAGAGAGAAGGAAACACAATTCAAAGCAGGCTCCAGGCTCTGAGCTATCAGCACAGAGACTGATGCGGGGCTCGAACTCATGACCCATGAGATCATGACCTGAGCCGAAGTCAGATGCTTAATGGACTGAGCCACCCAGGCGCCCCAAGTTGTGTCCACTTCTTAACTATTATGAATTATGCTGCTATGAACATTTTCTTTTGGGTATACACCTAGGAGAGGATTTGCTAGGTCATATGGTAACTCTGTTTAACTTTCTAAGAAACTGCCAAACTGTTTTCCAAAGGAGCTAACCCTTCTGAAATTCCCATCAGCAACTTTCCAGGGCTCCCATCTCTCTACATCCTCAGCAATACCTGTTACTGTCTGTCTCTTTAATCACATCCCTCCTAAGAACATGAGGTTATACCTCACTGTGGTTTTTATTTTTTTTATCTGAGAGACAGAGCGAGCATGCAAGTGGGGAAGAGGGGCAGAGTGGGGGAGAGAGAGAGAGAGAAAGAGAAAGAGAGAATCTTAAGCAGGCTCCACGTTCAGCCCAACTCGGGGTTCCATCCCATGACCCTGGGATCATGACCTGAGTCAAAATCAGGAGTTGGACCCTCAACTGACTAAACCACCCAGGCACCCCTCATTGTGGATTTGATTTGCATTTCCTTGATGACTAATGATGTTGAGCATTTTTTCATGTGCTTGCTGGCCATATGTATAATTTTGGAGGAGAAATGTCTATTTAGCTCTTTTGCCTATTGTAAATTGGGTTATTTGCCTTTTTGTTATTTTGTTGCAAATTCCTTACATATTTTGGATTACTAGTACTTTATCAGATATATGACTTGCAGATAGCTTCTCCCATGCTGTGGGTTATCTTTTTAGTTTCTTGATGTTGCCCTTTGAAGCATAACATTTTTTAATGTTTTTAAAATGTTTATTTTGATAGAGAGAATGTACACTCCACACTGTTGGCATGGAGCCTGATGTAGGGTTGGATCTCATGAACCATGATGTGATCATGAACCAAACGGAAATTAAGAGTTGGACGCTCAATGGACTGAGCCATCCAGGTGCCCCTAAAAGTTCTTAATTTTGATGAAATTCAATTTGTTTGTATTTTTTTTCACTGATGCTTTTGCTGTTGTATCTAAGAGACCATTGCCAGTCACAGACTGACTCCTATATTTTCTCCTCAGAGTCTCATTGTTTCAGCTCTTACATACACACGCATATTTTATGTATATATAAAGGAGTAAGGGAGATACTTACCAAACTGTTAAGAGTGGTCATTTCTGGGGAAGGGAATGGAATTGGGGTTGGGTTAGGGTTTGAATGGGGAATTTCATTTTTTCTCCACCATGTGTTTCTGTACTGTTTGGATTTTTTTTTTTTTTTTTTTTAGGCATGTGGTACTTTGGTAATTTGAAATCATCAGTAGACTTTTCAAAGGATTCAAAATCGTGCAAACATGACGCATATGGCCAAAGACTAAAAAGTACTACGCAAAAGAAAAAAAAAATTGTGCAAACCTAGGGCATTAGAATGGGGTGGGAGTATGGGGTCATGTCAAGAAAGTAGCCTCTAACCTGAGACCAGAAGGTGAAATAGTGTGTTGGATCCAGATACGGCAAGAACTGTGTTGGATGTAGATGCGGCGAGAAGAGTGTGCAGCTGGGAAGAAATTATTTGAGCCCCAGGAGAGAAGGGGACTCATTAAAAGAACCAAAAATGTTTTAAACGGTGTGGATTGGAGAATGGAAGGGAGGGCAAGTAAGAGGAGGGGGACAAGAGGCTGGAGAGGGAGACAGGTGACAGATGACCCCAGTCATCTACGTTCAGGGTTGTAAGCAGGGGAGTGAGCTGATCAGCTCCGAGTCTGGGAAAAACCCCTCCGGGACTGTGGGGAGAAAGAGGGGAAGGCGCGTGAAGACGCTGCCGCCGAAATCCAGGGAAGAGATGATGTGGACAGAGTCTGGCACTACTGGGGGGGAGGAGGGGGGCTCCAAACCAGAGGGTCTGAGCGATCGCCAGGACTTGGCGACTGGAATTGGAACTGAGGGAAACGCAGGGGCCAGGGCCGACTCCCAGATCCTCCCCTGGCGGCCCGGGAAACAGAGGGCGAAGCTGGCGCGCGTCGGGCCGCTTGGGAGAGCGCTACCTGCGGAGAACCCGGGGTAGGCGTTCGATGGGGCGCCCAGGAGCGGGGCGGGGGAGGGGGCGCCCAGGGAGACGTCGGCGCTGACGCGGAAGGTGGAGTCCGTCCCGCCCCTCACCACCGCTCGGGCTCCGCTGACCCGCAGGCCTGAGGGGGCCCCGGGTCAGCGTCACACGGCGGGTCCCCCCGAGGCCAGGGAGCACCCCGAGGTGCGTGCACGCGGCCCGGTGGGGCCCACCCGCTCTCCGCCACTCGCAGACCCGGCTCGGCCGGGAGAGGAGGCGCGGCGCGCCCCGGAACCTTCGGCCGCCGCAGCCCGTGTTCGCCGCGGGACCCGTCGAGGGGCACCAGTTCGCTGTTGCTAAGGGGCGGCCCCGGAAGTGACGCGCCCCGGGTTTGTTGACAGCGGAGGCGGCGGCGGCTGCAGGCTCCGAGCCTCTGGAGCCGGATCGGGGGAGGGGCCGGGCCCCGGAGCCAGCACCCGGCGGCCCTCGGCCCCGCCCGCAGCCCTAAGGGCAAGGTAACGGCCACCGGGTCCCACCCCCGGCGCGACCCCCTCCCGCCTGGGGCTCCAGTCCCCGGGATCCCAAGCTCCGCCCCGCCGACCCCCGTCTCCCGCAGACCCCGGCCCTAGCCTAACGAGATCCCCTGTCTCCCCAGGCGCCCTGGCCCCGGATTCTCCCGGGCCGCATCCTCCGCTTCTCCTCGCGGAGGAAGCGAGCATCCCGTCCGCTCCCGCGGCCGAGGGATTTATCTGCGTCCTCCCCCTTTCCCTCCTGCCTCAGGCGCCTCAGCATCGCCTCTGCAACCTTTTGCACAGGTCCAAGTCGGCCAATGGTGGGAGGGCTCCCTTCTCTGTCCCTGCTGCCAGGTCCGAGAAACGTGCCTTTAAAACTGAGCTCCCTTTCTCCAGAAAGAAAATGACTCCCTGTCGGATGCCCCTACAAAATGGGGGATCGACCTAGGACTAAAAGGGCTACCCTCTGCCCCTCCTACCTGTTGGACGAGCTTAAGTTCCTCCAAAGCAATGCTTAAAAGCTCAGGGACGGCTGGGATTCTGGAACGGCTCCCAAAAGGAATGACAAGGTGCAGGAAATCCAACAGGATAAGAAGGGGATGGGCTGGGGTTGCAAACCTGAGGGCAAGGGGAGCCTGATAGGTGAGTTGAAAGTGAAACTGACTGCTGGCCACTATAGCTCTGTGGGTGGAAATTGACTTGGCTGCTCTTTGGCCCAAGGAGTCCAAGATTTCCAGTCTTTGCCTGTGCCTGTCAGCGTGCTTGGTGTTTGAGGGCGGAAGGCCTGATGCCTCCACAGGGCGTACGATCTTTCCCACAGAATATTTCTCTTCAGGGTTCAAAATGGGTAGAAGAAGCATTGAAGACAGCTTTGAAAAAAGTAAGAGGAGGCTATGCTTAGAGCAGGGGGTGGGGCCCGGTGGGGAGGGGTCTCTGTTTCAGTTCATTGCTTCATTCAGAAAGTAAGAATTATAAAATATGTAGGGTGCAATAAGTGACATGGAGAAGAATAAAGCAGGAAGGGCCAAGGGAAGGTCCAGAGAGTGGGTTCACTCTTTTATAGACGTTGATCAGAGAAGATCTCTAATAAGGTGATATCTGAACAAAAATCCGAAGGGGGGGGGTGGAGGGAGCAAACCATGCATCTCTCTATAGTCAGAGCATTCAACAGCAAGTGCAAAGGTCCTGAGGTAGTGTACCTGACGATTTCAGGAAACAGCCAGAGGACAGTAGGGCTGGAGCAGAGTGAAGGAGGGGAAGTGGGAACCAGATAACGGTGGGAAGAATGTCAGGGGCTGTCCATGTGACGCAGGGTCACAGTATCTAATGGAGCATCCTTTCGGAACTGTACTAACGTGGTGTCTGGTGGTCAGAGAAAATATAGATTTGTTTTAAGTGACAAATAGCCGCTGTACTCTGGTCTGGCATTATAAGTACCCCTTTTCCATCTTTGTAATGACCCTTGATGGGATTAATACCAAAAGGACAGCCATAGAGCACTGTAGTGTTAAATCAGATCATGCAGCTGCTTCCTGGTTGTGAGAACTTGGGCAAGGGACCACCTCAGTGTCCTCGTCTGCAGAGTAGGCTTGTTGGGCTTAATGAGACATCATGCACTGCAGTGCTTACTTAGCATGCTATTTAGCACATATTAATGACTCGGTATGTGGCACTTGTGATGATGGCAACGGCCATGATGAGGAACTGTTTGCATGTGTCTACCTCCAAGCCTTTCTTTTTCGCACCAGCTGGTGGTGCCACCAGCTCTGGCTGCCTCCCTGAGCTAGTAGAATTTTGGAGAACAGTGGGGGTGGGGAGACAAAGTGGAAACTTCCTGTCACCCTTCAGTGGGAACAATGGTTGCATATCCTACAGGGAGGACGGTAGCTTGGTCTTGGCTTTCTTGAGGACAGCAGAAGGGGATGGAGCCTTTTACAAAAGAGCCCAGCAAATCCCCATTCTGCCACATAAAATAAACAAGATGATGGTGTTGACGTAAATATGCCATGGACAGGTTGGGAAGGGCAGTCTATGTTGGCCCCTGACGTGCCGTTGGGGTGTGTGTGCGCCTGATCTGCTGATGCAGAGTGTTAATCCAAGAAGTACCCAGCAGAGGCTCAGATTTTGCAGCCTGCCTTATAGGGAGTGGAACAATGGTTGATCTCCCTCCTCACCCCCCAAGCCTGGACTATATCATCAGGCCTGGGTCATAAGCTAAGCAGGGCGACTGGGCCAGATGATTTAAAAATGAAAAGCCAGAGCTCTTAGATGCTGAGAGCCAGCATATCCGAGCAGCCGCCGTGGCTAGAACCTAGGACTAGTCATCTGGGGACCTGGGTTCAAGCCCCAGCTCTGCTGCTGGCTCACCGTGTGAACTTGGGCAAGTTCCAATCCCCTGCCTGGGCCTCAGTTTTCCTATCTGTATGCCAACTCTGAGGATGAAATGAAACACAGGTCGTGAAAGAATTTGGTGCACTCTAGAGCTCACTACAAAGGTAAAGGACAGTTCTGGTTATTATTAGAGCCATCGGGATTCTGCACTCATATTTTTGGGGCAGAGAGCTTTAGTACCTCAGCTGTTCTTCATTCCTGAAATGCCAGTTCGGGGACCCCAGGTGGGTCATCGATTTGGGCAGCAGCATTCTTTATCTGGCTCAATCACTAAAGCTGATTTTCCACCTTCCAAAATGAACAGAAGGGTCTCCCCAAGCATAAGTTCCTAGGAGATCACTCCATAATGCTTGGTCACCACCTTCTTGACATTATCTCGTGGCATCTCCTCACTAACGCCACAAGGTAGGCACCGTTTGCAACCCATTGACCAATAAGGACCCTGATGGAATCATTGAGGCTGGTAAATATTGCTTGGGGGGGGGGGTCTTGTGCAGCTGAGGCTCCTTCATCTGCCACCAACCAGCCACACACTCACTGCGTCATGGAGACCCTATGGATCACACGAGGTCCCCGCTGAGAACCTCCCAGTCCTGTGGCCAAAATGATATATGCCCATAGGACAGTTCCCAGCAATACCATAACATCTGTGCTCAGGGTCTGAGGACACTCAGGGTTGTAAGGAGTCAGTGAAGGCTCATCCGCAGAGAGGAGACCTGAGGCGAGGAGAAATGGCTCCTGCCCATCGCGTAGTGGTAAAGAGAGCCAAGCACATAGTGGGGGACCTTGGACAAATCGTCACACATATTTGAACCACACAGTTTGTTCCTCTGGAAAACAAAATACTGTGGCCCTCGTAGGTTATTTGTGCCTTCAGCGAGAGCATGCATGGGAAGCTTGAAGCTCTAAGTCTTGAACTAACGCATCCCTCTATGGCTATTGCTGTGTCCCCGTAGACCCTCGTACCTAAACATAGTCCGTGGCAAATTACCTCACCATTCAGAGCCCCAGCCTCCTCATCTGCAAGCTGTAGGTTTTAATAACTCCTGCTTCGTGTGGTTGTGGAGAGAATTTAACGGCTTAACATGTATCAAGTACTTAGCAGAGTTCTTGGAATATGGTGCTCAGTGTGGGTGCGATCACTTAAAAAAGGTTCTTTAGGGGCGCCTGGGTGGCGCAGTCGGTTAAGCGTCCGACTTCAGCCAGGTCACGATCTCGCGGTCCGGGAGTTTGAGCCCCGCGTCGGGCTCTGGGCTGACAGCTCAGAGCCTGGAGCCTGTTTCGGATTCTGTGTCTCCCTCTCTCTCTGCCCCTCCCCCGTTCATGCTCTGTCTCTCTCTGTCCCAAAAATAAACAAAATGTTGAAAAAAAAAATTAAAAAAAAAAAAAAAGGTTCTTTAAATGTGAGATTTATCTTTGAGAGCGAGAGAGACAGAGCATGAGCGGGGGAGGGGCAAGGAGAGGAGGCAGGGAAACACAGAATCCAAAGCAGGCTCCAGGCTCTGAGCTGCCAGCACAGAGCCTGATGCAGGGCTCGAACTCACAAACCACGAGATCCCGACCTGAGCCAGTCAGACGCTTAACCAACTGAGGCACCCAGGTGCCCTGATGGATGTTTGTTTATTTCCGAGAGACAGAGAGAGAGAGGCAGAGCACAAGCAAGGGAGGGGCAGAGACAGAGGGAGACACAGAATCTGAAGCAGGTTCCAGACTCTGAGCTGTCAGCTCAGAGCCTGATGCGGGGCTCGAACTCACAGACCGTGAGATCACGACCTGAGCCAAAGTCTGATGCCTAGTGCAAGCTTGGAACTCAGGTAGTAGCCCCAAGGCCCCTCTGCCTCCAGGTGGCACCAGTGAGTGGTGAGGTGCGTTCCTCCCTCATTCCATTTCCCCTGTCTTCCTAACCTAACCCACTCTGCCGATTAGGCTGTGCGGGCCAGACCCCTTGGGATGCTTTCCGATCCTGGCCGCCTTCACCTTTGCCCCTGGGACACCCTGGCACTTGCCTGGACTCCCCTCACACCAGCTTCCCGCCCCCGATATCTGGCCTGGGATCTGCTCCTGGAAAGCTTCCAGCTTCTGTAAATAGGGCATTTGTTTGGATTTTTCCCCCCCAGCGCTCGGGTTAATATTTCACAGGGTGGGCGCTGCTCCAAGGCTCAGAACTTCTGGCTCCCCCAGCCTGCCGGCCGGGTGTCAGGTCACCACCGGGATCCCATGCTCCCTTGTCTGGACCGCAGTTTCTCTTTCGCCTGCGCTGCATGGACAGAAGACTTAATGGTGTGGTGACAAGTGCGAGTTTGGTTTAGGATTGTGTCCCCTGTTGTCATTTGTGCGATTGCAGGCAAGCCTCAGTGTCTTCATCAGGAAGCAGGGTATGATCAGTTGTCAATACCTCATGCTGCTGGAGGGAGGTCAGGGCAAAGGCAAACCTTTATTGTGATGCATGCCAGGCACAGGCTGGCACAGAGGATCCCGGAGCCCGCAAGCAAAAAGGATTGCCATCCTCCCAGAGCTCATGGGCTGGGGGAGGGGTTGTTAGACAATTGTTATACAAATGACAATTAGCTTCAAGTGCAGGATCCTAGGGAATGTCATCTGTTGGTTAAATAAGGAACTATTTAACGCAGTTCAAGCGCTAGGGGCTCAGCGCCCCATCTGGAAGCAACCAGCACGGAGAGGCTTCGGCCACCACTGCTTCTGTTTTCTCCCTTCTCTCTCCTCTGCTCCCCACTCCCCCACGCCACCATGTCATAGCTCAGGATGGATCCAGTGTAAAGAACCTGCTAGAGAAGTGACGGAGGAAGGCACAGGGCTCTTACTGCATCGCAGTTGCCAGCTTGTGCCCGGTTGCCAGTATCCCAGATGGCCAGTGACTGCCGTGGGAACAAGGAGCCCTCGTGGGTGGGAGTGGGGAGGGGAGAGATGACTGTGTGTCTCTGCGGGCGCCAGACCTGCAACCAGATGGGGCACCAGTGGCAGGGTGCCCCACACCTCCCCGCCTCCGGCCCCTTCCTCCTCCGGCTCATCTCACCCCCAAACAGCGGGGGCCACACGGCCAAAGGGCAGTTAGCAAATGGTACCATCTGCCTGGTGTGTTTCTAGGGGGCTTTGGGTGCCCTTGGTGGCTGAAAGGGTGCTGTTCCTTCCACCTGGGGAGCGGGGCTGGGGCCTGGCGGCTACCTTCGTGACTGGGCTCAGTCCTGCAGAAAAGGCAAAACCCCTGGTGGCGTCCTCTCGTTCCAAGTGGTGAGCATTCCCCTGTGGCCACTGGGGCCCCACAGTGTCCTGGCGTGGCCGGCAGGGAGGATACAAGAGTGTGCCTTGTCCCCGGGTGCCATGCGTGGCACAACTTACAAGTCCCTTCGTCCCTTCCACGGGCGTGTGTGGAAACCCTACGAGGTGTCAGGCCCACACAGGGTGTCCAGCAAACTGCCATGGAACTGGGCCTGTCGTACCAGGGTCCCGTCCCCTCTGGCCTCAGCCTGTGCACGTCTATTCCTTCTTGCTGGAACACCCTTCCCTTCTATCCCCACCTCCAGAGTTAAGTATGACTCATCTTTTGGGTCCCAGCTGAAATGTCACTTCCGAGGAAGCCTGCCCATGACTCGCCAGTCCAGGGCAGGTCCCCTGGCACAGGCATGCGGGGCCCCAGGTGCCTCCTTCTCCCTGAGGACACTGGTCCCGGGTACGTGGCGTGGGGTTCGTGTGCTTTTTAGGTGCATGTCTGTCTCCCCTCGGAGTGAGTACGCTCCACAAGGACAGGGACCTCACCTGGTTTCACCCACCCCTGGACCCACAGTGCCCAGCGGACAGGTACCAAGTGAATACGTAAGTGACCTGGGCTCAGCGCAGGGATGATGCCACGTAAGACAGCCAGGTTCCTGGCCTCATGGAGCTGGGCAGCTGGCAGGGGAGCCGGATAACTAAACCAGCATTAGTTCAAAGTATTAGTTGTTGTGGTGGGGGGGCCATGGGGGCACACAGCAGGAGCACCCTGGCGGGGCAGGGAAGTGTCCCCAGAGGAAGTGAGGTCGACACCAAGGCCCGAGGTATACAGGCGGCAGCCAATGAAGGAGAGGTCAAAGGCGGCGTGGGCTGGAGGGGGTAGGTATGCTTCCTGGAGGAGGGGCATGAATGCGTTTTAGGGGCGGGAGTAGTATTTAGAGTAGAAAGTGGGAGAATTTGTTGAACTGGGATGGTCCTGGTTGAAAGAAAATAGACTGAGCAAAGGTCTGAAGGTGACCCTGTGCGTAGGGCCTATTGCCAGTACCGCGAAGGAGGCCGGGCCAGCTGCAGTAGGGGCCAGTGGGCACTGAGTGGGCCAGAAAGCTGGCTGTGGTTCCGGAGGCCCGCAGTGCCTGCTGGAAGAGATAGGACTTGGCTTCCAGCAGGATGGGCCTCCCTGCCAGCGGTGCTTCCCTGGCTCCTGTTGCCCCGGGAAGATCTGGGAGTGAATGAAGGCAGAGGAGGGCCATGCCCGGTGCCTGAGCAGCCTGTTTATTGTGCCTTCCCTCAAGGGTGGCACACGGCCAGTGGGACAGCTGGCACCACAGGCCTTGTGGCAAGAGACCCAGGCCTGGGGAGCACAGACCTTGAACTGGGCAGGGACAGACCCTGCTGTGTCGGGGATCACAGCAGGTGAGGCAGGACAATGATAATGGTGACAATGACAATGGTAGTAATAGCTGCTTTTTATTGAGTAGTTACCCCGTGCCAGGTGCCATGCTGGTATCTTTTGATATTCTATGTTATCTTCGCACAGTACTCCCTGTTTTAGAGGAGAAACTGAGGCACAGAGGGATGAAGACACTTGTTCACCAAGTGCACCTGCTCTTAAGCAGCAGGGCTGGGACTTGAAGCTGCATGGGCCTGACTCCAGAGCTCTCAGCGCACTGTCACCAGTAAGCCGTGGTGCCAGCACTGAGACCTTGCAATGTCTGAGGGCACAGGGCTCTGTGGCTGCCCACTGGATTTCTGGAGCAGCCCAGAAGGCTCAGATAAGGGACACAGGGGCTCCAGGAAGCCAGGGGAACTGCTGGGCCCTGAACTGCTTCAGAGCTCTCCAAGGGGTGATATGGTGGAGTCCAAGAGACCAGATTCAAATCCCAGTTTGGACAGAGTAGCCTCTCTGAGCCTGAGTTTTCTCATCTGGAAGACGGGATCATAACCACCATCTATTCTGTACTGAGTTTCATCAAGCCTGAGACTAAACGCTTCCCCAACATCTCATTTACTCCAACAGCCCTGTGAAGTGGGGATGATTATCCCCATTTTCCAAATGAGGAAACTGAGGTCCAGAGAGGTTAAGTAATGTACAGTGAATTGTAGAAGTGGATTGAAACAGATCTGACCACAGAGTCTGCGTGTCAAAAAAACAAAAGCAAAAATCAAACCCAAAAACAACTATTGAAGTATAACCTAGATAGGGAAAAGAAGGCATGGAAAGCGTGAGTGGGCAGTTTGATGAATTTCCTGTCCCAGAGGTCCCCCGGCCACTTTCTAATCACCACGGGTTCATTTTGCCTATCTCCTCCACCCTTTCCGATACAGACCCTGGTAGAAAGCTGGTTGGGGATTAATTCCTGATGATCCTCGGTTTTATAAGTGGTTTTTTCTACCTTGTTCACTCAAGTTGAATACGAAGGTTCAGTTTTCACCCTCAGCCACTTGTAGCTGAGGAGATACACTCTCAGAGCATCACTTAACTGAACCCTAGTCCCCTCTAAATGTAGACCTCTTTGGTGTCCAGGCCATTTTATTAACTTTTATTGAATTATACATTTTTTAAGTTTACTGTGAGAGAGAGCACATGAGCTGGGGGAAGGCCCAAGAGAGAAGGAGAGAGAGAATCACAAGCTGGCTCCATACTGTCAGCACAGAGCCTGACCCAGGGCTCTATCCCATGGCTGTGAGATCATGACCTGAGCCGAGTAATAGGATGCTTAACTGACTGAGCCACCCAGGCACCCCTATAATTTACATTTTTAAAAATCACACATCATGATATACAACTCCTGAATATTCACAAAGTGAACGCTGGCCATATTCAGATAAGGGACTAGAATCTTCTCAGCACCCAGCCAAATCCCCAAAGTAACTGCAATCCTGACTTCTACCACCACAGATCAGATTTTTCTTTTCTTTTTTTTTTTTTTTTTAGGGTTATTTATTTATTTATTTAGAGAGAGAGAGAGAGAGAGAGAGAGAGAGAGAGAGAGCAGGGGAGGGGCAGAGAGAGGGAAAGAGAGAGAATCCCAAGCAGACTCCATACCAGCAGCATGGAGTCTGACATGGGGCTCACACCCACGGACTGAGATCATAACCTGAGTTGAAACCGAGAGTAGGACACATAACCAACTGAATCACCCAGGTGCCCCTCTGTATTTTTAAAGTTAAATTTTATCAAATTTTATTTATTTTTGAGAGAGAGAGAGAGCACAATTTTGGGGGGGAAGGACAGAGGAAGAGGGAGAAAGAATCTTAAGCAAGCTCCATGCTCAGTGCAAAGCCCGACGTGGGGCTTGATCCCACAACCCTAGGATTGTGACCTTAGCCAAAATCAAGAGTCGGACACTTAACCAACTGAGCCACCCAGGTGCCCCTATTTTATTTTATTTTATTTTATTTTATTTTATTTTATTTTATTTTAGAGAGAGCGTGCACATGCAAGCTGGTGGGGGGACACGGGGGGGGGGAGAAAGAGAGAGAGAATCTCAAGCAGTGTCCACGCTCAGCATGGAGCCAAAATTGGGGCTCAGTCCCATGACCCTGGTATCATGACCGGAGCTGAAATCAAGAGGCAGCCACTCAAGTGACTGAGCCACCCAGGCGCCTCAGATTGTTCTGTTTTTTAGCTTAGTGGAGTAAAACATGAATGGATTCATTTGGTATATAATATGATATAAGCTCTCTTATGTCTGACTTCTTTCACTGAACACTGTGGGGTTCACCCAAGCCATTGTGTTAACAATAGTTTGTGCGTTCTCATTGCCATTAGTATTTCGTTGGTGATTACACTGTAATTATTCATTCTAATGTCAGGGACATTCAGATTCCTTTCTGGTTTTGGCTACTCCGAATAATACTGCTGTGAACATTCTGGTCTGTGTCTTTGCGGGAACATTTATATGTGCACCTTTGTTGGGTGTGTACCTACGAATAGAATTGCTGAACATTGAACATATGTGCATATTCAGCTTTGGTAGATAGTGTCATACAATATTCCATTATACTGTCGATGCACACCAATTTTCACTCCCACCAGCAGTGTGGGCGACATCCTGTTGTTCCGTCTTCACTACAGTACAGGCTTGGTGTTGCCTGTATTGTTGTTGTTTCCAGTTCAGCCATTGTGGTGGGTGGGAAATGGTATCTCATTGTGATTTTACGGATTCTGATGAGGCTGAGCCCTTTTGTATATGTTTCCGTATGTTCTCTGTCCCTTATGAAATACCTTTTCAAGTCTTTTGCCTTTTCAAGTCAATTTTTCAGTTGGATGCTATGTCCTTTAAAAAAAAAAAACTATTTTGGAGCAGCTGGCTGGCTCAGTCGGTGGAGCGTGCGACTCTTGATCTCAGGGTGTGAGTTCGAGCCCCATGTTGGGTGTAGAGATTGCTTGAAAAAAATCTTTAAAAAAATGATTTGTAGAAGTTGTTTATGTATTCTGAATATGAGTCCTTTGTTGGATATATTATTGGAAATATTTTCTAGGCTGTGGCTTGCCCTTTTTTTTTTTTTTAACTTTTTAAATGTTTTATTTATTTTTGAAAGAGAGACAGACAGCATGTGAGTGGACAAGGGGCAGAGAGAGAGGGTGACACAGAATCCAAAGCAGGCTCCAGGCTCTGAGCTGTCAGCACAGAGCCTGATGCACAGCTTGAACTTATGAGCTGTGAGATCGTGACCTGAGCTGAAGTCAGACATTTAACCAACTGAGCCACCCAGGCGCCCCTGCCCTTTCTCTTTCTTAATGATATCTTTTGATGAACAGAGTCTTAACATTTTAAGGCAGTATGATTTATTTCTATATATGGTTTCTGGGTTTTTTTGTGACCTATTTAAGAAATGATCACCTACTCTGAAGTCATAAGATAGACTCCTGTGTTTTCTTCTAGAAACCTTATTGTTCTACCCTTCACATTTAGGCCTGTGGTTCGTCTCAGATTAATTTTTGTGTACATACGAACAGTAGTTTCTTCACTTCAGTGCAGATTGGTTTATCATTTTTTCCTTACGACCCTACTTAAGGAATCTTTACCTATCTCAAGGTCATGGAAATAGTAAGGATTTTAGGTTTTTACTAACAGTTTTATTGAGCTACAATTCCTATACCCTACAGTTCACCTATCTAACAGAGATAATTCGTGGTTTTTACTATATTCAGAATTGTGTGACTGTCACCACAATCAATTTTAAGATATTTTTATCACCCCAGAAGAAACCCCATACCCATTAGCAGTCACTCCCCATTTCCTTACAACCTCCTAGCCCTAGGCAGCCACTATTCTTCTGTCTCCATAGGTTTGCCTGTTCTGGCTAGACACTTCATAAAAATGGAACCATATGACCTTTTGTGTCTGGCTTCTTTCACTTAGCATCGTGTTTTCAAGGTCCAGCCGCGTTGTAGCAGTTGCCAATACCTCATTCCTTTTATGGCTGAATAATATTCCATTGTACGGATAGACCATTTTTGTTTATCCATGCATCACTTGATGGACATTTGCGTTGTTTCCACTTTGGGGCTATTACGAATAATACCAGTGTGAAAACATTAATGTACCGTTTTTTATGGGGACATATATTTTTGCCACGCTCAGGAGACCTTTCATTCTTTTTTTTTTTTTTTTTTTTTTTTTTAAGTAGGCTCCACACACAGCATGGAGCCCAGCATGGGGCTTGAACTCACAACCCGCAATCACGACCTGAGCTGAGATCGAGAGTCAGACACTTAACCGACTGAGCCACCCAGGCGCACCAGAACCTTCATTCTTAATCATATACGATGAGATTCAGTGACAACATGTCTGTAAAGCCCTGGCATGTACTAAATGCTCACACAGTGACAGCCATTTACGGGTTAGGTTACATAGTAAGAGACACCCCAGTGTAGCTATTAACGAAAGCTCCTGTTATCCTCACCCAAGCATTGAGTCCCCAGCACACGCATGTCTGCCCACGGACACTCTGAAGGCATACAAATGCTTCGAAAAGGCCCCCTGCTCTTTGCAGTTCAAGCCACACGTAGATAGTGGCACAGCAGAGAGAGCAGGCAAGGAATTGGGAGCCTTGGGACGTGCCTCTGCCAGACTGCTAATTTGAGTGTGACATCCGGGTCCTCAGTTTCCCTACTCAGAGAGTGGACCTAGGGCAGCCAGTGGTTCTGGTTCTTATGGGAGACTCACTTAGCTTCTTCCTGTTCCACAGGCTGTGGTTCTGCCAATGATCCTGTGAGTGCCGGGGAGTCACCGCTGCCCCTAGGGGCTCCTGTCGTGGAGTGCCCCCCCCCCGCCTGTCCCCAGCATGGCGTCCGACACCCCCGAGTCCCTGATGGCCCTCTGCACCGACTTCTGCTTGCGCAACCTGGATGGCACCTTGGGCTACCTGCTGGACAAGGAGACTCTGCGGCTACATCCAGACATCTTCCTACCCAGCGAGATCTGCGACCGGCTCGTCAATGAGTGAGCAGGCGGAGGCCGGGGCACGGGCATGAGGCTTAGCATGAGCGCACGTGGAGGCCCCGGGACCATCCTGTGCACCGTGCAGGGATGCGGCTGGGGATACATATGTGTGAGGGGGTGTGCATGCCCTTGGGTATCTGTGGGTGCAGGAGAACACTGGTATGTTCATAGCCATAAGGTTGTACGTGTGCATGTTGCTAAGCGTGTGGAGGGGTGTGCACGTGAAGGAATGGGTGTGTGGACACACATGGGCTGCAGCACGGGGTGTGTTTGAGTGTGTCCCTGCACGTGTGTATTACATCTACGAGAGAGTACAGAAACTGCATATAAGCGCAGGAGTTCTGTGCTGTTCCGTGTGCACTTGCCTGTGCCTGCAAACACGTGTCTGTGTACACGTGGGCACACACGTTTGCCCACTGGTGCACAAATAATGAACCCATGAGCAGGAATTGAACCGTTCAGAAAATCTTTGTGTGGGGGCACCTGGGTGGCTCAGTCGGTTAAACGTCCAACTCTTGATTTCATCTCAGGTCACAATCTCATGGTTCGTGAGTTCAAGCCCCACGTTGGGCTCTGTGCTGACAGTGTGGAGCCTGCTTGGGATTCTTTCTCTTCCTCTCTCTGCCCCTCCCCCACTCATTCTCTCTCTAAATAAATAAACAAACAAACAAACTTTAAAAAAGAGAGGGAAAAAAAAATCTTTATGTGGAGCCTCCAAGGACTCTCTGCTCTTAGAGGTTCCTAGCAGTAAGATGTGCATTCACTCACCTCAGGGAGTCCAGTGCCCAGAAGAGAAATTGTTAGGCCAAACAGTTGCATATAAAAGCAAGAATTTGTGGGTGCAGCTGGCTGGCTCAGTCAGTGGAGCGTGCGACTCTTGATCTCAGGGTTGTGAGTTTGAACTCTATGTTGCATGTGGAGATCACTTAAAAATAAAATCTTTAAAAAAAAAAAAAGTTGGAACTTGTATGTGACCTGAGGACAGAGCCCAGTTTGATTTTTTTTTTAAAACGTTTATTTATTTTTGAGACAGAGAGAGACAGAGCATGAACAGGGGAGGGGCAGAGAGAGAGGGAGACACAGAATCTGAAACAGGCTCCAGGCTCTGAGCTGTCAGCACAGAGCCCAACGCGGGGCTCGAACTCACGGACCGTGAGATCATGACCTGAGCCGAAGTCGGACACCCAGGCACCCCAGGACAGAGCCCAGTTTGTAATCATGTTCCAAGCATTTGATGCAGGTCAGGCACTTGCTTGGATGCTTTGCAGACCAGAGTTATGTCCATTTTACAGATGAAGAAACTGAACGCTGGGGAAGTTCCATTCCTCACATGAAGCTGCCCACGTAGTGAACAGTCAAGCCAGGATTTAGATTCCAGAGTGTTTGACTCAAAGCCTTTTCCACCAGACCAGGAATCTTACATTAGCTGACCTCAGCAGGGTTTTATTGAGTGCTTGCCCTGTACCCAGCTGGGATCCTTAAACTCCTTGGCTTAATCTTCCTGTTGGAAAGGGTCCTGGGAGGGGCTGATCAAGGAATCAGAAGCTGGCTTAAAGATGAGGAGTGTGGACGTGTATGTTTGTTATAGATGTGTAGGGTTTCGGGGGGAAGAGCTTGGAATTGGCTGTTGATAAGAGGCCCCTTCATCACCTTTGCACCCATGGTGCCTGGGGCCACTCTGTCTCACCTGCACAGTGCTCGGGACCCAAATAGGTACTGTTAGAAAGAGGGGCTGTGGGGGGGGGGGGCGCCTACCTGGGTGGCTCAGTGTGTTAAGCATCTGACTTTTTTTTTCTTTTAATTTATTTATTTTGAGAGAGAGAGAGAGAGAGCACACATATGCATGAACAGGGGAGGGACAGAGAGAGAGAGGGAGAGAGAGAATCCCAAGTAGGCTCTGTGCTGATGCGAGGCTCAATCTCCTGGCCATGAAATCATGACCTGAGCTGAGATCAAGAGTCAGAAACCTAAACAACTGAGCCAGCCTGGGGACCCAAGTGTCCAACTCTTGATCTCAGCTCAGGTCAATCTCAGGGTCAGGAGTTCAAGCCTCACATTGGGCCTCTCGCTGGGCCCTGCTCTGGACGTGAAGCCTACTAAAAAAAAAAAAAAAAAAAAATCAGTAAAAAGAAAGAAAGAAGGGCAAGGAATAGACGAGATGGAGGTTGCTGACCAGTGATGAGGGAAGGTTTCAGGGACAGGAGGGCTGGTGCTGAGCCTTGAAGGGAGAACGAGGGTCCCTGGGCTCCCCCTCAAGCCAGGCTTTCTTCCCTCCCAGGTACGTGGAGCTGGTCAACGCCGCCTGCAACTTTGAGCCGCACGAGAGCTTCTTCAGCCTTTTCTCCGACCCCCGCAGCACCCGCCTCACCCGGATCCACCTCCGTGAGGACCTGGTACAGGACCAGGACCTGGAGGCCATCCGCAAGCAGGTGAGACCCGCTTCGCCAGCCGGGGGGGGGGGGACGGTCATGGGGAGGCAGCCTCGAGATGATCGGTGAGTCGGGGGCCGAGCCGCGCGCCTCCAGCACAAGAATCCAGTGCATCCCCACCTCGTACACCCCCCTCCCCGAGCTCAACTGCGGCCCAGGCCTGGGGGCGGGAGGGCAGTGCCGGTGACGGAGCTGTGCCTGCTCCCAGGACCTGGTGGAGCTGTACCTGACCAACTGCGAGAAGCTGTCCGCCAAGAGCCTGCAGACGCTGAGGAGCTTCAGCCACACCCTCGTATCCCTGAGCCTCTTCGGCTGTGCGAACATTTTCTATGAGGAGGAGAACCCAGGGGGCTGTGAAGACGAGTGCCTCGTCAATCCCACCTGCCAGGTGCTGGTCAAGGACTTCACCTTCGAGGGCTTCAGCCGCCTACGCTTCCTCAACTTGGGCCGCATGATCGACGGGGTCCCTGTGGAGTCCCTGCTACGGCCTCTCAGCTCACTGGCTGCCTTGGACCTCTCGGGCATCCAGACGAGCGACGCGGCCTTCCTAACCCAGTGGAAAGACAGCCTGGTGTCCCTTGTGCTCTACAACATGGACCTGTCAGATGACCACATCCGGGTCATCGTCCAGCTGCACAAGCTGCGGTGAGCTGCCAGCCCAGAGCTCACTGGGGTGAGGGTGGGGAGGTGGGTGTTGGCAGTCCCGTGAGGCTTCGTGAGCCTCTGGCCGGGCAGAAGTGGGGATGAAAGAGACAGTCCCCTTCCTTAAACCCAGTGTTCCGGCTGCCTCAGGGCTATCCAGGGCTTCTGGGTCCCCGCAGGCTTTTTCCCAGAATGCCCTGGAGCAGCTGTGGCAGGGATGGCCCCTCCCCTGCCATGGGCTGAAGGAGCAGGGGTCTCTGAGGCGGCCCCGACCTGTGTCCAGCTCTGACCTGTGGCCCCCGCTCCAATCTCCAGACACCTGGACATCTCCCGAGACCGCCTCTCCAGCTACTACAAGTTCAAGCTGACTCGCAAGGTGCTGAGCCTCTTTGTGCAAAAGCTGGGGAACCTGATGTCTCTGGACATCTCTGGCCACATGATCCTGGAGAACTGCAGCATCTCCAAGATGGACGAGGAGGCAGGGCAGACTAGGTGGGGACCCACCTGCCATGGTTGCCGGCGGGGTGTCTGTCATTCAACAAGCATTTACCAAGTGCCCTTCTGCCGAGTCCTGTGCTGGGTGCTGGAGATAAAGAAACGAATCAGACCCTGCCCTCTCGAAGCTGTATGAGCTAGTGGGGACAGATGAGTCATATTAGGATGGTGATAAGGGAGGCACAGGGCTGTGGGGTTGCCCTGAAGATCAGGAAGGAGGCAGGAAGAAGGAGGAATGGCATCCACACTGTCCTGAAAGCTCTTTCTGAGTCTCCCAGGGGAAAGGTGTTCCAGCAGAGGGAACAGCATGTGTAAAAGCTGGAAAGTGCAAGCTTGAGGAGTGAACGGGAAATTAGGACACTCAGACTGGATAGAGACGGGGTGGTGACGTTAAGATGGCCAGCACTATCCACCGTGCATTAGTCATCACAACAGATTAGGTGTCTTCCTGGTTTGGTTGGTTGAAAGATCTGATTCAAACCCATCCAGCTGTAATTGGCTGTAAGCCCTATCCTCAGCCATACTTTAGCGGGTTTGGTCGATGGGCATGCCCCTTCATGACTGTCGGTAGAACCTAAGGGTGGCACATCCTCACCAGAATGGCAGGTAGTATTTCCCGAAGGTGGCTGCAACAGTGTCTCCCACCCCACATGTTATCCGATATGACCTTGGCACCCTTCCTTCAAGAGGTGTGGGGGTCTGTGTTTTTGCCCTTAAAAAGAGGAAAAAAAAAAAAAAAAGATGAGACTGGAGGGCCTAGAAGAGGGCCCCAAGTAAATGCCTAGCCACCCTCAGGGAGAAGCCCTTCTAAACGCAGGGCAGCCCCAGTCCACAGGCCACTGACCCTGGCATGCTCTTCCCCCAGCATTGAGCCTTCCAAGAGCAGCATCATGCCTTTCCGGGCCCTGAAGAGGCCTCTGCAGTTCCTTGGGCTCTTCGAGACCTCCCTGTGCCGCCTCACACACATTCCCGCCTACAAAGTGAGAGGGAGTGGGGGAGGGGAGGAATAGGGAGCCCCTGGACGAGGGAAGGGGTGGGGCTGGGGGCCCCAAGGGGTCTGCCCTGGAGCTAGAGGCGGAGCTGGGATCCAAGGATCCCACCACCGCGTGGCATCTTCAGTGGTTCTGAGCATGTTCCATTCCCAGGTAAGTGGTGACAAAAATGAGGAGCAGGTGCTGAATGCCATCGAGGCCTACACGGAGCACAGGCCTGAGATCACCTCACGGGCCATCAACCTGCTTTTTGACATCGCACGCATCGAGCGCTGCAACCAGCTTCTGCGGGCCCTGAAGGTCAGCCCTGGCCCCAGGGGTCCTCGGTCTCTGGCCCATCCCTGCCTGGCAGGTCCTGGACTTGGCTGAGCCATGTCCCCAGAGCTCCCGTCCCTCCTCCACTTGTCCTCCTCATCCCCAGGACATCGGCAGTCCTGCCCCCTGAACCCCAGCCCCACGGTGCCTCATTTGTCCCAGCACCGGCCTTGTCCCAACAGCGCGGGGCTGCCCTAGTTTCTGTCCCCAACCCCTCACTTCTCTCAGAGAACAGAGTCGGGGTAAGCTGCACCCCAGAGGCCCATCCGAGCCCCCTTGCAGAGCCCTAGGCATGGCCCCGTACAACTTTGACAGGACTCGCCAACCCCGGCCCGCACCCTGTCTTCATACAGCTGGTCATCACGGCCCTCAAGTGCCACAAGTACGACAAGAACATTCAAGTCACGGGCAGCGCTGCCCTCTTCTACCTGACCAATTCTGAGTACCGCTCTGAGCAGAGCGTCACGCTGCGCCGACAGGTCATCCAGGTGGTGCTGAACGGCATGGAGTCCTACCAGGAGGTGACGGTGAGCCCCCTACCCGTGACGGCCCCGCATGCTCTGGCCCAGCCGCCCCTCTTCCTGCTCGCCTCGTGCCCCAGCCTCACCAGCCGGCTTGCAGCCCCTCAGGGGGCCGTGCTTGCTCTCACCCCTTTTTTGCCTGGCGCTGTGCTGCCCCCCTCGCCACCCCCCTTACCCACGGCATCACTCCCAGACTCTGGGACCTGGCATTCGGGGCCTCTGTAACCCGGCCCCACCTGACCAGTCCGTCACCACTGCCACCCTCCACCCAGGCATCCTGTTCTCCTGCCCCTGGGCCTGCACTCATGCTGACTCCTCAGCCCTTCTGTAACACTTTGCTGGGAGGTAATTTTTTTTTCCAAGAGCTGCTTTTATTACACAAGTAACAAAACTATGGGGGCACCTCGCTGGCTCGGTCAGTAGAGCAGGTGACTCTTGATCTCAGGGGCGTGAGTTCAAGCCCCACACTGGGCATAGAGGTTACTTTTAAAAAGTATACATTTCTAAAAAAGAAAAATAACAAAAATTTCTACTGTAGAAAAATTATAATTACAGATACAAAGCAAAAAAAAAAAAAAAAAAAAAAAACCATAATCCCACCACCCAGAATAGCCACTGTTGCTGTTGAATACCTGTTGTTCAAGATTTAGCCTGTGCATGTTTACTTAGTAAATGGGATCATTCTGCACTCACTGTTTGTATCGCGTGGATTTTTATTTCAACAGTGTCTTCCGAATGTGAACATTCCCATAATCGACCAACATTTTTATAACAGAATTTCTTAAATAATGTTTCTCTTATGCTCACAAAATTAAGACATCTAATGCTTAGAAAACAAACAAATTCAAGCACAGCTGACCTTTCAACAACACAGGTTTTAACTGCGAGGGTCCAACTAGATGCCAATTTTGACAAAGACAGTGCAGTGCTATCAGTATATTTTCTCCTTCTTATGATTTGCTGTCTTTTTTTTTTTTTTTTTTTGAAACTTCTTTTTTAAAAGCTTATTTTTTTGAGAGAGCACGTGCGTGCTCTGGCTCGTGCAAGCAGGGAAGGGCACGGAGAGAACCCCAAGCAGGCTCCCTACTGTCAGCTCAGAGCCTGACGCCAGGCTCGAGCTTATAAACCTTGAGATCATGACCTGATCCGAAATCAAGAAGTCAGTTGCTTAACCGACTGAGCCACCCAGGTGCCTCCCCCACCTTATGATTTTCTTACTAACGTTTTCTTTTCTCTAGCTGACTTCGTTGTAACGCTACAGGATATAATACACATAACATGCAAAATATGTGTTAATCAACAGTTAATGTTATCACTAAGGATTCGGGTCCACAGTAGGCTATTAGTGGTGAAGTTTGGCGGGGAGTCAGAAGTTGTATGTGGATTTGCAGCTGTGTGGCAGCCAGGGATGGGGGTTTGGGGCCCCTAACCCTCGAGTTGTTCAAGGGTCAGGCATACTATGAAAACGTGTCAACTACGAAATGAAAGTTGTTCACAGTCCAGCTCTCCTCCGCCCCACAGCTGGGTTTAACCATTGTTTTATAATTGCTGGTGCCCGAATGGTGTTCAGTGTCCTCATCCAGGGAAGGTCGCTCTGGTGCTGACTGTGTGTTAGAGCTGGGAGGCGGTGGCCAAGCCCCATCCCCACAGAGTGGCAGGACGGGCCTGCCCAAAATGTCTGGGCTGCGGGTACTGAATCAGCGCCACGGTTGAACAGTTAGGTTGCTTTTTTTATTTTTTGCTATACCAAATAAGGCTTTGCTGACCATACTTAATTGATTATCCTTATAATACGTGACTGGGAATTGCAGGGACAATGGGTAGGTGTATTTTCAAAGCACTTGGGATGTATTCTCGAATTATCCTCCAGAAAGGCTATGGTGGCGATGTAGCCTCTGCAGGGAGGAGAAGGCCCGCTCTCCCACCACCTGCCAACTCCAGACTTGAGAGCGACTGATACACTGAGATTGATTTTATAATCAGGTCAAAGGGGTGTCTTTTTTTTTTTTTCTTGATAAAATGCTAGTTGAAGATCCCCAAATTAATAAACTCTATCAAAGAAATGAAAATTAAAGTAACAAGAAATTACATTTCATCTTGAGAGACCAGTGATCCCCAACGTTGACAAAGGTTAGGGGAGAGCACTTTTGCATGCTTCCCAAACTGGTGAGGTATGAACCGTACAGCCTTTTCGGAAGGCAACTGGCAGAATTTGCCAAAACTGTAAATGCATCTGCCTTTGGGTCTAGGTATTCCACAGTTGAAATGTTTTTAGAAGGAACCAGAATGTTAGCAATAGAGAGACCTAGAAAAATAACATACAGTCCACCCACACAATGGGATATTATGGTCAATCTGTATGCCCTAATGTGGAAAGATGTCCAGTGCATGTTGATAAGTGAGGAGAAGTTTCGGACCAATATTTATAATATCTTTTTTGCCTTTCCTCTCCCCCAAATATATATATATGTATATTTGTATTTGCATGATAGAAAAATCTAGAAGGATGCACACCAAGCTTTCAATAGCAGTTTCTTCTGGGGAATAAAGGGAGAGACTAACTTTTGCCCAAATAGTACTATTTGAACTTTTTACAGTGAGTAAGTATTGCTGTCGTAACTGAAAAAAATTTTTTTCTCAAATTAAAAAATATATGTGTATTTGGGGAAAAAAAGACAAAGAGTTAACTAAGGGCGGTACCCTCTAAAGTACGATGATCTCCCAAAATCTAACAAGAAAGGATGGCAGCAAATTAAATTATAGGCAAATGCCCTGCGAATACTTTAAAAAAAAAAAAAAAGCCCACAGATAACACAGAAAGAAATAGAAGATGTCAAGCAGCTTGAGGCCTCCTCCTCTGCCGGTGGGTCTGTAAACTGGTACGGCCACTTTGGCAGATAGTCGGGTGCTACCTGGTAAACTTGAAGACGTGCACGCCCCGTGGCCCTGAAGCCCCGCCCTGGCGCCTGTGCCGCAGAGAAGCCCATGTACGTGGAGGCTGGGATGCGTGTACCAGACATTGAGGCTGCCGAGCACTGAAGCCCCCCTCGGATGTCCACCAACAGTGGGATGGACGAATAAATCAAAGTACCAGACCGCAACGGAAGGATGAATGCTTTTCAGATACTTGTAACAACACCGTTGACCTGGCATACTACGGTTGAACGAACATAAACAGGATGCTAGAGAATGTTCGATATGGAATAGCGGGGATAGTAGTTCTCTCTAGTGGGGAGGAGGGCTTCTGATCAGGAAAGGGACCTATGGGGATTCCCGGGTGCTGGCAGGGTGGTGACAAAGTTGTTGGAAAGCTTGTTTGCTTCACACATGCTTGTAAAAAACTATATACATTTGTGCTTTATGCCCTCTTCTGTATGAAGATTATATTTCATGGTTTTTTGTTTGGTTTTTTTTTTTTTTTTTTAATTTTAAAAAAAAAAAAAAAAAAAGCCCTGTAGTCTCCTCTTTCAGAAAGCCTTCCTGGACCAGCACAGCTCTGGCTAATCCCACAGCTCTGGCGAGCCCCTGGAGTCCAGCTCCCGAGTCTGACCCTGACTGCTTCGCTTGTCTCCCGGCCCGGCCCCAGGTCCAGCGGAACTGCTGCTTGACTCTCTGTAACTTCAGCATCCCCGAGGAGCTAGAATTCCAGTACCGCCGGGTCAACGAGCTCCTGCTCAGTATCCTCAACCCCACGCGGCAGGACGAGTCCATCCAGCGTATCGCCGTGCACCTGTGCAACGCCCTGGTCTGCCAGGTGGACAACGACCACAAGGAGGCCGTGGGCAAGATGGGCTTTGTTGTGGTGCGTGCCCGCGGGCTGCACCCCCTTCCCTCCCTCCCCGCCTTCCTCTTCCACAGCCCCCCTGCCTGCCGCATGAAGGATTGAGGCCAGACCCAAGGAAGAGTCTCCTAACCATGAATGTAGCTCACGTCCCTGGAGATTTCCTCCGCCTGGAACGCTCTGGCATCTTCTCTCGGCCCCTCCATCCGTCCATTTGGTCCCACTGTCCAAGCTGCTCCTGGCTCCTCAGACCAGGTCCCCTGTTAGGTCTTTCTAACTGGGGTTAAATAAGCCTCTGAGGGACTGCCTGCTTCACTTCGGCCTCCCCACTGGGTTGTGATTCTGCGGGGAAAGACACCGTGATTGTTCCCGCTTTCGTGGTGACACCCCCAGCTCTTCCTACTGTGGTACCTGGCGCACAGGGGGGCGGATAAGTATTTGCGCGGGAATGGGAGGAAAAAATGAAGCAGAAGCATCTAGTTTCTTCATCTCACTTATTGCTGGCTAGGCTGGAGCCCACACAGGGGAGGGCCAGGCCCAAAGCTACATTGGGAATCGGGGTCGAGCCGAGACTAGCCCCCAGGCCTCCTAATGCTAATGCCAAGTCTGTGGGTTGCACTTCTTCAGACCAGATAGGCGAATTTGGTCTTGTCAGGATGGATTAGCCAAGAACGGAACTGCTGTGCTGACTCTCCTTCCATCTTGGTTCTGGGAGGGACATGGTAGCTCTTGAGCCCTGGTCCCCTGCAAGTTCTCTTCTCTGCCCACAGACCATGCTGAAGCTGATTCAGAAGAAACTGCTAGACAAGATAGTAAGTCGAGTCTTCATGAAGCTGCTTTGCCCCTCCCTTAGCCCATGAGGGGACGGTCTGCCCCTGGAGGAGACCCTTATTTTGTTAGGGGATGCCCTCATGGGTGCTGGGAGCCCACGGGGCCCTGCAAGCGGGCCGTGCTGAGCCCTCCGTTGCCTTCAGTGTGACCAGGTGATGGAGTTCTCCTGGAGTGCCCTGTGGAACATCACGGACGAGACGCCGGACAACTGCGAGATGTTCCTCAACTTCAATGGCATGAAGCTCTTCCTGGACTGCCTGAAGGTACTGCCCGTCTCCAGCGGCAGCGGCCTCCTTGGCCACCCACGTGGCCGCTCTTCTGTTCCCAGGCCTCCCACCAATCATATCTGCCAGCAACCCCTTTCCCCAGAGTTCCTGTGGGAGGTCTGACTCACAGGCCCACCCCCTCTCTTAGAGCCCTCCCTCCAAGGGAAAACCCAGCCCCATCCGTCTTGGCAGTAATTTCTAGGCTGCCCACAGTCCAGCTGGGGACCACTGAGGTATCAGCTGGGCAGAATTTTGTCCAATAGATGGCTTTATTTTATTTTATTTTACTATTTATTTGGATGGTATTTTCAAGTAATCACTACACCCACCATGGGGCTCGAACTCACAACCCCAAGATCAAGAGTTGCACATTCCACCCACTGAGCCAGACAGGCACCACCAGTAGGATGGTCTTTTTTTTTTTTTCCTTATTTGTTTTTGTTTTTTTTTTTTCCAATGTTTATTTATTTTGGGGACAGAGAGAGACAGAGCATGAACGGGGGAGGGGCAGAGAGAGAGGGAGACACAGAATCGGAAACAGGCTCCAGGCTCTGAGCCATCAGCCCAGAGCCCAACGCGGGGCTCGAACTCACGGACCGCGAGATCGTGACCTGGCTGAAGTCGGACGCTTAACCGACTGCGCCACCCAGGAGCCCCTATTTGTTTTTTTTAAAGTGTGTTTATTTTTATTTTTATTTTTTTTAATTTTTTAAAACATTTATTTATTTTTTGAGACACAGAGACAGAGCATGAGTGGGGAAGGGGACAGAGAGAGAGGGAGACACAGAATCTGAAGCAGGCTCCAGGATCTGAGCTGTCAGCACAGAGCCCCATGCGGGGCTTGAACTCACGAACCGTGAGATCATGACCTGAGCTGAAGTCAGACGCTTAACTGACTGAGCCACCCAGGCGCCCCAAAAGTGTGTTTATTTATTTTGAGACAGAGAGAAAAACAGTGCGTGAGCAGGGGAGGGCAGAAGGAGAGGGAAAGAGAATCCCAAGCAGGCTCAGCACTGTCGGTGTGGAGCCCATCATGGGGCTTGAACCCACTAACCATGAGATCATGACCTGAGCCGAAATCAAGAGTTAGATGCTTAACCGACTGAGCCATCCAGGCGCCCCAGAATGTTCTTTAAAAACAGGGGCTCCTGGGTGACTCAGTTGGTTAAGCATCCGACTTCAGCTCAGGTCATGATCTCACGGTTAGTGGGTTCAAGCCCCGTGTTGGGCTCTTTGCTGACAGCTCGGAGCTTGGAGCCTGCTTGAGATTCTCTGTCTCCCTCTCTCTGCCCCTCCCCCGCTTGCACTCTGTCTCTGTCTCTCAAAAATAATGTTAAAAAAAATTGGGGGGTGCCTGGGTGGCTCAGCTGGTTAAGCGTCCGAATTTGTGGTTCGTGGGTTCGAGCCCCATGTCGGGCTCTGTGCTGACAGCTCAGAACCTGGAGCCTGCTTCGGATTCTGTGTCTCCCTCTTTCCCTGTTCCTCCCCCATTCACACTCTGTATCTCTCTCTCTCTCTCTCTCTCTCTCTCTCTCTCTCTCAAAAAGAAATAAAGATAAAAAAAATTTTTTTTAATTTAAAACTCATCCTGGGGGTGCCTGGCTGGTTCAGTCAGTCGGTAGAGCATGTGACTCTTGATTTCAGGGTCGTGAATTCAAGCCCCACATTGGGCATAGAGCTTACTTTAAACCCAATAAATAAATGGTAGCAATTATTAAACAAATAAATAAAATGCACTCATCCTCTATTTTCTTGCTCTAGTTTCTATGAAGTTTCCCTTAAACTAATATTTTGAGCTTTGGCAAATAGAACCTTGTTTGTCCTATTTGCAGTTTTGTAGGTCAGCTCTCCACTCAGCCTTTGATTTTGTGGCAAGGAGTCCCCACCATTTTAACCCCATATAGAATGTACCCAGGACTGTCCTAGGTGCGCTAGAAGGTATGTGGCCAGCATATTTTTCCCCTTCTTTGTCCAGTCGGAATGGCCAGACAGATACCCATCAAGTTTCTAGGTTAACAATACCAGATGCTAATTAAGTACTAATTGATGTGGCCCTAATGGCTCTCATTTTGTCAGGAATTCCCAGAGAAGCAGGAACTGCATCGGAATATGCTAGGACTCTTGGGGAATGTGGCAGAGGTGAAGGAGCTGCGGCCCCAACTAATGACTTCCCAATTTATCAGTGTCTTCAGGTTAGTATTTCTTTCCTTTCCCTTTTTGCCTTTGCTGCCAGGATGCTCAGAGCTCTTAGTCTATGCTGAGTTGCGGTAATTGCTCTTAGCCTAGGTTTCTGTTAGAAATGTCACCGATGGTTTCTTTCAACCCTCCATAAGTAGTCCTCTTGTAACTGTATCTTAAGCGATCTCAGATCCTAACTTTTAGAAGTCACCTGGGTATGGATAATAGGTGATAAATCAGCAGTGCATCTGGCATCTGGTTTGTAAGCTGGGGTCCAGCAGCTGGGGTCTGAAGAGGGACTTAGAGGGGTCTTTCTCTCCTCTCGGCAGCAACCTGCTGGAGAGCAAAGCTGACGGAATTGAGGTTTCGTACAATGCCTGCGGTGTCCTCTCCCACATCATGTTCGACGGGCCTGAGGCGTGGGGCATCTGTGAACCCCAGCGGGAGGAGGTGGAGGAACGCATGTGGGCAGCCATCCAGAGCTGGGACATCAACTCACGGAGAAATATCAATTACAGGTGCGGAGTGAGGAGGGGTGGGGTGTGCGAGTGGGGACCGTTTGGAGACAGGATGCTCGTTCCCAACAAGGTCTGGTGAGAACTTACCTTTCTTCTAGTTGGGGTCAGGCCTCCCTGAGGAACAGTCCACACAGGGCACACATCTCACCCATAAAGCTTGGTGCGTGTTTCATGCACATCAGCACCCGCGTGAACCCAAAGTTTCCTGCCTACAGACATTTGATACATGCATATCTGTGGGAAGAAAAAAGAAGAAGAAGAAGAAGAAGAAGAAGAAGAAGAAGAAGAAGAAAAGACAGACGCACAATAGGAAACAAAACAGGAACCGTTCATGAGCTCAGTCCCTGAAAGGACCTCTACTCACAGTCTAGCACCCCTCTGACGGCAGTTTCCCTCTGCACGGATTTAATTCTGTGCAGTCCAGCGGGCATCAAGTCTTCCTATCTTGTGACTGAATTTCCAGCCACAGGGTATGGGACTCGATCACTTTCTATGTGCAGATGGGCCATCTTGTACTGACTGACATTGACGCTGAAAACCCACATTGGGAGGAAGGGGCTCATGCTTGTGGCTTTGCCTATTACCATCATTCCCAAGGAGAGATGGAGTGAATCACTGGGCCAGGGCGTTTGCACATACATTTTTCAGGCTTTTGGACCATGAGTCCAGATGGCCCATTGAAGGCCCTCCTAAGAAGTGTAGGGACGTCTGGGTGGCCCAGTGGGTTAAGTGACTTCAGCTGGGGTCACGATCTCATGGATCATGAGTTTGAGCCCCACGTCAGGCTCTCTGCTGTCAGATGGAGCCCACTTCGGATCCTCTTTTCCCCCCGCCTTTCAAAAATAAATAAACACACTTCCACCAAAAAGGCCGTTCTAAGAAGTACAGTCACACTTCTGTTTCTCAGGGTACATCTCCCTGCCTCCCCCAAGACTGGGTCTTTCCTTCTTGCCAAGGCCTCTGTTTCTGCACCACCTAATCTGTGTTCCTCCTACCTCCCTTACATGTCCATGCTCTTGACCTCTCTTACAAGGGAGCTCCCTTTGTGGAGCCTGAAGTGTGCTGACGGGCCAGATGCCCCTGTATCTGTTGTATCCTATTATCCTGCTTGTGGCTTGTCTCTAGGACCCTCCAGGGAGGAGAACCCTTCAACAAGAGAAGATGCACTCCCCCAACCCCTGGCATGAGATGTGACCTTGATTTTTCTTTCTACAGGTCGTTTGAGCCAATTCTTCGTCTCCTTCCCCAGGGCATCTCCCCTGTCAGCCAGCACTGGGCCACCTGGGCCCTGTACAACCTTGTGTCTGTCTACCGTGAGTACCACTCGTCCTTTGGTCAGACACAGGGACGCTCCCCTGGCTGCAGGCAGACTTGCCCTCAGGGAATTTATAACCGGGTGAGGAACACTAAGAGCACACAGCCCTCTTCTTTCCAGAATCTTTGGGACGCCCAGCATAATGGCTGGCCTGGCCTCATCACCAGAAGCAAGCCTGGCAGGCCAGATAGCCCATCCAGAGCTCCCAGACAGCTTTCTTAATGCTTCCTGCTTCCAGACAAGTGACTAGTCAAAAATCTCCATGCCTTCTGGAGGATGGAGTAAAACCAACCCAGACAGAGAACTAACCCCTGAGGAAACAGACTTCCCAGGGAACAGGAGAGAACTTTAAAACAAACCTAACTTTATTCCGCAAAGAGAGTCCCAGCCTCCCATAGACGCGCCTGAACCGTCCTCTGCCCGGTGGCTTTGGGTGGAGGACAGAGTTGCAACCCTGGGAGGCCTTCATGACAGGCCAGGTTTGACCCTCGTTGTCTTTCTTACTGGTCATGTGACCTCACACGGGTTATTCAGCCTCTCTGGGCCTCGGTTTCCTCATGTTTAAAATGGGATAAAAACAGGATTGCTGTAAAATGAGACATGTGACGTGCTTAGGACAGTGCTTGGCCCATACCAGCTCTCCAATAAGCATTCGCCTTTTTCGTTATTACTTGAGGCTAGCTTTACCAAAAAATAGTACCTTCCCTCAAAAAGCAGTGTAGTACAGAGGAAAGAGCCCTGAGCTGGGACCCCCTTGGACAAGCCTCTGTCTCTCTGAACCTCAATTCTTTCATCTATAAAATGGAGGGATAAAAATAGCTCCTACTACATAGAGCTGTGTGTGTTGGGGGTGGGGGTGGGGGGTCCACTGAAATGCCCGTGTTCTCCACAGAGTGTAAAGCCCTGGATACCGAGCACTAGAATGTTCTTTATCGGCATGAACTGTGAACCCAATAATAGGAAGGAGTGGTAGTTCCAACCTGGCTGGTCACCAGTATCACCTGGTGGTATTTTGTTAAAAATGCAAATAAATACAGGCTCCTGGGTCTGTTGAATCAGAAAGCCCGAGGACAGGGCTTAGGAATCTGTATTTTTACGAAAGTTTCTCAGGGATTGGAAGCCACTGGTTTGCGTGACATTTCCCATTAGGGTGAGCCGTGGAAAGAAATGTGACTGCGGTCCAAAGTAGCCTTTTCCAAGGATTCACCCCTTGCTCCCGCATTGGGCCCAGGAACTCAGGCCCTTGGGGGTAGGCACAAGCACGGCTCCTCCTGGGTGCAGCAGTGTCCTCACCAGGCTGGGTCTTCACCTCACCCCTCTGGGAGGGCAGCCCTCACAGCAAGGGTGGATTCTGGGCCACAGGTTGCCGGAAGACCTACCCTGACCATCTGCTGTCTGCCCCTCCCACAGCGGACAAGTACTGCCCCCTGCTGATCAAAGAAGGGGGGCTGCCCCTTCTGAAGGACATGATCAAGATGGCCACCGCTCGGCAGGAGACCAAGGAAATGGCCCGGTAAGAGACGGGCAGTGTTTCCACTTGCAGCCTTGGTTTGGGGGAGTGGGGGACACTGCGGGGAGCACCCCCCCGGGGGGCTAGGAATGGCTGAGATTCCCAGGGGCAACTCAGGAGTTGAGTGTGGAGGTGGACAGTGTCCCAACGTCCAGTGGGGGCCTCCCTGAATGTCATTTTGGCCAGTGTGGCTGGAAACTAGATCATCGAGCTCCGAACAGAGCATCATTGCCCTCGTCTGTCAGCTTCATTTTCTTTTACTCCCAACGAAGCCCGTCCTCTCATTACTGGCCCTTAGCAAGTCAGGTCGGAAATCATCATTATTTATTTATTTTTTAAACATTTATTCATTTTTGAGAGACAGAGAGTGAACAGGGGAGGGTCAGAGAGAGAGGGAGACGCAGAATCCGAAGCAGCCCCGGGCTCTGAGCTGTGAGCACAGAGCCCGATGTGGGGCTCGAACCCACGAACCGCGAGATGGTGACCTGAGCCGAAGTTGGAGGTTTAACCGACTGAGCCACCCAGGCCCCCCAAAATTCATCATTACTTTTGGCCAAAGGCCTTCTAACTAAAGAGAGGATGCAGTGTGGTAGAGGTCACTGTAGAGACCTGGCAGGCAAGGTAAGTGGGTTTCCAGGTGTGAAGGCCCCGCCCATGGCAGAGCTTCCGGGCCTGGCTGCTGTGCGGTTTTCATGACTGTGTCTGACCCCTCAGCAGCCCTGGTCCCGCACCCGTCAGCGCATGAGCGACTCTCAGGGATCCTGCACATGGCAGTCAGCAGTCCTCGCTTTCTCCGGGATCCATTCCAGAAGGGAGCCTGCTTGCATTTGCCCCAGCTGTAAACACGGTGTAGAACCAGGAGCATCAGGGAGGAGGGCCTGGAGCTGAGAGGCACCCAAACAAGGACTCCCTGGGCTGCTGAGGGCCGTCTGTTTCTGCAGTTTCCTGTGGCACAGGCACTTCATAAACATTCACGGACAGATTTGTCTGAGTTTGAGAATGGTAAAATGAGTGGTTCTCAAACTTAATCTCCCTAAAGAATCACCCGAAAAGATTGTTAAAAACCTACAGGCCCACCCTTTCTTTCCCAGTGGGTCTGGGAGCTATCAGCAGGAATCCCAGGAGATTTGAAAAGCTGGGTAAGACTGGCTCATAAACCTACCCCGGTCCCTTTGAGCATCTCTGTAAGACCTGAGATGTGTATCCGAGCTAGCCGGCCCATCTGAAGCAGGTGTGAGTGGCACTAAGAGGGGGAGCTCAGGAGTCACTCCACCCATCCTGCTCCTGTCCTACTCTGGGCGCCTCTTCAGCATATGGAGGCTGCCGTGAACACTGCTCCCGGCCCCTGACCGACCCAAAGGCTTAGTGTTGAATGGGAAGGCCATCTGGGTCCAGGGTGACTCTAGTAGGGCAGTGGTTCTCCAGGATCAGCCCGGGGGGGGGGGGGGTGGCGAGAGACTGGGGCCCTGAGCGCCAGTGGTAGTTCCTGACCGCTGCCCTGGGCCTGGCCTCTGCAGGGTGTCAGGGGCCCTCGTGTAGGGATGGTTGCCCTGGCCCCCACCCAGTCGCCTCAGACCTTCAGGCGAATCTGACACGCAGGCAGTTTGGGGTCCACTGGTAGACTCTGGGGAAGAAAAAGGCCTGGGTGTGCAGGGGGAAAGTAAAGAAGGAAGACAGTGCTCAAGAAAGGAGCAGCGGGTTGGGAAGGTCAGGCCTGAGCCGATGCAGGGGAGCCCCTAAGCACAGAGGCTCCGGGGCTGAGGGGGGTGGGGAGGAAGGGGGGGAGCACAGAGCACCGATAGTATTTGTGGCCACAGGGACCGTTGTCCTGGGCGTTCCTCACGGGTCGGCCGCCCCGCCAGCCCCTTGAAACGCATCACCTCAGTCAGCATCAGCATCACCGCTGACATTCGCTCACAAATACAGCAGCCTCATCAGCTGGGAGGGGCTGGGCCCAGCCCACCCCGAGGCCGCCCCCTGATCCTCTCTCCCCCATGGTCTCCAGCAAGGTGATTGAGCACTGCAGTAACTTTAAAGAGGAGAACATGGACACGTCCAGATAGAGGCCTCCGTCCCCACGGCCGCCACTGCTCTGGACCACGAGGCCAGGAGGAAGCTCTCAAGCAGCCCAGCGGGCAGACCCCCACCGGGGAGCCTTCCGCTGGATGAAGGGACACAGGGGGACTTTTGCACAACCGACGCTTTTCCTTAACATTAGTGAGATATATATATTATATATATATTATATATATATATATTATTTTTTTTGGTTAGGAAGTGTGAAGTTTTGTGTGTATGATTTCTGTACAAAAACAAAAGAAACACTCCTTGAGTCCTCGCAGCTTCCTTGGCCATTCTCAAGCCCCAACTCCAAGCCTTCATCGCTGCCACTCACTCCTGCCCCCCGCCCCCAACTAAATGCCTCTAACGTTGTGAGAGTCCAGTCCTTTCCCAGTGACCTCAGACCCTGGCCTCACTTCCCATTAGGAGAGGCAGCAGGCTTTTAACAGCTCACTCCAGCACCCCAACCCACCCCCAAAGCCTGAGAACCCCCTCCGGGCTCCTGGGTGTGGCTGATGGCGTTCGGGATGAAAACTAGCCCCACTGGGTCTCCCAAATGCCTTGGTGCTCCCGGCCGTGGGCCATCTGGGGCGAGGAAGTGAGTGCTCAGGCCCAGGCAGCCCCGGCCCCAGAGGACCCTCAGGAGTGGGGCTCACAGCGGCCCCGCTGTTCTCTGGCCGGGCCTGCCTGAGGCCACGCTGCTACGGAGGCTTCCTCCTGGTCTCCCACCAGGTCCCAGGCTACTGAAGGCCCCAGCCCAGGGCTGGTCAGAACTCTGGCAGATTCCACTGCCTCTTCTGCCAAACAGATTCAGCACCTGCCCCAGCCCTGGGAGCCAGCACCTCTGGGACTGGGGCTTGCCCCTCACTCCCCAGCCCTTCGCCTGCCCGCAGTACCCATGGTGCCCAGGCACCCCACCAGCAGAACTGAGCCGGCCTCATTCGCCTCCCCCACCCGACCTGCCCCGCTGCCTGGAGGACCCCACCTGTCTCTCTGTGAGGCAGGAGGTCCCCACTCCAGCCGGACCCGCAGCAACAGCTAACTGCCTCCAGACCAGCACCGGGCACAGCCTGCAGTGGCCCCGCGTGGCCCTTCCGAGCCTCTCCTCCCTGTCCCCAGGCTTTACCTCGGGAACCTCTGTGCCGTGTTTCAGAGAAGTGTGAGCCGCAAATGTATCTCGAAATATCTTGTGGTCCTCCCTTGATGTAACTCCGAATTGCTTCTCGTGAGACAGGCAGTGGTAAGGATGCCCTTCCAGAACAAGGCGCTGGGGGAGCAGGGCCGACTCTGCAGGCTTCCCTTTGGGGATGACCTTTCTTCCTTCCTCCTTCCCTGGGCCTGTTTTTGGATTCTTCTAGCATTTCTGCCTCCAGGCAGGACAGGCTGGATGAGCAGCCCCCAGGAGAGGCACCGGCCTCCCCTGAAGTCTGTCCCTGCCAGCCCTGGGAAGGGGCCGGCCGCCCTGCGCTCCCCCAGCTTGGCAAACAGGCCACATCTTCCCCTCCCTCCATGCTCACATGGCCTGAGCCAGACCCTGGGCAGAGCTCACATTGCATTGCTTTACCACCTGGGGCCTGAGTAAATGTCTGTACTTTGGGATGTCACAGAAATACATTTTTGTGCAAAGTGGAGAAGAGCAGAGTGTCGTTTTTACAGAAGGGACGGGGTCCGGAGAGGGGCTGTGGCCAGTCTGGGCACTGGGCCTAGCGAAGGGACCTGCGACAGGGAGGGTACATCGGGTCGATCTGTGTGCCCTGCCTGGAGGCCCTGTCAGCTGCAGCCTGGGGACAGGTGGCAGATCGGGCTGAAGTTCCTGCCTCCTCTGCGTTCTCTCCATGCCCCCGTGCCGACTGACACTGGGGTACAGCTGGCAACAGCCCAACAGGGCCCCTGCCCAGGGTGGTTGCGTCTGATTGTAGAGACAATGTTATGTGTGAGATTATGCCCCGGCTTACGGGGAGCAGGGAGCAGAGAGGGCGCCCCTTGTGGGCTGGTAGGAGTGGAGGGGGGCCCTGGGGAGACTGGAGTTAGCAGGACAACAGTGCTGCAGGGAACAGAAGAGCTAACATAGTTTCTGATAGCTCAAGGCCGCAGCCCTAAGATGACCCCGGCCCCCCTTGTTTTAGCCCCCCACACACCCCGTCTTAGAGCATTTACTAAAAAGGGCCTACGGTTGCGAATCCTTCTGTTCCTTTGAAATGTATTTGTATCATCTACAACTCAGGAGACCTGAAAGCCATTCCTTCAAAGGAATGTTTGGCCTTCAAAGTGTAATGCTCAGGAAGGATCAGGCCCCTGTTTCCTGGTCCGTGTGGGAGGACAGGCACCGAACTTCAATTATTGCCAGCTAGCACACACAGCTGGCCTAATCAGCATTTACACTGAGCAACCCTTTGTAATTTTTCACTTCCCCCAATCTGTTCAAGCCACTGCTGTTCCCTCTCTCCACTCCCTCGTGCTCCCTTTAAAACACCCAGTCACCTGGGCGTTCACAGCCGCATTCAGTTCACACAGCAATAACATATTACTGATAAAATCTGTCCTTACCACTTTAGTGTCCGACTTTGTCTCTGACACCAGCACAGGGCCTGACTCCTGGAAGCTTCAGGATTATTTGTTTCCACTCAGCACACTAACTCACCCGTTGCAGTAACCAAGATTGACTTACACGTGAAAGTCACATGACTCAAATACCTACCCAGGCTAGTCAAAGGTGGGAGGGAATTCACTGATGCAACTGGGGACCTAGAGTTAATCTCAGCTTCAGGAACAGCTGGATCCAGTCAATGTTGCTAAGATGTCTCTCACTCCCTCTTTCGTTACTGCTTATCTCTATGTCTCTATAAGGTGGCTTCATTCTCCTGCCACAGTCTGTCGCCACATAGTGTAAAGACAGCTGCCAGTTGCCCTTATAGCCTATTCTTCAAGCCTGAGATCCAGAAGAATGCCCATTTCTCAGCATTTATACAGTACTCTCATAGAATTATCCTGATTGGCCCTGCTGAGTCACATGTCCGCCACCTAGAACCAATCACTGGGGACATTAAGACAGGGAACCAAGTTGGGCCCTCTAGTCGCGTGCCCAAGTCTCCTATCAACCTGTGGAGTGTGGGACACAGTTTCTCCAGAACCACGTGGAATGGGGAAGAGTCAGTGCCCCAACAGAAAAAGGGGTGCTGAGCTGACAAAACAGCAGATGTCAGAAGAGCATACTGTGTAGGATCTGTTGGAGAAAGAAGGTGGATGTTGGTATCCATGAGAGGTGTGGGTGGAAAAGGCAGGGCAGCACCGGGAATGCCCTGGGGACCCAGTTGAAGGCGTGTGAACAGTGAATGCTGATGAGGTTTCCTCTGAGAAGAGCCTGAAGCCTCCTGTTGGGCAAGTCCTTCTGGCAGGGCGAGGTGTTGGCTTATAGCAGGGGAGAGGTCAGTGCTAGACACTTTACTTGCATTATTTAATCCTCCCAACCACCTTAGCAGGGGGGTGCTACTATCAATCCCCACTATATAGACAGAAAACAGAGCTCAGAGTGGCTCGGTAAATTGCCCGAGTTCACACTACCTCTGTGCTGGTATTTCTGACTCCACTTCGCCCCTTCTACCCAGGATCTGCACCACGGATGACCGCTTTGCTCTCGTCCCATTTGCAATATCTTTTTTTTTTTTTTTTTTAAGGTTTATCTATTTATTCTTGAGAGACAGCGAGCACAAGCAGGGCAGGGGCAGAGAGAGAGAGAGACAGACAGACAGACGCCAAAGCAGGCTCCAGGCTCTGAGCTGTCAGCACACAGCCCCACGTGGGGCTGGAACCCACAACGTGATACCATGACCCGAGTGGGAGTCAGAGGCTTAACCCACTGAGCCAGCAGGCGCCCCCATTTGCAATATCTAAAAATGAATAGCAAGGAGGTAAGGGTGTCACCAGAGCAACCTAGGGCTAGTCCTGCCCCTCTAGAGAACTCAGTCATGTCTTCGAAACCGGCACAATCCTGCAACCTGGAGTCGCACCGAACACCTTGAGCAGAGCCACCCCGGGGGCTGCACGCATGCGCGAGGCCACGGGTTAGGGGCGGGCGGGGTGAGAGCCCGAGGGGGCGGGGTCAGGGCTCGCGCCTGCTCCTCCGCTTTCGAAAGTTACCTGGCTGGTGGGGGCTGGGGTTGGGGGAGTTACCAGCTGCGCGCGCGCCGGCCCCGCCCTCAACCTCTTCAGGCACCTGTTGGCTCGAGGGCCTCCTCGGCCGCAGCTGCTATCCAATAGGCAGCCTCCCCGACCCAACCAGGCCCCGCCCACCTCCAGGACTCACCAATCCGCGAGTAGCCGCGGCCTCTCTCCCTCAAAGGGCCCGCCCCTCCCGGCGCTTCTTCCGGGTGGGGCCCCGGGCGGAGGAGATGGCTCCCTGGGCGCTCCTCAGCCCTGGGGTCCTGGTGCGGAGCGGGCATACTGTGCTGACCTGGGGGATCACGCTGGTGCTCTTCCTGCACGATACCGGTGAGCCGGACCCCGCGCGACCCCGACCCACCCTATCCCGCGTGATTCCCCAGACGTTTGGGTCTCACTGGGTTCCCTGCTGAAGCCCCAGAAATCCTGGGATTCACCCGACTTCCGCCAGCTCCTGAGCCTCTTCTCCATCTGTCATTCCAAGAGCCACCTGCTTTCTGCCTAATACCCAGTTGATCCCTAATTAATCCCACCATCTTCCTGATTCCTGCCAGATGCCCTGTCTATCCCAGGACCCAACCGGTGCCCACCAGATCCCGCGACGGACTTGAGCCCCCATCTCCCCTGATCCCGAGACCCACCCGGTCCTTCCCAGGATAACGTCCCTCCGTAAGATTCCGAGGATCAAGTAGATCAAGAACTGGCATCCTGCCCATCCCCACGGCCACTAGGTGCCCAAGTCCAGGCTCCCCACCTTCCAGGACAAGAGAACACAGAGGGGGGCGGCCTGTCCCGCATTTCCCCACCCTCACTTCTTGCCCAGTAGTCCTCGTCCACCTCACTGACCCACCCCCACTAACATCCTTCCCTCCTTACCTGGCAGGCTGCCTCCGGCCCAACTTCTCACCCTCACTGCCACTCTGGGAAGCCCCGCTCCACCCTCCTTGCTCCAGCCTCAACTCCTGGGCTGTGGGTGTTGTCACTTTCCTCCCAAGACCTTAAGTCTCCTCTACCGCTTTCACCCTTCAGCCTAAACACCTGCTCAGTCTCCTCATCAGAACGGACCCGCCCCACCCCGCCCTGCAACCCTGCTTTCCTTCTCTGCTCCTTTTCACAACCAAGGGACACCAGAGCTGTCCACACTGTTATCTAAATGCCCCTCCCTCTTCACCTCCCCCTGCCTCCCACCCCTGAAATCTTCATTTACTTCCATGAGTTGGACCCTTCCTGGCCCTGCCCTCCTCTGTCTCTATCTCATGGGCATATCAAACCTAGCTGGTCTCTCTCTCCCTATCATGGAGCCAAAGTCAGGGATCCCTCTTCCCTCTCCCCTACATCCAGTCAAGTCTGGCCCCTTCACTCCCTTACCCCTTATCTATCCAGCCCTTTGTCTCCACTCCTCCTGCCAGTGCCCTTGTCTGGCTACCCTCCTCTCCCTCCTGGATAGGCTCTGCCCCCAGGCCTCCCCCTGCTCCCCTATCCATCTTTCCTCCAGCAGCAGGAGGGTTTTCAGAAACAGATCTGACCCTATAACCTTCCATGGTTCCCTACTGTCCTACAGATAGAATGCAAATGAACTTTTTTTTTTTGGTGGGGGTGGGGGGGAGGGAGTGCTGGGCCCAAACTTCTCCCTCCTGTACTCTATGCAGTGGCCACACTTGACCACTCATTACACCCCATCTCCAGGCCTTTGCTCAGCCAGGGACATACTCCCCACCTCCAGATACACCCCTACACATGGCCTCCTGTTCAGCTCCGGCCCCGGCCTCACTCTCCTTCTCCGGCCTCTCCAGCACTGCGGCAGTGGGAAGAGCAGGGGGAGCTACTCCTGCCCCTTACCTTCCTGCTCCTCGTGCTGGGTTCCCTGCTGCTCTACCTGGCCGTGTCGCTCATGGACCCGGGCTATGTGAATGTCCAGCCCCAGCCGCAGGTAACCAGGGGGGCCCCTGGGAGCCTGAACCCTTCCTCCCACCAATAGGAAACCCAAGGCCCCTGTAACAGTCTCATGCCAGGATCTATGCAGAGGGCTTTCCTGGGGCACCTCCATGAATCCTCTTAGCAGCCCTGCAACCCCCATCCTCCAATGAGCAAACCGCCAAGGCCCAGCAAAACAACTGTGACAGAGGTCACAGCTTCACTTGGGCCAGGCACTCTCCCACCCTACTGCCTCCATTACACTGGGGATGGGCCCCGCGTGCATACCCGGGGCTAAGCTAGCCCCCCAGGGAAACGCCCACCAGTGCCCTCTCCCTCCCAACCTAATACCCTGTCCCCCATTTGCAGGAGGAGGTCAAGGAGGAGCAGACAGCCATGGTTCCTCAAGCCATCCCCCTTCGGCGCTGCAGATACTGCCTGGTGCTGGTGGGTGACCAGGGACCTCTACGGGAGGGCGCAGGAGCAAGGTTGAGACTCCTTGACCTCCTGCCTCTCTCCCCCCCACCCCCTCTGTGGCCTCATCACTCCCCTCAGTCGTGGGCCCAGAGGGGAGCTGGCACTGAGCCCGCCTCCCTTTGTGCCCACAGCAGCCCCTGCGGGCCCGGCACTGCCGTGAGTGCCGTCGCTGCGTCCGCCGCTACGACCACCACTGCCCCTGGATGGAGAACTGCGTGGGGGAGCGCAACCACCCGCTCTTCGTGGCCTACCTGGCGCTGCAGCTGGTGGTGCTTCTGTGGGGCCTGTACCTGGCATGGTGGGTTCCACGGCCGGCCTGGGCATGGGGGGAGGGCGGGCAGCATGCCCCTACAAGGTGCCCCTTCAGGGGCCTCGGGCCTTCCCCCAAACGGCCTGCCCGGAGGGGCTCCCCGGGGCACCCCCGCCCTCCCCCAGCCTTGGTCTCCATCTCTGTTCCTGCCCTGCAGGTCTGGCCTCCATTTCTTCCAGCCCTGGGGGCTCTGGCTGCGGTCCAGCGGGCTGCTGTTGGCCACCTTCCTGCTGCTCTCCCTCTTCTCTTTGGTGGCGGGCCTGCTCCTCGCCTCGCACCTCTACCTGGTGGCCAGCAACACCACCACCTGGGAGTTCATCTCCTCGCACCGCATCGCCTACCTCCGCCAGCGCCCCGGCAACCCCTTCGACCGCGGCCTGACCCGCAACCTGGCCCACTTCTTCTGCGGATGGCCCTCAGGGTCCTGGGAGACCCTGTGGGCCGAGGGGGAGGAGGAGGGGGAGGAGGGCAGCAGCCAGGCGGTGTAGGGTTGCTGGAGGCAAGGCCACCATCTTGTGCCTGAAAACCAGAGGGGCTGCCCCCAGCTGGGGTCGGCGTTCGGAGGGCCTGGGGTTCTTCACTCCCCCCCGCTCCTCCCAGGCCTCAGAGCAGAGCTGAAATGACAGAGCTCCCGCCACAATAGGCAGTCCTGCCCTCTGAAGGAAGGAGAGGAGGCAGAGGACCCGTGGGGGGCTCGGGCACAAGCAGCCTGGGCTTCCGAGACCCCCCACACCGCCCCCCAAAGCCAGGATGCCTCCATTGCACAGTTTTGTAAGTTTAATCATCCGTAAAGCAAATCAAATATTAAAAAACCAAACCAAACTCCTCCTTGCTGTGCCGCCCTTTCTGGTCCAGGCCTCCCAGGAGGCAGGGGCGGGAGGGGAGGGGACCCTGCCCAGTGACTGAGCGAAGCCCCCCACAGCAGCTCTGCAGCTGCCACTTCGAGGCCCAGTGCCCACCGATACCTGGCAAGGCCTGGGCCTCCGGGGCAGACGGCTGGGCAGACGGGGCAGACACACCAGAGAGGCCGTCAGGGCCCCAGGAATCCCTCTGACACAAAGTCGAAGTCCCGGAAGGCAGCCTGCTGGCGGGCCGTCAGGGGGCTACGGGGGTCAGGCGGGGTCAGGGCCGGCGGCAGCCCCGTAAACTCGCCCTCGAAGTAACGCAGGTCCGTAGGGCCACGGAGGGTAGGCAGGAAGGGGGGCTGGACGGTGCGGGCGAGCAGGGCCTGCCAGTCGGTGGTCTGGGGGTGAGGGCAGAGCTGCCTGAGACAACGGAACAACGGCCCGCGTGGCCAGGCGACACCTCCCACTGTGCCAGGCACCCGGGAACACTCACCCTGAAGAAAGGCTGGGTCTTGATCTCCTCAGCATCCCGCTCACCCGCCCCGAGGCGCTGCTCCGGGCACTTCTGGAGGAGCTGGGCAAGAGGACTGGGGTTCACGGAGGGCATCACACCCAGGCACTGCCCGCCTGCCCAGGCATCCCAAGTGAGCTGGACCACAGAGGCCCCGAGAGAGTGGGTGGTGACGGGGCAGCCGTTCAGCCCAGCCTAGCCCTGCAGTGATTACCTTCTGAAAGAGTTCAAGCCCTTGCACCGACAGAAAGCGGGGATACGGGGCGTCCGCATTGACGATGCAGTCAAATACCTCCTCCTCAGTGTCCCCGGGGAATGGACACTATGGGGAAGGGGGCTCAGCAGGCTGCATGAGCCACCTCCACCCTGCCCCAACCTAGAGGCCCCGGCAGCCGGGGTCCGGTGCTCACCTCGCCCACCAGCATCTCATAGAGCAGCACACCCAACCCCCACCAGTCCACAGCCCGTGTGTAGGCCTCCTGGGTCAGCACTTCCGGGGCGAGGAACTCCGGGGTGCCGCAGAAGGTGCTTGTCCGGTCCCCAAAGCCGATCCCTGCAAACCAGCATCCACACTGATGCCAGCCCGACGTGTCTCATCCATATAACTTCAGTTGTAAGAATCAACAGCCAACTCTTACGACCTCAGGCACCGAAGGTCAAGCCAAGCCCTGCCCCGAGCTCTTGGAGGTGAGGACAGTTTTTTTTTTTTACGCCATCTCACGGGAGGAAGCAGAGCCTTTGCCAAGCTCACAAAGAAGGGAGAACCCGATGCCCTCTCCCATCCTGAGTACACACGCTCTCCCCTGGCTAAGGGTGCACTGGGGCTCTTTAAGAGTCTCTAGGGCTGGGAAGGAAGAACCAGTGTGTCCAGCCGGTCCCTGGAATGCACGCTGGGGTGAGAGGCAAAGGCCACTTGCCCGCTACCCTGCTGGCCTGAGCTGGGCAAGCAAGGCTGGAGGACATGGGATCCTGGACAGGAGGCACCCACCTTCCTTACACAGCCCGAAGTCCGCGATCTTCAGGAAACCCTGGGCGTCCAGCAGAAGGTTGTCCAACTTAAGGTCCCTGAGGGTGAGGGGGACAGATCAAAAGGGCCCGGGAGTATCACAGGAGGAGGGCAGCCTCTGCGCCTTCACCTACCCCCCACCCCCAGCACCCCCGGGGCAAGTTACCTGTAAATGATTTTCTTCTCGTGTAAGAACTGTAACCCGAGGACCACACAGGCCAGGTAGAACCTATGGGTGGTGTAGGGGGTAGTTCAGGGCCAGGAGGTGGGGGGGCGGGGGGACAGGGCAGGGAGGCACCAGGATGGCCACAGCCTGGGCATCCCTGGATGTCCCAGCTCTAGTCAGCTCGGACTAGAGCCTGATGCCAGGGGTAGCGGGTAGGGAGAATGGGTGTTTCTCTGGACAGTGGCCCTAAGGTTGTTGCCCACTGACAGCCTACCCTTCCTGGGCTCTTCGATGGTGCCAGGAATGATGCCACGTGTTCTGATGCCTTACCCTCCTACATCCTCCCAGCCACCTGCTGTCGATAGTCATCATGTCTCGTTTTCAAATGAGGATCTGAGACTCCAGGTAAGTGATGCACCTGGGAGTCACACAGCTCGTGGCAGACTTAAGACTCCAGAGCCTGCATTCTGGTGGGCAAGAAAGAACTCCAGCTGCCAGTCACTTACTCTTTACTGGTTGCTGTGCCCAACAATTTAATACACATTATGTCCATCCACTCCACAAGCCTATGGAAGAGTTATTATTAGCCCCATTCACAGCTACATAAACTGAGGCCCAAGGTCACAATGCTATGGGAGCTGATAAGACAGTTGATAACCAAGGATCTGAGCCAAGGCCTCCCTGACTCCACACTCTTCTGCTGATGGGTATCCTGGGGGAAGCAGGATGAAGGGAGAGGGCATAGGGAACCAGGGAAGGCCCAATGGAAGAGGCAGACAAGAGGGATGGGAACCCACCGGGCCTGGGGCTCAGGGAAGACGTCCTCGTGGATCTGCATCATGAGGTCACCACCGGGCGCAAACTCTGTCACGAAGCAGGCGTGGCTGGAGGTCTGGAAGCAGGCGAGGAGGGACAGCAGGAAGGGGTGCCCTGTGCGGCCCACAGCCTCCAGGATGCGTTTCTCGCAGTACAGGCTGCGGAGGGCCGGGGGTGGGTGTTAGAGGGAAGAGAAACCACTGCTGGCTGCGTCCTGCCACCCACACAACACCCTTGGCTTCTCTGGGTCTTCAATGAAAATGCCAGGCAGGTAGAATGATGGTTTCTACGTATCGGGCAGAGAGAAGAGCGGACCTGCCCAAGAGCATACAGTTAACAACCGCAGGTGCTAAAAAGAGAACTCAGGACTGGCCCCAGCGGGTCACCTCTTCAAAGCCCCTGGAGCACTCAGCTGCCTTCTGGTGCCACTAGCCCAGGCCAGCCACCCGGGGTCCCCTGCAGGGCTAGGTGCCCACTGTCCCGACTACACACCTCTCCATCTCGTCCCGGCTCAGCACCTCCTGCTTCTTCAGTGCTTTGATGGCGTAGTATTTCCCCGTCCCCTTGAACTGGACCAGGAGGACCTGGGAACCAGAGACAGCTTGGGCTCCAGGCGGACAGCACAGGGGAGCCTTTGCTGCTCCCGCCCACTGCCCCATGGATCACAGCATCCCCCCAGCCAAGGTGCTGGGGCCTGCTCACCCCCTTCCATAGCACCCTCATCAGCCCACTACCTTCCCGAAGTGTCCCCGGCCCAGCACGGCCAAGCAACGGAAGTCCTGAAGGCGGGGGGGTTTCCTGCAAGAGAGAGGGCACAGGATTCCCCCTGGGATAAGAGCTGGGCCTCCATGAAGAGGTGCTCCTAACCCTCCAGGGCCGGTCCTGGGCTGTCCCCACCAATAAGACTGGAAAGCCTAGGGGCTGGGGTGGGGGTGGGGGGATTCAGGGACAGTGGCTTCCTAGAGTTCCAGAATGCAGCTAGAGCTCAATAACACGGGTTTAGTGAGTATGAACAGAGAGCAAGGGGCATCAGGTGATGTGTGAATGGACACACAAACACCCAAGTGAGCAGACAAATGACGCAAGCCCATAAGTGAGCCTGACGGGGGTACCTGGTGGCTGAGGCTGGAAGCGGTGGCCCGAGTCGAGTCCTGGGCTCCATGTGGGGCCGTTTGGTGCGCTATGAGGGTAGAGGGGTTCAGAGCAGAGCAGGGCTTCCTTCCCTGTTTCCCTCCAGCCCTGCCATTCCCACCCCAGCAGCCCCCAGGACTGCCAGCATCCTCTCACCGGTATCTCCTCGGGGGTTGGCTCCGGGGGCAGGTAGAGACGTGGGGGCTTGGGCGGGGGCCTCACCTCTTCTTCCAAGGGGCTCTTCTTGGGTGAGAAATCAGTATGTGGAGAAAGCAGACACCTGGCAGGGCACAGGCAGACGGAAGAGCTGTGGGGACGGACACACAGCAATGCCAAGAGACAGACAGAGGGTCAGAGGGAACAGAAAGACACCAGCTGCACCTGAAGAGAGGCAGACGTGGCAGAGAAGCAGGCAGCCACGGTGACGGGGCTCCTCACCTGGGCGAGGCAGGGTTGGCAGCTCCCCGGGGCGTGGCTGGGGTCTGGGGGCACGCTCTGGGGGGGCTGATCGTGCTTGGGGAGCTGCAGGGGGGCAGCAAGTTCATGACCAAGCGCCCCCAGGCTGCCATGTTGAGATTCATCTGGGAAGCCCTCAAAAAGTCCTGACCTGGGACAAAAGGCGGGGGCTCAGTCCCACGGCCCCCCGAGGGCCCCTGCCCTACCCTCTAATTGCACAGCCCTCTCCCGTCCACACCTCTGCGTTTAGAGAAAATGCGTTTCTGCCTCTGCAGCCGGGGCCTCCTCTCAATGACAGGATCACAGAAGGTCACCTGCGTGGGCAGAGGGCAGGGCTGGAGACCAGTCCCCTCGCACCCCATCTGTCACCAGGGTACCTCCCCGGCCTCCAAGATCCCAGCCTAAGCCCTCAGCGTCAATGATGCAAGAGCCAGAGGGGCCCAGAGGGATGGATTCAATGTCCACATTGGTACCAGTGGGGAAACTGAGGCCCAGAGAAGAGAGACACTTGTCCAGGGCCATGCATGAGGCTAGGCAAGTCAGGACCAGGATGCAGCCTCTAGACTCCCACGCGCTCCTCAGAGAGGGGGCTGGGAATCCTTAATTCTTGGAGACCTCCTCCCTCCAGGCCTCAATTTCTACTCCTATGTGTGGATGAATCAAATAGTCTCGAAGGCCCTTCTAGCTCAGATGGAACCAGGGCCCGTGTCGTCAGGGGACAGGGTAGGGAGCACCTGGGCAAAGAGCAGCCCCTGGGGCACCAGACTGAGGGAGAGCTGGTGACAAGCGTTGTCCAGGAAGTCCTCCAGCCGCAGGAAGGCCACACCACACAGCTGCCTCCAGTCCCTCCAGTGCACCCCAATCTCCAGCTCCCGGGCCTGCGTCGGGGAGGCCAGGTTGAGGAGTGGGGCACACGTCCCTACTCGGCCAGCCTTCCGCTCCGTGGCCTAAGGTCACCCCTGCCCGCACCAGGGCCAGCCTCACCCGCTCCAGGGGGACAATAAAGGTCTGGTCCCAGGACTGCTTGGTCACTGGCCCCCAGCCGGTCTGGCCCACGACACGATTGTCCACCTTCAGCACAGCCAGCACCTCACCTGCAGGGCCAGAGAGGGAGCTCAGGGCAGGCGAGGAGTAGAGGTGCATTGCTGCCCCCAGCGCCCCGCGGCTCGCTACTCACTGGCCAGCTCTCCTCCGCCACGCTGCTGCTTGGCCCGGGCCCGAAGCCAGCCCTGCGAGGGGCTCCCGGCCAGCACAGCCGCCGGGGAGCGTCCGGGCACGGCTGTCAGCAGCTGCTCACAGCCCAGGAGACGGACCTCCAGCGTCCCTGCGGGGAGCGTGGGGGACACACTGTCAAACCCCTGCTGCATCCGGGTCCCCTGGGGCCCCAAGAAAGCTACCTTCTCCTGAAGATGGCTGAACCCAGACCTTGCCCGCATTAGGCCGGGGTGTTTCGCCAGGAGCCTGAACCAGCTGAGCGGGAAGGTGCTGGCCTCTCTAGAAGCCACTGTACTGTGTCCCAGGTGGGAAGTTCAGGGTTTCCAAAGTCAACATGCTTAGATTGTTTGTTGATTACAATTCAGCCACCACTACCGGGACACAGATCCAGCTCAGGGATACGAAAGAACGTTCTAGGAGTCCAAACCGCCCAGGACCAGGGCTGTGAGCGCCCCTAACCCTGGCACTTGACACACTGTCACGGCTAATCCCTTGAATAATGGCTTCGCCGATGGTGTGCCCACTAGGCCGGCCTCGCGCCTAGCGCCTCACGTGCAACAACTCACTGAATTTTCACAGCAACCCCATGAAGGAGGTGCCGTTATCACCCCCATGTTACAGAGGGATACACTAGGGGTCCAGGGAGGGGAAGTCAGCTGCCCAAGCTCACGTAGCTAGGGGGTGGTGGGACCGGGATCAAAACTCTTCTCCGAAGTCCTCCCATCTGTGGTTCAGGGTGCTCTTTGGAAGAAGGGCAGAGCCCTGAAGTGGGAGGGACTGACTCCCGGCTACCTGTCACGGCGGTGGGCTTCACGAGCACCCCTGAAGGCTGGGGTTTCCCAGACACAGCAGTCCGCAGCTCCCGGGCCACTCTGCCACGCAGAGGGTGGGCAGGAGGCAATCCCTCCAGCAGCTGCTCCAAGGCCAGCCGCAGGAGATCCAGTTTCTGGGAGGACTCCTGGAGCTGGGCCTGAGCCTACAGAGGAGATCAGGCAAGGGAGGACAGGCCCATGACCACTGGCGACCCACACGCCCTCCCCGCAATGAGGTCTAGACAGAATGTGCCTCCTGTTTCCTCACCGCCACCCCGCACAGGCCGTCCGCGGGTGCCTCCCACCCTGGTGGACCGTGGTGTGGAGACAGACACTCAGAGAGGGGCAGCGATGGGAGGGGACCACGGCCTGACCTCAGCCAGCGCCTTCCGGTCCTGTGTCCGCCGGGTACCCAGCAGCTTCACCACGTTCTTGGCACCCTCGGCCACAGCGGCTTCAATGCGTAGTCGATGCCTTAGCTCCTCTGCCAGCAGCTCAGGACCTGGGAGGAGGCGGTCAGCCCCCAGGCCCCGCCCTGCCCGGCCCTGCCCGGCCCCCCCGCTTCTCAAAGCCTCACCTGGTTCAGGGGACCCACTGGCTTCCAGGCTGCTAATCTTCATTCGCAGCAGGGCCACCTTCAGCTGGCTGTCCCGCAGCATCTGCTGGGCAGCTGCCAAGAGCTTCCTCTCCTGTGGGGTTGCGCCACATGCCCATCGGACCGGGGCTAGCCCAGAGCCTCCCTGGTCAGACCAAGGTTGAAGCCAAGCCTCCCTTGGTAGGCCAGATGCTAAAGCCAAGGGCCCCTTGTTAGCCTGGATCTAGGGCAGGGCCTCCCCCTTCACACGAGACAAGGGCTGGGGTCAAGCTTCCCACACCATGTCAGAGCCGAGCTCCCCACATCGTCCTGGGAGCTGGGACTGGGGGTGGGCCTTCCCAACTAGACTGGGCTAGGACTTCCCATTAGACCGAGTTGTGCCTTGTCTGTTAGATTAGGGGTTCGAGCCCTGCCTGCCCCACCAAGCTGGGATTTGGGGCTGTGCCTCCCCCGTCAGACTAAGGGTTAAGACCGTCTCTGCCTTATGGGGTCACTGGCTTGGTTGCATTCTCCATCAGGATGGGGGCTGGGAGCTGAGAGGGGCTGAGAGCCCAGCCTCTCCCCATCAGACCCCAGGAGCCTCACCTTGGGCGTGCCACTGGCGTATGTGTGCGTCATGTTCTCCGCCCCCTGCTTCACCTTCAACTCTACCTGCAGCTGCCTCTGTAGAGCCTCCAGGTGCCGAGCCCTTGGCTGCTCTGCAGGTGGCTGGGGTCCCGTGGTGGCGGGTTCTGTGCATAGCGTGGGACACACGAACCCCTTACCCAGAGCCGAGAGACCCCCTACCCTATGACCTTGCTCTCTCCCCCGACCCCCAGCTCCCTTCTTGTCGCAGGGGACACCTGAGGAGGCTCTGAGAGCGGTCAGGGCCAAGGTGGAGAAGCTGGGTCAGCCCGGCGCGTCCTGTCCCCCAGGGTCTGCTCAGACTCGTCACTCACCGGCCAGGCCGGGCCCGGGCAGCAGGATGCGCGCGTGCAGCGCCCTCAGCTCCCCGTGCAGCTGCTCCAGGCGGCGGTTGGAGGCCCGCAGCAGCTGCTGTACGTGGCCCAAGTGGCGGCGGTCCGTGGCCACCCTCCGCAGGTTCTCTACACCCTCCTTGATCTTCAGCTCCTTCTGGATGGCCCGGCGGATCACCTCTTTCTCATCCTCTGGGGGCTGCTGGTCGGCCCCAGACTGTGGAACGGCAGAGGAGTAATGCCCTCAGTCCCCGCCAGCGACCTCGGGTCTCCGCAGACAGAGAGGAAGGTGTGCTCGGCGCCCAGGGTGGCCCCCCGGGGCACCTCTGACCTTACAGCTAGTACTCCTGGGCCAGATGGAAACCCTAGGGCTACCCAGCCTGTCCCCGCTCCTGTCCCCTCCCATTAGGGAGGAGGGAGAGCGGAAAATTGTTCAATGTTTGCAGTGGACTCTTGAACAGCACGGGTTTGAACTGCAAGGGTCCACTTATAAGCAAATCATTTCCTGTCCTTTTTTTTTTTTTTTTAAGTTTATTTATTTTGAGAGAGAATAGAGAGCATGAGAGGGGGAGGGGCAGAGAGAGAAGGGGGTGGGGTGGGGCGAGAGAGAGAATCCCAAGCAGGCTTCTTGCTGTCAGCACGAAAAGCGCAGCACGGAGAGCCCGGGGCAGGGCTTGAATTCACGGAACCGTGAGATCATGACCTGGGCCAAAATCAGGACTCGGACACTTAACTGACCAGGTGATCCTATAAGCAAATTGTTTTCAACTGTAAAACCAACTTTGTTTACAGGACTATAAATGTACGTGTCGTCTCTTCCTTACGATTTTCTTAGTAACGTTTCCTTTCCTCTAGCTTACTTTATCGTTAAGAATACCATATAATGATACACATAACGTACAAAATATGCGTTAGTCAACTGCTGACAGTATCCGTAAGGCTATTATTAGTTAGGTTTGGGGGGAGTCAAAAGTCACATGCAAATTTTCAACTGCCTGGGCGGTCGGCACCCCGACCCCCCCTGTGTTGTTCAAGAGGCGAAGGCACAGGGTGCTACTGGGTGCCAGGGTCTGTTCTCAGAGCCTTGCATACATGAATCCGTCAATCCTCATAACAATCCCACGAGGAAGATGCAGTTACTATCCCCATGTTACCAGCCCCAGATGAGGAAGCTGGGACACAGGTTAAGTAATTTGCCCAAGGTCACAACACCGAGAGGGAGATGCCAGCCTCTCCCCGCCCCCCCCCCCCCCCCCCCAGCCACGCTTAATCAGACTGCTCTGAGGTTGCGATCCCAGCTAAGATTTGGGGCCAGAGAAGAGGCTAGGGAATTACCCAAGGTCACATAAAGAGGGCAGCCAGAGGCCTGAGTCGGGGCCAGGGATGTTCCCTCAGGTAGCAAAGCGGAGGCACAGAGAGAGGCTGAGGAGGTCTCCGGGGGCCACTCCCAGCTCAGCTACTGCCAGGTTGGAGCAAGGAATAGGAAAATCTCCTTCTCAGAGGCCATTTCAAACCAACCAGTGCCAAAGCTGACCTCAGCCCAGGGTAACCCACGATGCCCTCCACCCCCCATGGACCTCCGCCTTACCTCTCGGCTCTCCATCTCCTGAGGCCAGTGTGAGGGGTGCCGCCCCAGCCTCAGGGAGCCCCCCCACCCCAGGTCTCTGCTGGCCCTCTGGCCTGGCTGTCAGAGGGCAGGGGCGGGGCTCAGGAAATCCTCTGAGGGCCCTAGGCCAGAGGGCCAGAGCCAAAGGCCTGAGCAAACAAAGATCCCATGGAGCGGGGGGCCCGGCCACCGGGGTCCTGAGTCACCGAGCTGCCGTTGCTGGGCGGAGGTTCACAGGAAATCGGAAAATGTGTACAAGTCACTGCTGGAACAGGAGGGGGGGGAACCTCCGGAGGAAGGGGGTGGGAGGGGGCAGACGCAGTGCCTAAGGTTGCTCCCGCCGTTGGGGTGGGGGCACTCCAGGAGTCTTGTGGAGGACATTTTGCCTTTGGGTGTACCCCCTGGTCCTGTCTGCTCTGGGCTGGAATCCTGCCATGTGCACACACGCCTCCCCCTTTCTGCTCTACAGCTGGGACCCTATCTTCTTTTTTTTTTTCAACGTTTTTTTGTTTTTGTTTTTGTTTTTTTTTTGGGACAGAGAGAGACAGAGCATGAACGGGGGAGGGGCAGAGAGAGAGGGAGACACAGAATCGGAAGCAGGCTCCAGGCTCTGAGCCATCAGCCCAGAGCCCGACGCGGGGCTCGAACTCACGGACCGCGAGATCGTGACCTGGCTGAAGTCGGACGCTTAACCGACTGCGCCACCCAGGCGCCCCTGGGACCCTATCTTCTACACAGATGCAATGACCCCACCCCATTTGCTCTGGGTAGACCTGAACCCCTCCCTCCTCAATGACAGACAAGCACACAGCTTTGGCCGCTGTGTCCACCAGCACGTATCTCCAGCGCTGGCAGGAACCCCGCCCCCCTCGCCATTTGGACTAGAACCCTCTGTGTACCCGGAGGTTCCCGCCCAGGTGCTGGGCCAGGTCCCCCATCTCCATGTGCCCAATCCCCACATGACTTTGTGATCTGGGAAGGACCCCCACAAGTGCGCAGAGATTGGCCCCTTCCCGGGCCTTCCTCTCCCTGCACGCACGTTCCTCTCCCCCCCCCCCCAGGACCTGTCCCAAGCTGCCCCCCACGGTCCCCTTTGCTTTCTAGGCAGATTCCCACCGGTCTTAACAGTCCCGCCTGGAAGAACGGATTGGGGGAAACTTTAGGGCCCATGCCGGTGGCCCTGACTGCGGATTCAGACGTGCTCATGCGCTGGCCTGACTAGAGGCTCTGAGTCACTTGGGGGTAATTTGGGGACGTTTCCAGGGGGCACGAACGACTCCCCCCGAGCGCCCCCCCCCCCCATGTTCAGGTCTGCCCCGCGAGGTTAGCGAAGCCCGGGGCAGGGGCTGGGAAGGGACCCGGGAGGGGGTGAGGGTCGGATCTAGGGGACGCGACTGGAGCTCGCGGCGCCCGCGGCGTAAATGAGACTCCCCGACCCCCTTGGCCCGCGCCCGCAGCCCGGCCTCTCCGGGCGCCGTTCACCTGCCGCGGCGCCCCCTCCTCCATGGCTCCGCTCGGGCCGCTCCGCCCCTCCTCTCGACCACTGCGGTTCCGGAAGCCCCGGCCCCTCCGCCGGGACTTTCAAACTTGAAACTTCCCGGGAAGCGGAGCCGGAGCCGCGGGATCGGGCGCCCCCTCCCGAGGTCCGCTGGCCCTCGCGGGACCTGGGAGCAGCGCCGCCTCTCGGCCGCGAGGGGCCGGCGCCGGGGACCCCACTCAGCCGCAGGCCCCCGCGCCTCGCCGGCTGCGGCGTTCCGCGGGCTCTGGGGCCCCGCGCCCCTTTTCTGAGGCCGCCGACCCCCGTCCCGCGGTAGAAGGGCAGGAGGGACATTTCTCGGGCCGGGGCTCTCTAGCTGCCCTAAGGGCCGGCCGGGGGACGATAGCGCCGCCTGCCGGCCGCGGGACGCCGCCAGGGCGTCCCGCCCGCTCCCGGCTGGGTCAGCCCCCTTCCTCGGAGCCCCGCCACCACCGGGTTCCCGCCCCTAACTTTCTCTTCGTCTTAGATCATTGGTGTAAAATGGGCTAGTCCCCAGCCTGTGGCCCCCACGGAGGCTTGGCCTTATCTAGAGTCACTATAAGAACGTAAAGCCTCATCCAAAGCTTGCCAAATTACAAATGACAGATGAATAAACCAAACATCTCTCAGGCCACCGCCGCTCAGCCAGAGTGGAGTTTTCTGTTTCAGCCAGAGCCACCGTTCTTCCCTTGTCCTAAAGAACCCACCTAAACAGGAGACACAATGAAACCCCAGGAAATAGCCCTGACTTCAGGAAAGCCAACCAGTGGGCACTAACTGCCCTGGGAACGGTTTGCCATTCCTGCGTAAGGAATCCTAGTATCCTGTGCTGACTAGCACTGTGCCAAGACTTCACTGAAAGGAGCCCGGTCCAAGGGGCTGCAAGGGAGTAGGGGGCAAATACTGAAGGTGGGTGATTTGCCGACTTGGAATAGGTGCCTTCTAGTGCTTTCACTGAGAGAAACTATGCCCGGTCTACTTTGCTCTGACCACCTCCCTCACGATGGAGTGGAAAAAGTGATAATGGCAGGCTGCGGGCAATCCTGCAATGGGAAACCGAATGACACCAACATAAGCAAAGGCAACTCGGTTCGGTGGGGCACATGCCTACACTTCATAATCAGAGACAAGTCAAGCCACTTTTACACATATGCACATCAGAGTTGCCAAGGGCTTAGACAAGAATGGCACGCAGTAGGCTCTTCTAAATGAGGATTATTATCAAGGTGCGCTGAGCTGAATGTTAACCATAATTTAGAAGTCAGCTTCTGACTGCAGGTCATAGGTTTCGGGGAACGAAAACACAACTGGCAAAGCTTCCCTTTTCAGGAGAGTGTCTATCTCCCATCTTGAGAATCATTTGTCTACTCCTACAGCCCAGAAAGTGGAATTCTGTGGAAGAACTCAGAAATGATTCCCCAAGTTCGCTGTGTGTTTCCCTGGCTCACTGGTCAAAAAGGGGAAGGAGTTCAGAGGTAGCAGGATCCAGGAGCCCCAGGCTGGGGCAAACCCACAAGGAACCTCCAGGCTGATGGAGGAATCTGACCAGAGAGCTGTATCCTATGCCTGACGGTGATAGTGTAATTTACGAAACAGTAACCCCTTGGAAAACTGAGGTTCCCTTCACATTCAACATCCAGTGGATGGTGAATGGTGCAAACAACTCTCCAGCTAATTGGCTGTTAAAACTGTAAAAACATCAACCCGAAAGGAACGAAAACACTTCCTAGCAGGGCACATTAAATTTTTTTGTCCTTTCTACACCTTTCTTTTTTCCTTCCCTGTACTGCAAACATCAATCCATCTACATTTTGGATTCGCCTTTCTTCGGTAGTATGAGTACACAACGTCACCAACTAATCAGCTTGGCACATACCCTCCACTATTCTAATCACAAAGCTGCAACCCTCTTCCCCTCCGACCTGTTAAAAGCTCAACTTCTAAGTCTTCATGAACACAGTCACACATTCAGGAGGAAATGGTCACTGCAGGGGTGGGGGATGGGGGAGGGAACAGACTTTTCAAAAATGATTAAGATGTCCTCTTTAAAGAATTGGAATGGCTATTCAATTGGACTCCTGAGAACTTGTCCTGATCTTCAGGAAATCCTGAAAAGTCTTTACCCTTTGCAACAGAATTCCATTCTTGCATGAGCCAGAAAGAGTTCATAGTCAAACCTAACAGAAAAGGCAGAAAAAACCAAACCTATGTTTCTGGGGCCAAGTGAAACCATGAAGCCAACCATTATGAAACAGTAATGACAATAAAGATTACCAAAAATTAATCTAGAAACACCAGTGACTAAGAATCCTCTGAAGCCCAAAAGGCCCCCCAAATCCATCAAGCCAAAAATCTGCAACTTAAATTTAGCAGCCAGAGAGCTAACACAAGTGAAACAGGCTTTAGCAGATGTCAGCCGGACAAGACAGGCAGGCTTATGGACCATTTAAACCCTACATCCTAGAGCCTGAGCTGGGCGAAACTGTAGGGGCAGGTCACAGAGGTCAGAGAACAGTTAAGTCTTTTAGAAATCAGGACATCGAAGGAGAAACGATCTACCAACTGGAGGGAGGGTCTAAAATAGAAGATTCCGCTAGGTTTGAAATGAAATGTAAACATCTATTACCAGCTACTGCTCTCCATGCCCCAGTTCATGTAGCTATTCCCTCATAAACAGTTTGGCACAGCTTTGAAGTTTGGAAGAGGGAGTCCCCTTCCCAGAGAAACTACCTCAACAGCCACCATTTATTTACCCCTTTCCTTTGAAATGTCCTTGTAGCAAAGGAGCTTTAAGCCATTCATCGGGCACTTTACAACACACACTTGCCTGAGGGCCAGCCCAGAGCTCCTTTTGCAGTCGGGCCCAAAGCACACCTGCTACACTGTAGCCACTTTCCTTTCTCCCAGCCTAGCATTCCCCTCACGCCCTTTGCAGGCACAGGGCAATCTAAAAGGTGATGGCAATAGTTGGGAGGACTTTTATCTTTTAAGGGCTGATTTTTTTTTTTTTTAACCACATTCCCAAAAACAAAAGAACATTCTATAGTCCGACTAAAGGGACCTATAACCGGACAGCCCTACTCAACGGCCCTTAAGTCAGTTTTCCTAAAGATGTAACTCTGTGAAACAATAATTACAGGCCTACTGAATGAGCAATTCATTCAAGTGACTATATTTCCCCCTCAGCAAAGAGCCCTTTAAATGTTTTGACTTCGACCTGAAAAATACTCAAATCCCTTCACGAACTGACTACATCCCAAAGAAGTTATTTTCCCGTGACCTTTATACATACCCTTTCGGATAGATGTCGCTTCGGCTATACTGCTGGAGGATATGAAGAGTTTACCCCCTTCCCCAGTCACTATGAACACAAACCACACAGAAAAACTAGCTTATCATCTGAATCCAAAAGCAAGTAACATTTCTCTACAAAACAAGGAGAATGACCCCAGTCAAAAAAAATCTTTATGTTCCTTTATTGGAGCAAGATTCCTGACCGGTATACAGTGATGTAATTACTAAACATGACCTGTGCAGAAATTACATACTATCCATCTAGACAGGTTTTCATTACACTTTGCCTATCGATGGAATAGTTCCATTTATAAAGTTTTATACATCAAAAAGCTTTGAATTTGACCAGGCTGTCCATGAATTCATCTCTGAAAAAGTTAAGTGGCATTTAATTTTAGCTACTATAATTTACAGCATTAAAAAGCTTATGCGTTAGGTAGCTTCCCAAAATGTTATTCTATGCACAACGGCATTTAGCAGAGCCGAGCCCGTCATTCTCACCCAGATTCACAGACAGGTCTCGCTTGAGAGCTACGTGCTAAATAGCTAGTACTTTGAGACAAAAGTACTCCTGAGTTTACCACCAGTACGGACTTCTTGTCTGAGAGTCTGTCTTCTCAGCCACGTTTCATGGTGCCAATGAAGGCACGCCAGCAACTGCCCTGTGTGTAATTCGGCATTAGAGCACCAGGTCTGTCTGACAGTGGTGGCAGGCACTAGAATTATATCCAGGTAAATAAAGGCCCATTTTCGAAAATGCCAATTCGAGATACAAATCAAGGGCACAGCATAATCATAACGGACTTCTGGGCAATCTGGTACCCCGACTGAGGTGGAGAATTTCAGAAGCTGACGGCAAATCGTACCCATGATGGTTCCCGGATTTGGAGACATTAATACATTGATTCAAATCCCTTTCTGAGTCCACACAAGCCCTGAGGTCACCCTGCAAAGTGCGTATCAAAAAACACGGAGTCAGGGTGACAAAGTTTGACAATACGTTACACAAGTCAAACTTGGAAAATCATAATTAAATACACCTGTTCTGAGAGAAAAGCATCAAAATCCTTTGTGTACACATTTAGTTTTATTGTAACAAAGCAACTTGTACACTTTTAACGTTTAAAACTGAGCATCTTTCCTTTCCAGTGAAACAAAAAGAAAATTTAAAAATAAACAGGAACAAAATTACAAGAGAATGTCAATTCCAGATAAGATCCTACAGGTTCTGCTGATTCTCCCATCGAGTGGCAGGGCTCAAATCATCATTAGGAGAGAATTTTATTTTAAAAGTGTCATCTTCAACTGCCAGGATGTCCGTTAAACATCACAATTAAACATGCCAAAGGAGAAGCCATGTTGTCAAAATGCCCACTTAACCCACCCAAACATCTCAAACCCACCCTTTGCTGACCTTCTATAACCCCATTTTTTTAAGTTTTTTTTTCTTTTTTTTAAACAAGAGAAAGTAGACAGATACATGTTGGTAAATGCTAACTGTCCATATTCACATAGAGACACAGTGTAATCTCTGAGCCCAATATACAGAGAAAGGAGGAAAAAAGCTAGAATTCTATGCACTACTACACAGGGGCCTAGCCCCCTCCAGCTTCCAGCAGAGCTAAGGGAGCAGAAGGTTTTTCTTTTTTCCCACAGAGCACGGTGGTGTTGATTCCATAAAGTTTTTGTTGAGACAGGAAGGGATAAAAATGAATTTGGAACAGAAAGGGGTAGAGATTCTTTTCCCACTGTATTCTGCTCAAGGTATTTCCCCCCAAAATAAGTTGAGAACCATGGTATAAAGGGAGAGAAAAGAGACTTCAAAAAACAGGGCGAATGAGCACAAGAGGAGGAGGGGGAAAAAAAAAAAAAAAAAGACTGCAAGTTGCTCCCAGGGACTGGAGAAAATTAAAAAAGGAAGGTTGGAATCCATCAGTCGTCTTCTCCTTCATCCTCCTGTAAGAAAGGAAAGTGGGCAGTTAATCTCCAGGGTTAATTCTAAGGTCATTCCCCAACATTCGTACGGACACTCATGGACTTCCATAGGACACACTGATGCACTACGGGGACATGTCATTTTACGAACGAAGCCACAAATCGGTCTGTATCCAATCTCAATTGAACAACCCAGTGATGCTGTTTCACATAAATTAGTTAACTTTTCAGCGCTAACCAAAATCTGACCTCTTTCACACCAAGTAAAACAAACCAAGCAACAATCTACTTCTATCTGACTAGAAGGATTTTACTGTTTGTTCAAAACATGCAAATCTGCTATTTAGATTTCTCAGAATCTGACCAGCGGCACTACCCATATCACTTTCATTAAGTACTAGGTAGGGGAAGGGCAGAACAGAGTACGAACCACAAAAGCAGAACTGGTTACAGTTAAAAATCACTGATATAAGGACTTGACTAAAACTTTCTTCCATCTCGAAAAACTAGCTCATCTCACCTACAAATCCTCCCACCGTTGGCCACACCTCTATTACACAACATATACAACCCACAAAATAACAGGGTAAGTTCTTTCAAGATTGGTCTTCTTTGGACTTAACCAAATTCTTTTTTACCTCTCCTTCCTCCCCCTCATCATCATCTTCATCTTCTTCACCTTCATCCTCATCTCCTTCTTCGTCAATATCTTCCAATCCTTCTTCTTCTTCATCATCATCATCATCTTCTTCTCCTTCCCCTTCTTCGTCATCCATATCAGGAACCTTCAAAAACAAAAACAAAAAACAAAAAACAAACTACCTTAGGAACTCATTTTCCAACAAATGAGACAGATACAACCTTGAATTAAAAAAACATTCTCGACTCACCAAGTAGTACTGTAAAGGATTGGGCCAAATATCATCTTTGATGACCTCCCCTAACTCATCTGCACCCGCATCAGAATGGTCAGTAAACCAGGTGAAAAAGCTCTCTGGTTCCTCATGCTGTCTCTTCCTGCTGGCTTTATTCTGCGTTTGACTTGAACGTTTCGTCAAATCCTAAACGAAGACAGAAGAACTTCTGACATAGGTTCTCCACAACACTTAAATTTCCCTCTAACTTAAGATTTTAACACAAAAGCGGGGGGGGGGGGGGGTGGGGGGGCAATCACACTAGTATGTCATCTATACTTGTCATCTAAAAGAAATTATAAAACGTACAGCAGATAAAAACAAAGTCCTAAAATTCTAGGTCTGCAAAGACGTCAAATTTTTACAAAAAGCTTCTCCTATAAAGGGGCCGTCTAAATTTCACTACTTTACATACAAAATTAGTTCCACTTTGACAACCACTACCCATAACACAGTATAATTGAAAATGGGTTCACTGCATAAATGTAGATATAAATGCAATCTGGCAAGTACCAAGCCATTTGAAAAGCTCAGTAACCCATGTAGGAATCAAAGAAATTTAGCCCGTTTCTTGAAAAACTCAACACAATAATCTGACAGCTCCAAGCTATTGTATTTGGCTCTAACACATTGGAGGGTTTTTTTGTTTGTTTGTTTTTCTTTTTCTTTTTCTTTTTTTTTTACATCTTAAGGGTTTGCACTTAACACATTACCAAAGCACCAAGCATTGGTAAGAGGTTCAACTAAACCAAAATACACAAAATGATACTTTTGCCCAACATTCCTCAAATACCTTTCCAGATTTCCATTTGATTTCAGTGGACTTTGAAGATGGATCACCACTCTCATTCAGATGAAATTCTTTGGAGAGAACTTTATTTTCGAAGTAAGGGTTTTCATCAAAATACTACAATAAAGAATTGAGAATTGGAAATCAATACAAACAGCTCTTCTAACCAAAGCTTAAATTAATTTCCACAGTGGCAAACAAGATCACTTATTGATACTTACAAAATCTATTCTGTAACCTGATTTAATATCTTCAAATTCTGTCACTTCAACTCTTGTCAAATAATGCAGAGCCTCTTCATCCTCCTCCCCAAGCAGTGCAGACACTGGACCAGCAAATTACAGGTCAAATGGATATTAAACAGACAATATTAACAAACAATTCAAGTGATGCCTTTTAAAATTTTCCAAATTTAGTGAGCGTCTTTGATTTCATAAATCCATTAATTGCAAACCAGATGGCTCAGTGTCAGGGCTGTCACTATCTTTTACCAAATAATTAAAGGGAATCTCAAGTCAGAATATAGTCTCTTCTAAATAGAGAAAGCATTAAATACAAGCCTCCCGAGTGTTTTAATCTCTGCATGTAACGAACATGTCGGACTAAGCTCTCAAGCAAAGTCCCCCCACTCTTTAACGAATGGACACCCCATACCCTGCAATAGTGCTCTGCCACAACATACCTTGTGGATGGTTGACAAATGTTGTTACCCAAAAATTTGGGATTTTGGCGATCAATTCCGACCTCTTCTGAAAAAATGGTTGGCGGAGTTTGTTATATTTCTGTTCTACTTTCAAAATCTCCTCACTGGCTTGTTCATTAAGTCTGAAGCAAATGAAAAACCACGTTGACAATTACGATATTTGACAAATACAAAAACTGCCGAAACTACAGAATATTTACTTTTTAGCTTTAGAACAGTACAAAGTACTCACTCATAATAACCAGAACACCTAGATTTTTGGAGTGAAAGACGTCAAAACTAAGATGACAAATTGAGCTACTTCACCAACATCCACTCAACAGTTGACAGTTCCTAAAGTAGCCCAACTGAGCATTCTGGTAACATTGTATATTTAAGTTGCCAACTCTATCACCACGCTAACTTCAATTGTTTCCCTCAGGCAGATTAAGTTTACAAAAAAAAAAAAAAAAAAAAAGTTGCTGATCAAGTAACAAAGTTATAACCCAAGCAGGAGCAACACTGATGCCATAATGCCAAACTATCAGAAGCTCAGGCACCCCAATTCAGACAACTTGTAGCCTCTGAAAGCAAACCCAAAGGTCAATGAATATACTTTCTTCAAACTTTTTGATCAACAGAAATATTTCACAGAAAAATAACACTGACCTTTCAAAAATATTTCTAAGTTGTAATCAGCTCCACTTGGCCAGTGGATACAGATTTATTTGACCATAGTTTCAATGATCACCAGGCCGTAAGCTGCATCTCAAAAAACTTCTCCAAAGTAAACTAAGAAAAACTTTACCTGTCTATTTCATTTTGTACTTCATCAATATGTTCAATTGCTTCTTGCTGTTCTTTTTCTGCAAGAAAAAGGTGCATAGGACTCAATACTAATTAGAACATAAAATTAGTTTTCCTGATGTTAACACGACCGGTGACGTGAGTTATACCAATAAAGCAGTTTTTAAAAAAGAAACTGCCTACTACAAGGCATGCTCTCCACGTGTTCACGCCTCTAGTTAACAAATTATTGTTCAATTAAGACTATTCACAAATCATACAATCTGCTAAGCTACTCAAGTCTGCAGCACTTTTTCGAGAGTTCCCTTACAAAAAGGAGACCAATTATTAAAGTTTCTCTTACGAAAGGTAGTGAATAAGCCTTATTCAGAGATTCTTACTGTTTGCTATTCATCACATTATGTATACCTGCCACACAATAGTGCCAGCTGTTAAGGCCAATTCGCAAACCGACCCGTGACAATAAGGAAAAGGAGGACACCACCTAGCTCGGCGGTAGGATCGCTTCTCACACAAAGTTGCAAATACTGCTCAGCATCGATCACAGTGAAGACCTCAGACGTGCCTGACAAATAAGGACCTCGGATCTGCCCCACCGTCGTAGACACTCGACTCTCCCTCCTTCGAACAGGAGCCCCGGGGTCCGACCCCGACCCCTCTCTCCCCTCCAACCCAATTTCAGGCGGGCTTGGCTCCGAGGCGGCCCCACACGATTTTGGAGCACACTTACAGGAAGCCAGCGCGGAGTCAGGAAACTACGAGCCACAGAGGGGAGAGGAGGAAAAGGGGGTGTGCTTCGGGGAGGGTGCCCTTTTGTCCGGTGAGGACTGCAGCACCCACAAAGCTAAGTGGGCGTGAAGGGGCCCGATCGCGCGGTTCACTTCCGGTAACCATCCCGGCTTTGGCGGCCCCCCTGCCGGGAGAGCCCTCGCTGCCAGGGCTGGGAGGGTCGCCGCGGGCCGTCGCAAAGCCCCTCCGACACGCCGGCCCGCCGGGCCAGGCTTCCCCGCGCCCTGCCGCGACGGGCTGGCCGCCCCACGTGGGAAGCGTGCCCGGGGCCGGCCGGAGCATCCTCCCGGGCGCGGGGAAGCCTGGCCCGGCGGGCCGGCGTGTCGGAGGGGCTT
>NW_024412401.1:50767529-50808404 GCF_014898765.1 Herpailurus yagouaroundi | reverse complement strand
CGCCTCGCCTGCTCCTCACCTGAGGTCTCGTCGGCCCCGTCGTGGTTGGAGTTGAGCTCCTTTTTACTGACTTTGGCCGCCGGCGCCGACATGGTGCTGCTCCGCGGTCGGGGGGGGGAGCGGGGAGGGGGAGAGAAGGGAAGGCGAAGGGGGCGGGCAGCGGCTTCCCCTCACGCCACACGCGCGGGCGCTCGCTCGGTCCGGCCGCCTCCTCCCGGCGCTCGCTAGCTCGCTCGCTCCCTCGCTCGCTCGCTCTCCCTCCCCCTGGCTCGCGCGCGCTGCCCTCGCGGCCTGACGACGAGGGAGGGGCTGGGGCGGCGTGCCGGGCCCCGGCCCGGGCTCCTGCTTACGGAGGGGAGGCGGCGGCGGGCGGGCGGGCAGGCGGCTCGGCTCCCTCACTCACGCTCCGCGGTCCAGCTCGCTGCTCGCTCTCCCCGAGTCGCCTCCTCCTCCACCTCCTCCTCCTCACGGCGAGGGGGGGGGGGGCGGCGGCAGGGCGCAGGCGCGCCAGGCCCCGCGCGTACGCCCCGCCCCCGGCCGGAGAGGCTCGCGCCGCGTCGCCATTGGCTAGGGTGCCGGGACGAGGGGGCGGAGCCGCGGCGAGGAGACACAGGGCCTGGCCGAGAGGCGGGAGGAAGGAACGCCGCGACGTACGGGGCCGGCCCCCCGCGCCGCTCTCCCCTCCCCCGCTTTCCCCTTCTCCAGCCCGACCCGGGACATTTGCGCGCTACGGGCGCGCGGCGGCCCAAGGGGCGGGGCCTTGCCGGGCTGCGTGCTGGCCCCCCCCCCCGGCAGGCGCGTCACGTGGTGGCGGAGCGGCTTCCCTTCTCGGTGGGGTGGCGCGGGGCGCAGGGGAGAGGGGTGTTACAGCCCCCCAGAAGTGCAGGCCTTGTAGTAGCCTAGCTTCACAGCGGGGCCCGAAAATACACCCACCCCGGGTTCGGCGCCCTGGGACGCTGCTGGGGCATCGTCCCTCTTCGTGGGTGAAGAAGGAAGGCGGCATCTCCATCCTATTTTCCAGTTGGGGAAGATGCCCTTCGGACTCACTCGGGCTTGTTTGTAAACCCTGAAGCTCTCCACTCCACTTAGAAGGCCTTTTCCTGGCTTCTAGTCCAAGCCTCTGCCAAGAAGGCTGTGTGCACTTGAGCAAGTCACTTTTCCCCTCTCTGTACCCGTTTCTGTTATGAAGTTACATAATGCAAGAAAAAGGCTGAAAGGGGGAACATTGTATCAAGTGGTGACTTTTAGGCAGAGCCGCGCCAAACTGGAAGTCTGAAGGCAAGAAGTTGCCACGTTCACCCGCGGGTCTTTTTTTTGCCCGAGTCGGTGTTTAAATGGTTGCAAGAAACAGCAGAGTGCTGATCGGCCAGTCCCAGCAACAGGAGTAAATCGCATTGAGGCGCACAACTGCCCGAAGGAAGGCCGTGGGCGTTTAGTTCGTTTCACACCTTCAGAGCTAGGACCTACAGCACCTTGCAGTAGAGTGCAAGCCTTTTGAGCCACTAAGTAAGGCCAAGGCATTTCTGTTTTTTTTTTTTAACGTTTTTTTAAATTTATTTTTGAGACAGGGAGAGACAGAGCATGAACAGGGAAGGGTCAGAGAGAGGGAGACACAGAATCTGAAACAGGCTCCAGGCTCCGAGCTGTCAGCACAGGGCCCGACGCGGGGCTCGAACTCACGGACCGAGAGATCATGCCCTGAGCCAAAGTCGGCCGCTTAAACTACTGAGCCACCCAGGCGCCCCAAGGCATTTCTGTTTAAATAATGCTTTCCAGGGGCACCTGGGTGGCTCAGTCGGTTGGGCGTCCGTCTCTTGGTTTTGGCTCAAGTCATGATCTCTCAGTTTCTTGGGTTCAACCCGCATTGGGCTCTTCCCTGACAGTGTGAAGCCTGCTTAGGATTCTCTCTTTCTCTCTTTCTCTTTCTCTCTCTCTCTCTCTCTCTCTCTCTCTCTCTCTCTCTCTCTGCTTTTCCCCCACTTGTGCGGTCTCTTTCTCAAAATAAATACATAAACTTAAAAAAAAAATGCTTTCCAGGTAATGCAAATGCACCTCTGCTTTACTCCCTCGTCCAGAGCCCCAAGGAGGTGGACCACAAAAAGCCTGAAATCTCTCCCTGGGCCTTTGTAAGCAGAACTTGGGGTTGGAGTATTTGCCTTTCAGCACTCACATTTTACTGTCGGCTCTTAAAGCTCAAGTAGTATCTTTAATGTTCAAGACGGTCCATTGGTGGGTGATCGATAATGATAAATGTTAAATAAATGGCATACACTCCATGGGTAGAGAATACAAATGTCTTCTTAGGACTTTCCCCCAAACCCAGAAATTCAACTAATCTTTTCCCTCCAAAACCATCCTTAACTGAGCCCAGCTCAGTCCCGTACCTATCTCAGTTGGACAGGCTTCTTAAAGGAAGAATTATGAGCACCGAAGAGAAGCTGGTAAATGTTTGACAACCAGCTCCCAGAAGAGGAAAAAACACACCAAAATGCCTGATTTGTAGCATTTGCTGTTTTCAGTGGTGTATAAATATTCTCACCATGGCCAATTTCCTGCCACCACTGTGATGTCACTGAACAGCACTGGAATAAAATACCAGGCTCTCGTGCACTGCTGAAACGTGTACCATGGGCCACAGGCTGTGATAAGTGCATGCGCTTTCTCCTTTAATCCTTGCAAAATACAAGGTAGGCATTAATATCCTGATCTCACAGCTAAATTCAATTTTTTTTTTTTAAATGTAAGTGGCAGGACTACAATTCTAAGCCATGCTAGTGGATAGCAAGGTCCCTTCCCTAAGACCGGTCTTCCATTCTTTGACATGACATCTGACATCGGGGTTCAGTGTGCACCTAGACACAAAATAATACTTACCCTTCCTAAGTGTGATGTGCCTCTTAATTTTCTACTCTATTTTATTTTCTTTAAATGCAGGTCAAACTCCACTAAATTGATTTTGTGACCCACTAATGGGATGAAACAGTCTGAAAAACACTGTGCTGAGGACTGCTGTTTTCAGACAAAGCCCGCTTACAGCCTTTGAGTACCAGTGACCCAGAGCACCTGTTTCCCACGCATCTGCAGGGACTCCGGGGAGCCTTGTAATGCCTTCTGCTTAGGCAGTGGGCTTCAGGTCTCCTTTCCAACCACCCCTAGCCCTTAGACCCATCCTGCTCCTCTTCCTGACCTCTCCCGCAACACTTCTCAAGACGAATGCAGGGAGCACGCACTAGGAAGTGGAAGAGAAAGAGAAAGCAAAAGGCAAAAGTCTCAGTAAACAAGGGAGTGGCATGGACACACCAAGAGATAATTCACCCATGGTGAATTAGTCACTGTGGTCTCCCCCTCTCCAACATGAAGAGCTCTGCATTCTCTCCTTGGCCTCTCACCTCCCTCCAGACACTCCTCCCTCTCCTCTCCTCCCCAGCTTCCTTTGAAGAAGGAGAGCCCTGCAGCTTAAAGATTGGAAGAGAGATGCAGGCATTCTCAACCACACAGCAGTGTCCCGAGATGACTGGGAAATCTTCACTAGGATGATCTCCAAAACGTACCCCCTTCCACCTCTCTGAGCCTCCTTTTTTTCTGATCTGTAAAATGGGATTCTTCCCAGCTTCAGTTATGAGGGCTGATGGATAGAGAAGTGCTTAGCACCGTGCCTGGCTGGCTGGTGCCCAGTTGAGTGGCATGAGCTGTCATTTGGACTTAGATGAACCACCTTGGAGGAACTATGGTTGTACCTTCCGATCCTTTCTAGTCCTGTTGATTCTCCCAAGAAGCTAAACAGAAGGCGACCAGGAGGACTCATACACATGTTACTGCTCGCAAGTGGGAAGATATTTACTATCCATCAAGAGCACTGATTATGAGCCATCCGATGTGTTGAGTGTTCCCTATCTATTTAAGCTGCACAGCAAACCTAACAGATGGGTTCTGTTGAGCCCGTCTTACAGAAGAAGGAAGCACAGGTTATGTCACTTGCCCTCAAAAATCACACAGCCAGGCGAAGCCAGGTGTCCAACCCTAGCTGTCCAGCTTTACCATGGGGGGGGGGGGGGTGGGGTATCAGCTGGGCAGGTCTTTTGCATCTCATTTGGAAGGGGATGGCTGTGGAGACCCATTCAAAGTCAAACTTGCCATGTCACCCAGCAGACCCACTGGAGCATCACGACAAGGACTCTGGGTCCAGTGCTCCTTTCCACAAGCATGGCTGGATCTCAGCCACGTCGGCAAATTAGGGCTCCAAGCCCCTCCCCTCTGCACTTAGGTAGCCTGCTGTCACGTTTTCCTAGCACATGGCTTTCCTGGCTTCTACTTATCCAAACCCAGCCCCCTTGAGGTCCCCACCGTATCCCCACGCCATTGGAGAGACCTAATCAGATGAACAAACCACACTGACTGGCTCCAAGCAGTGTGTCTGGAAAATACACCCTCACCTCCAAGTTAACAGTTAATGGGGAGAAAGGGGCAGACGTGAAACCGACAATTACAAAGCAATGAGGAAGGGGCCGGGCTGGGGGTGACTCTGGGCACTACAAAGGGCAGAAGCAGGCTCCTAACACCCAGCAGCTGTGGCTCAAAGGAGAGTGCCTGCAAGAAGTGACTTATCAGCAGAAAGCTGGAGAATGAGGAGAGGAGCACAGGTGGGGAGAGAGTGATCCAGGCAGAGGAAAAGTGGGCCTGGAGGCGAGAGAGGGGAAGAGAGGTGCCAGAGGGAGCATGAACCTGGAGAGGAGCGCAGGGACCAGGTGGACTGGTGGAGAGGTCTCTCAGTCTATATACCTAGAGGGCCGGCCGAGGGGAGGCAAAGAAGGGTTTTAAACCAGGGAGTCATGTGATTGGCTTTGCTCAGGCAGGATGGGGGGGAGGGGGAGGAGGAAGCTGGAAGCAAGAGGAGTGGCAGTAATCCCTCCAGGGTTGTGGGCAGGCAGGCGGCAGCCGCAGGAAGGAAGTGGATGGATGTGAGAAGTACTGAGAAGGAAGAACCACCAGGACTTGGGGATTTATTTGGATGAGGAGGGGAGAAGGAGAGGAAAGGGGTCGCGCACGATGCGGCCTCAGGCTGGCCGGTGGTGCCACTTACCAAGGCAGGGAACTTGGGAGGAGTGAGTTTGGGGGCGGAGACAGCCTCGCCTAGGTGTTGGGATGGGGGCAGGGATGAGCTGCCACACGCTCCAGGTTTCTGAGTTTCGCCCCTTTTTTTCTTCACACCAACCTGATCCACTCACCCCGTGCTGCAAACCCTTCGGGGTGTTTGGGGTCTTATCTCAAAAGGCACTGGAGGGAAAAGAATCCCTTAAGTCTCCGATAAAGCGCAGTGTAGGGACGTACCTCCCTCCGGCAAGTGCTGAGAGGTGGACGTCTCCTCTGGCTTGGGGGCAGCGGGCGGTCTCGGCTTCTTCGTTTGGGGTGGGAGTGAAGACTGGCGCTTGGGGGCCATGCCGTGAAGCAGACACCCGGGTTCTGGAAGAAGCTCTGACGAACTGAGGCAGCCCCAGGTGGCAGGGGTTTAAATCTACCGGGAGCCGCCGGGAAGGGATATTTACATGACAGTGGGACACACAGCCTGTGCCCTCCCCTCCAGCCTCTTCCCTTCCCTCCCACCCTTCCAGAAAGATCAACTTCTTTTAATTGCTGTCTGCACTTGCCTACAGGGCATTCTCGGCTCTGGCGGGGGGGGGGGGGGGTAGGAGGAGGTATTTCCTGTGGGAGCTGTTCTGTGTTCCCTAGGACCCTCTGGGTCTTGACTGGAAACACCAGCGGCCTTTCCCTAATCCTCTAGATAGGCAGGGTTTCTGCCATTGAGAACTGTCTGCTTCCCCCACCCACCCACCCCCACCCCCGCCTTTGGCCTCTAGATTTAAACATGCCATTACCTCACCTCAGCCTGGAACATTCTTCAGGGCCAATACCCTCACCCCCCATCCCCACGTCTGGCTGATTCCCACCCAACCTCCAGGTCTCAGCTTGGAGACATAAGTGGATGTTGAAATACAGAAGTCCCCGTCAAGAATTGCAAAGGAAGAGGGAAAAGCAAGTACGCTTGAGAAGACTTGGAACCTTTTGGAAAAGGATAGAAGGTTGAGTTAGAAAAAAACTTCAAGAGGCATCCTGTCCGGAGGGACGAGGAGAGGAGGATCACAAACTTCAGCGCCTCTTGCAGCCCGTCAGGTAATAGCTATGCATAAGCTAGCAACCGGATTCCATAACAGCTGGTGGCAGGTGGGGTGGTACAGCTACTCGGGGAAAACTGGCCACTCCACCACACCTGAACCTGTGCTCAGCACTTCTACTCCCGGTTGTATTCCCGCCAGAAATGCACGCCTGTGTATTCGCGTATGTGCGATGAATGTGTACAAGGATGTTCAGGGGCGCCTGGATGGCTCAGTCAGTTAAATGACCAACTCTTGATATCAGCTCAGGTCATGATCTCACAGTTCATGAGTTTGAGCCCTGCATCAGACCCTGTGCTGACAGTGCAGAGCCTGCTTGGGATTCTCTCTCTCTCTCTCTCTCTCTCTCTCTCTCTCTCTCTCTCTGCCTGTCCCCTGCTCTTGCTCTCTCAAAAATAAATGAATACACTTTAAAATAAAGTAAAAAGGCTTTTTTTTTTTTTAAAAGAATGTTCAGGGTGAGATTCATAACAGTAAAAATCTGGAAACAAAAAAAAAATATCAATGGTTGAATGAATACATTTGTGAGATGTTCACACAATGGAATATGATAAAGCCGTGAAAATAAAGGAACCACAGCCACCTACCACCATGTGGTTGAAACCTACAAACATAATGTGGAATGAAAGACACTAAACATAGAATTGGCTGTGTAATTTCATTTATGTAAAGTACAGAAACCAGCAAAACTTCTCTATGCTAGTAGAACCCCGGAATGTGGTTAACCTTGCCTTGAGGAGGGACATCATTAAAAGGGGACATGAGGGGGGCGCCTGGGTGGCTCGGTCGGTTAAGCGTCCGACTTCGGCTCAGGTCACGATCTCACGGTCGGTGAGTTCGAGCCCCGCGTCGGGCTCTGTGCTGACAGTTCAGAGCCTGGAGCCTGCTTCCGATTCTGTGTCTCCCTCTCTCTCTGCTCCTCCCCTGTTCGTGCTCTGTCTCTCTCTGTCTGAAAAATAAATACACGTTAAAAATAAATAAATAAATAAATAAATAAATAAATAAATAAAAGGGGACATGAGGGGCCTCTAGAATCCTGGTGCCTGGTTTCTGGATCTGGGGCTGGCTACACCACTGTGCTTGGTTTATGACACCTGTGTTGCCACATGTCTGGTTTTCCTAAAGAGAAGCCAGAGGTACACGTTTTTATGTGAACTCTCTGGATTGTTTTGTTTTGTTTTGTTTTTAGAGGGAGGGAGGGAGGGAGGGAATATCCCAAGTAGGCCCTGCACTGACAGTGCCTGGGTAGCTCCATTGGTTGAGTGTCCAACTTTGGCTCAGGTCATGATTTCATAGTTTGTGAGTTCGAGCCCCGCGTCGGGCTCTGTGCTGACAGCTTGGAGCCTGGAGCCTGCTTTGGATTCTGTGTCTCCCTTTCTCTCCCTGCCCCTCCCCAGCTCGTGCTCTCTCTCAAAGATAAATGAACTTGTAAAAATAAAAATAAAAAACAAACACTTTTTGGACCAAATAAAACATGTTGTCAGGGCACTTTCATTCTATAAGCCATGAGTTTGTAACCTCTGGGATAGTGCAATGACTTTCCATCTTTAAAAAACTGTTTGGGGGCACCTGGGTGGCGCTCATTTGGTTAAGCTTCTGACATCAGCTCAGGTCATGATCTCACAGTTTGTGGGCTTGAGCCCCGCATCAGGCTCTGTGCTGACAGCTCAGAGCCTGGAGCCTGCTTTGGATTCTGTGTCTCCCTCTCTCTTTGCCCCCCTCACTCATGCTCTCTCTCTCTCAAAAATAAATAAACATTTTTTTTAAATTAAAAAAATTTTGTTTTTCCCCACCAATTCCACCCATTTTAAACAATATTTATTATTTGAGAGAGAGCACAAGTGGGGGTGGGACAGAGAGAGAAGGGGACAGAGGATCTGAAGCAGGCTCTGCACTGACAGCTTCTGTGCTGACAGCAGGGAGCCCCAAGCAGGGCTCTAACTCATGAACTACAAAAGCAAGATCGTGACCTGAGCTGAAGTCGGACACTCAACAGACTGACTCACCGAGGCGCTGTCCCCCATCAATTACCCTCTTAACAAAATAAACCTTAGGCATAAGTCAATGATGTTAATGTTGATAAAAAGTTCAGCTCTTTCTGGTAGAAGACCCCCCCCCCACCTCTTGCTCCCCTCCATCCCTCCATCCTTTGTCAGTTTCTGAGGGACTTTGGGCTCCTTCTAAGACACTTTGAAAGTCACAAGTGTGTTGATTTTACAGATGAGCAAGCTAAGACCTCAGAGAAGCGATTTGCCTAAGGTCCCTAAGGTCACGAGGAGAATAACTAGTAGCTAGAACCAGGGTCTTGAAGTCACTTGATCCTGGGGATGCACCTTCTAATCAGCCTCAGTCTCACTGTTTATATCTGTAAAATAGGTGATAATAATGCCTGCCTCTTTGTTTTATGATTTTCAATGTGAGGACAAAGGGTCATCTTTTCCCTGTTTTTTGCGCAGAAATTGCCCCAAAACAATAGGGGAAACAAAAATGAAAACCTTCTTTTGATGAAATTGGGAGTCAGCTTGGCCCCAAACCACAGAATAGGTGGTGGGTTGGCCAAAGCAGTGGAAAAGAAACAGGATGTGTGCAGGAAGAAAGGACAGATGCCTTGGCTACAGATTTCTGGGAGTATCGGCAAGGGACACTTCTAGAAGCTGAAGGGCAAACTCAAACTCAGAATCCCTTGGCTTATAGCAGCCACAAAGGGGTGTCCTGACAGGATGCTGCACTAGATAGGTTTCCAGAGCAAAGAAGGGGCTAAATGAGGAGTAGCCCAGAGGAGCCTCTTAAGACCAATGCAAATTAGAATTAGCTTGAGATTCCTTGTTTCTTACCCACCAACCTAAGATCCAGAAGGTTAGAAACATCTTACCTTGGAGAGGGTGTGAACAGAGGTGCTCTTTATATTAGTGGCAGCTTAAAAGGATATAGTTCCTTTGGAGGGCCATTTAGCCATCAGAGGATCTATGGAAAGTGCAAAAGTACATTACCCTTGACCCAGGAATTCTCCTTCTAGGAATTTGTCCTACAGATTCATTGTATTGCGGTGGTCGAGCACTTGTGCAAGGCAACTCATTGCAACATTGTAAAAGGAAAATACTGGAAACAATCTAACAGCTTCTTTGGGCTCCTCCCACCAAGGGAAAGATACAAACCAGGGAACCCTTGCAACATCAAAGCAAATAGGGAACCAGAGCCAGTGGTTAAGTGAAAGAAGCAAAATCTTAAACCAAGTAGTTAGTATGCTACTATTTGTGTTAAAGGGGGGTGGGGGTAGAAAAAGAATACATGTTCACTTATTTGCCTTGATGGCTATAGTACAGGTCTTGAAGGCTCCTATGAAGGCTATAACCCACCATCCTTGGGGAGGGGATTGGGTGGTGACAAATGAGAGGACAGGAATATAAGGGAAATATTTCACTCTTTCTTGTACGTTTTGAATTTTGAAACTTCTCAATATCTTATATATGTCTATAAACATGACAACAACTAAAGATTACCTGAGCCAGGATACTTAGCATCACTTAGATCACCTAAATACAGCCCCCACTTGGTACGTGTCAGCTTACATTCAAACATGCAAGACCCCACCTTTCCTTTCCTCTACAGCTTCCAAAATTCTAATTTCCTGGATTCCCAGAGGGGTTACTAGGCAACTGTGCAACTCTGCTTCATTCCAGGACAGCTGCAGGCAAGGTGGGGGCCTCCCTCCAACCCGCCCAAAGGTTGACCAGCTCCTGATGTTCTGTAACCCTGGGGCCAGGCTCATTCTGGGAGCCAGAAGTTTCCAAAATATCCCAAATGCCCTATTGTTTAGTTATCTGCATGCACCACAAATTAGCTATAAATGGCTATCATTTATTGAGCATTGGTAGTAGGAGAGGTGTTCAATAAACATACCCTCATCTGTGCCAGGACCAGCATCATGTACTTATTTCGCAGCTGGGTGAATCAACCCAAATGAAGAATCAATAGTGAAGAATCTGATCCCAAAATCAAAGGGAGAGAAGAGTCAGGATTTGAACCTGTGTCTTTCGGACTCCTCTGTACCACTTTCGGCCTTGATATGATACAAACAAGTTGCTACCTGGAACTTGATCGCCAGGTGAGCCCAAAACACACCAAGGCTTGTCTCTGAGACTTGCAGAACCTCAGGAAATCATCGCTGGCCCTCTCCTGGTAGATTTTGCTTCACACTTCTTAACACAGAAGAAGCACTCAGATTAAGACAATCTTTTTAACTTTTCTTCTTCTTTTTAAATGTTTATTTATTTATTTTCAGAGAGAGAGTGAGCAAGCAGGGGAGGTGCAGAGAGGAGAGAGAAAGAATCCCAAGCAGGCTCCACACTGTCAGCACAGAGCCTGAGGCAGGGCTTGAACCCACAAAACGGGGAGATCATGACCTGAGCTGAAACCAAGGGTCAGACACTTAACCAACTGAGTCACCCAGGTGCCCCAGGACAATCTTTTTTCTTAATTGAGTGCCAGGGCCTGAAGGCACTTGGTTCCTCTTTCACTGCCCCTCATGCTGCTCTGGCTCCTTATACCTATTAAATTATCACAGGGGCACCTGGGTGTCTCAGTCGGTTGAGCGTGCGACTTCAGCTCAGGGCATGATCTCATAGTTCGTGAGTTCAAGACCTACATCCGGCTCTGTGCTGACAGCTCAGAGCCTGGAGCCTGCTTCTGATTCTGTGTCTCCTCTCTCTGCCCCTCCCAGACTTGTGCTCTGTCTCTATCTCTCAAACATAAATAAATGTAAAAAAAAATTTTTTTTAATTAAAATAAGACAAAAAAATTATACACCAAGACATAGCATATATAACCCACCTACATAATATAACATTTATATCACATAACATATTCTTGTACATTTTTAAAAAGTTTATTTATTTTGAGAGAGAGTGAGCATGAGCAGGAAACATCCAGAGAGAGAGGGAGAGACAGGGAGAGAGGGAGAGAGAGGATCCCAAGCAGGCTCTGCACTGCCAGTGCAGAGCCCGACATGGGGCTTGAACTTACGAACCATGAAATCATGACCTGAGCTGAAACCAAGAGTCAGATGCTTAACTGACTGAGCCACCTAGGCATTCCCCTTGTGCATTTTATTGTTTAGATTTTATTTTTTAGTAATCTCGACATACAACGTGGAGCCCAAACTCACAACCCTGAGATCGTGAGTCACGTGTTCCTCCAACTGAGCCAGCCAGACACCCCATATTCCTGTGCACTTAAAACATGAGAACTGTGAGGCACCTGGGGGCTCAGTCGGTTAAACGTCGGACTCTTGGTCTTGGCTCGGGTCATGATCTCCCAGTTTGTGGGTTCCTGCCCCACGTCAGGCTCTGTGCTGACAGTGCACAGAGTCTGCTTGGAATTCTCTTTCTCTCTCTCTCTGGCCCTACCCTGCTTGTGCTTGCTCTCTCTCTCAAAATAAATAAACTTTATAAAAAATAAAATAAAATAAAATAAAATACGGGGACTGTAGCATAAAACTGGGTTTTAGTCTAATTTTTCCCATTAACAATTTTCTTTACCATTTTTTCTTGCTATTATATATTCTCCCTTGAGATTTTTCATTGCTGCATTGTTTTCTGTTGGGTAAATGTGCTCTAAGTTTTTTGTTGTTCAAGATTTTTATTTTATTTTATTTTATTTTATTTTATTTTATTTTATTTTATTTTATTTTATTTTATTTCATAGAGGAGGGAAGGGCAGAGGGAGATAGAGGGAGAAAATCTTAAGCAAATTCCACACTCAACACGGAGCCAGATGCAGGGTTTTGTCCCATGACCCTGGAATCATAACCTGAGCCCAAATCAACAGCTGGATGGTCAACCAACTGAGCCATCCAGGCACCCCTAAAGTATTTTATTTTTATGTGATCAAGGCTCTCAATGTTTCCTTTTCTTCTCATCCTTGTCCTTCTTCTTCTTTTTAAAATGGTTTTTGCCTTTGAAGATGTGTGGAGAGACTCCTCCATCCCAAGGTACTGCAAATAATCACCTGTGTTTTCTTCTTGTGTTGGTATAGCTTCCTTTTTAATCCTACAGGTTATAAGCTATATGAATTCATTCTGGAGTCTGATGTGAGGCACAATATAATTAGACTTTTTTTTCCCCCAAACGACTCATCAGTTGATTCAACACACTTTTTTTTTTTTTATTCAATACGTATCAATTAAGTCTTTTTAAGTGATGGCAGGGGCACCTGGCTGGCTCAGTCAGTAAAGCATATATGACTCTTGATGTTGGGATTGTGAGTTCAAGCCCCACGTTGGGTGTAGAGGTTACTTTAAAAAAAGGTTTTTTTTTTACTTTTTTTTAACGTGTATTGATTTATGAGACAGAGTGTGTGAGCAGGGGAGGGGCAGAGAGGGAATGGGACAGAGGATCCAAAACAGGTTCTGCACTGAAAGCAGTGAGCCTGATGTGGGGCTTGAACTCATGAACCTTGAGATCATGACCTGAGCCAAAGTCGGTTACCCAACCGACCGAGCCACCCAGGTGCCCCCCTTTTTTTTTTTTTAACTTTTTAAAAAGTCATGGCAAACATAAGAATGACTATAACCTATACCATCCCTCACTGAATAACTTTGAGATTCATAGAGCTTAATTTTACCCAAATAACTATATGCCACATTTCTTTCTTTCTCTTTTTAATTTTCTTTCTTTCTTTCTTTCTTTCTTTCTTTCTTTCTTTCTTTCTTTTTTTTTTTAAGTTTATTGGGACACTTTGGGTGGTTCAGTCAGTTAAGCGTCTGACTTCAGCTCAGGCGACTTCAGCTTGGGTCATGATCTCAAGGCTGGTGGGTTCATTGGGCTCTGTGCTGACAGCTCCAGAGCCTGGATCCTGCTTTGGATTCTGTCTCCCTCTCGCTCTCTGTCCCTCCCCTGCTCGAGCTCTGTCTCTGTCTGTCTCTCAAAAATAATAAAATAAGTTCAAATCCAGGTGCCCCCTCCAAAAAATAAATAAATAAATAAATAAAATAAAATAAAAAGTTTAAAAATTTTTAAGTTTATTTATTTTGCGAGGAGAGAGAGAGAGAGAGAGAGAGAGAGAGGAAGACTGAGAGCACCTGTGCATGTGCATGGGGGAGGGGCAGAGAGAGAGGGAGAGACAGAATCCCAAGCAGGCTCTGCAGTGTCAGTGCCAAGCCCAACATGAGGCTCAAACTCTTGAACCATGAGATCACGACCTGAGCTGAAACCAAGAGTCGGCCACTCAAACGACTAACCCACCCAGGCTCCCCCATATTTATTCCAATAGAACTTGTGCTGAAATCCATAATGTTGACAAAAGAAATATTGGAATTGACATATTTAGAAGAAAATTTGCTTATATAGAACCACACTCATTCATTCAATTGTCAATATTACTGAGTGTCTAATACATGCTAGGTAGCAATGATTATAAGATCTATGATCAAAATACTGATAATGAGGTAAGGCTTTTTTTTTTTTAAGTGTATTTATTTATTTTGAGAGAGAAGGTGCAAGCATGAGGGAGAGAAAGAGAAGCCCAAGCAGGCTCCACACTGTCCGCACGGAGCCTGATATAGGGCTCAAACACACAAACCTGTTAGTTTATGACCTGAGCTGAAATTAAGAGTCAGAAGCTTAGCGGACTGAGCCACATGGGTGCCCCAAGTAAGGCTTTCTTAATGACCTAGCATTTGGACAGAGGAAGTACGGAGTGTAGGCACTGTGACCTTTAGGGGAATAACATTCTAGAGACTGAAACAAGAAGGACTAAACCCTAAGGTAGAAGCATGTTCCAGGAGAAGCAAAGAAGTCAGGTTGTTGGAAGGGGGTAAGTAGAGGGAGATGGGCTAGGAGAATGTTGGAGGTTCAGTCTTGCAGGGTTTGTGGTCTTTGTCAGGGTTTCTGGGGTTTTCTACATTGGGCATACGATATTCAAAGCTGATTAAGACATGCCCATGTCCTGAGTATCCAGTTTGTGTCCAAAACTGTAATAGATATGAACAGAATTCTATAGGATTAGAGAAAACGGAATAAATAAATCCATTGGCAGATATCAAAGGTGAAGGTTAAGATGGGTCAGTAAGAATTAATGGGTGGTAAGGGATTTCTTTTTGGGGTGATGAAAATGGCTTAAAATTGATTGTGGTGACTGGTTGCACGTTTCTATGAATATACAAAAGACATAGACACACTTTAAATGGCTGAATTGTACAGCATATGAGGTATATCTCAATAAAACGGTCATAATTTAAAAAAAAATGAATTCAGGTCTCAAGTAGAATGGATAGACATTTTAAAATTTTTTTTTCAACGTTTATTTATTTTTGGGACAGAGAGAGACAGAGCATGAACAGGGGAGGTGCAGAGAGAGAGGGAGACACAGAATCGGAAACAGGCTACAGGCTCTGAGCCATCAGCCCAGAGCCCGACGCGGGGCTCGAACTCCCGGACCGGGAGATCGTGACCTGGCTGAAGTCGGACGGTTAACCGACTGCGCCACCCAGGCGCCCCTGGATAGACATTTTAGATAGAAGAAAGTTTTGCTTGGGAAGAGTATTTGTGTACATTTTTCTTTTGAAAGAAAATGAGAATTCTCTTACTCTGAAACTTTGAAAATTGCAAGGAATTGACAGATAATTGACTGGATATTATACGTTTCTAGGCACTGAGCTAGACCTTAGGGTTGCAAAGATCAAAACAATATATCCCCATCATTCAAATCTCTAGACCAATGGAGTATGTGTGCTTGCAGAGTTACAAAGGTAACATTATTTATTGAACAACTAAAGTATTCCACCCTACTCTGAAATGTCACCTTTGACATACATTAAACATATACTTACATGTATCTGTTTCTGGGCTTTCTATTCCATTGAATGGATCTCTATGATTATTCCAATCTCAAGTCCGTGTTCTTTATATTATTTTTCTTGGACTATTTCTCTCTCTGTTTCTGCCCCAACAGCTTTAGCTGAGTATAATTAACATGCCACATATTTCACTCATCTTAAGTATACAATTCAATGATTGTTAGTAAGTTTACAAAACCGTGCAACCATCACCACAATCTGAGTATTTTCATTACCTCCTCCCAAAAAAACCTCAATGCCCATTCCTACTCCCAGCCCCAGGCAATCACTAATCTACTTTCTGTCTCTATAAATCTGCCTTTCCTGGACATGTCGTATAAATGGAATCATACAACATGTCATCTAGTGTATATGGCTTTATGTTGTCTATTTCTTACTATGTGGTGGGGCCTGGCTTCTTTCATTATTCTTCAATTTTAGGAATTTTGGGGGGCATTCTGATGGGTTTATTCTTCCCAACGACCTGGGGAAGAGATCGTGTTCACAACTCATTCTATAAATCAACGGAGATCGCTCTGCTAGGTCCCAATGTAATCATTTAGTTTGTCTGTGGCTATATCTTGAGTCTAAAAATTAAATTCATCTTTGGGGAGCCAGGCTGGCTCAGTTGGTAGAGTCTGTGACTCTTGATTTTGGGGTTCTGTGTTCAAACCCCACATTGGGTGTAGAGATTACTTAAAACTAAAATCTTAAAAAAAAAAAAAATCCAGGGGAGCCTGGGTGGCTCAGTCAGTTAAGCGACTGACTCAGTTCATGGTCTCCCCATTCCTGAGTTTGAGCCCTGCATTGGGCTCTCTGCTGTCAGCACAGAGCCTGCTTTGGATCCTTTGTCTCTCTCTCCCTCTCTCTGCCCCTCCCCCGCTCTCTCTCTCTCTCTCTCTCTCTCTCTCTCTCAAAAACAAATAAACGTTAAAATATTATCCATCTTGAAGGGACAGAGGATAGTTTTATTTTTACAGGCTGTCAGACTAAAAAGAAAGTTCCAGAAAGTATCATACCATGTTAAACTGTGGCCCAGAATGAATACATGATAACGTTACAAGGTAACTGATAGAAGGACGCTTCATGTGTGAGTTCTGGTTTGTTTCTTTTTTTTTTTTTTTTTTTTTTTTTTTTTTTGGTTTGTTTCTTAAAAACAAATCTGTATACTCAGCTGTATGGCAAATCTTTCTTTCAGAACATCAGCTGTTTGTTTATTTGTAATCTGTGTAATGGGGACTGTACCACCGACATCTTGGAGCCGTGAATACCCACCGGCTCCCAAACCCGAAGAGCATGTGTGGAACAGTCATTGTAATTACAGCCACTCTCTATTAAGCCCTTTCAGGTGCCCGATGCACTTAACTTTCACAATGACCAGCTACAGCAAGTATCATTACCATGCCCCTTTATGTGTGTTCATTTAAGGCGGGCACATATATATTTTTCTGATTTTTTTAAATGTTTATTTATTTTTGAGAGAGAGACAGAGTGCGAGTGGGGGAGGGCTGGAGAGAGGGAGACACAGACTATGAAGCAGGCTCCAGGCTCTGAGCTGTCAGCACAGAGCCCGACGCGGGGCTCGAACCCATGAACCATGGAATCATGACCTGAGCCAAAGTCCGACACTCAAATGACTAGGGCACATATTTATTGATGACCTACCGTGGGTGAGCACTGACCCAGCACAGGTAGACCTGAGGCCAAGGGGACAATGGTTGCAGCACATGGGGGAATGGGAAGATGCACGCGGCAAAACAGGAAACAAACACCGAAGGCGTGAATGCCAAGCTCAGAAGGCCACCAAAAAGGCAGCCAACCAGAGATGAAGTGGAGATAACAAGGTAGGCCTTTTCCAATGAAGTCTTCAGGGAAGGCCATCTAAGAAGCAAATCTCCAATCTCAGACTTAAAAAATAAAAAGGAGGGGCACCTGGGTGGCTCAGTCCGTTGAGCATCCGCCTTCGGCTCAGGTCATGATCTCAGGGCTCGTGAGTTCGAGCCCCACATCAGGCTCTGTGCTGACAGGTCAGAGCCTGGAGCTTGCTTTGGATTCTGTGTCTTCCTGTCTCTCTGCCCCTAACCCACTCGCATTCTGACTTTGTCTCTCTCAAAAATAAATAAAAACATTTAAAAACATTAAAAAAAAAATAAAAAGGAGCCAACACCTCGCAAGGCTAGGAGACAAATATTCCAGGCACAGGAAACGGGCACAGAGAAAGACAGGAAAGGCAAGAGATTACACAGCAGCCACACTGAAGCACCAAGATTTAAAATGCTACCGCCAGATGTCAAATTCCACTCCGTGAGGTTCTAATAAGGGGCCATTAACTGGTCTCACGTGGGGGCTCACCTACAGCAGGTCCTAAGAAAAATATCCCTCTTGCTTGATCCTGGGAGGATGGATTGTCCTGGGCCTCCCTTGGGAGGGGGGTGGGAGTTTTACCCCATTGTCCTTCCCTTCCTTCCTGTTCCCCAACTCCAGCTCTGACAAGGCTGTTTTAATGAGTTTATTAAGGCTCCTTTGTTCAGTGGACCTTTGAGCTGGGGCCTCTCCGGGGGTGGGTGGGCTGGGGCCTGTGCTGGGTGGAGGCAAAGGCCTAGGGGCAGTGAGAGGGCTGGGTGAGCAGGGATTAAATTTACCTCTCAGATGTCACCTCCTCCAGGAGGCCGTCCTTTTCTTCCCTGGATAAAACGGTTGTTCCCAGATGTGCCCCTGCCCTTCTCTTCCCTTCCCCCCGCTTTGCTTTGCTTTCGGCACTTAGCTCACCGTAGGCATCCATCCAATTAATATTTGTTGAAAAGTTACGTCTTCTTCCATGAGAGAGGAATGGGGTTTGGCCTTTGATTACCACTTCCTTCCCACCCCACTCCCCATCTCCCCAGCGGCGACCACCTCCTCACCTTAATGATCTTCTGCTTCTTTCAAGCACTTTCCACCCTGTAATCACTTATGAGCACGGTGTCCATGCACGAAGTGTAAATTCCAAGAAAGTAAGACTGTTTGGTGGTGATGTCTGCTCTCAAGCACAGTGTCTGACACATAGGAAGTGCAGGATAATTATTTGCTAGGTGAGTAAGTGAATGAATGAATGAATGAATGAATGGTAGAGGCGAAGCTGGGAAGCTTGCTTGCAGGACGCTGAGGCAATGTCTACTGCTCAGAACTCCATGGGATTTTTCCTCTTCCGAGCGGCTCTCATGTCCCTGATACACCTTTACTCTAAATGGTTCTGGAATACCTCTTGAACAAATAGGTCTTAAACTTCAGAGCACCGAAGAATGACCAGGGAAATCCCAGAGCCCACCTTAAACATAGTGAATTGGTGGGGCTGCCCGGGGCTAATAGAAGCTAGCTGTCACAATCCATTTTTCATTCTGCAGCGAGGTGGCTTCTTAAAGTACATAGATCCAGTGAGGTCATTCTCTTGCTGAAAACCCATCTATGGTTCCCTGGTATCCAAACTCCTTCTACCTTTAAAGTTTTTTTTTTTTTTTTAATTTTTAAAAATTTATTCATTATTGAGAGACAGAGACAGAACCTGAGCATGGGAGGGGCAGAGAGAGGGGAAGACACAGAATCCGAAGCAGGCTCCAGGCTCCGAGCTGTCAGCACAGAGCCTGATGCGGGGCTCAAACCCCCAGACCACAAGATCATGACCTGAGCCGAAGTCAGACGCTTCACCAACTGAGCTACCCAGGCACTCCTCCTTATACCTTTAACACCTGCATGATCCAGTCTGGGGTCACTTGCCACTTCAAGGTGCCAGGTTCTCTCTTGTCTTGAGGACTTTCTTCAAAGAAACTACCTGGAAAACTCTCTCCCTGTTGTTCCTTCCATTTCCACCGTTGAGTTCTTCCTGTGTGGATGACTTCTTTTTCTTCAGACCTCAGCCTAGAAACCCGGTCCTTCCAGAGGACCTTCATGAGCCCCAGTTTCATGAGGGTCCTTTGTTGGCCGCACATCCCTGGCATCACCAGAGTTGACTCACGGGGTATTGTTCCTGTCTCTCTTGTCAACCTGTTAGCTTGGCGAAGGCAGAACTTTCTCAGTCCCCAGAACCTAGTGTAGCACCTGGCACATAATTGGTGGCAACTTGGGGAAGACAGCATTTATTTGGATGGCCACACCCAAATGTGTATGTGTGCACACACCGAGACTGTGCTCAGTGTTACTCAGGACTCATCTCACCCATCTTTTAAGGCCCAGCCGCCCTTTGGATGGCCTCCCTGACCCCTTATGGCTTGGTGGTAATAATAATGTTAATAATTAAGGAGTAGTGGGGCACCTGGCTGGCTCAGTCAGAGGAGCGTGCGACTCTTGATCTTGTGGTCATGAGTTCAAGCTCCATGTTGGGTGTAGAGATGACTTAAATAAATAAACTTAAAAAGTGATTAAAAAGTATGATGTACTGATGCATACGAGGCACACTGCTTTGTGCTCAAGTGTTAACTCATTCAATCTTATCTCAACCCCGAAGACATAGACACTAGCATCCCAGTTTTACAGACAAGATAGTTGAGGCACAGAGTGATTTAAAGGAAGGAGCATGGGGTGCCTGGGTGGCTCAGTCGGGTTAAGCATCCGACTTCGGCTCATGATCTCACAGTTCCTGAGTTCAAGCCCTGTGTCGGGCTCTGTGCTGACAGCTCAGAGCCTGGAGCCCGCTTCCGATTCTGTGTCCCCCTCTCTCTTTGGCCTTCTCTCTCTCTCTCTCTCTCTCTCTCTCTCTCTCTCTCTCTCTCAAAAAATGAATAAACATTGAAAAAAATTTAAAGGAAGGAGCATGGCCTTTTGAATCAGGCCATTCTGGTGTTAACCCAACCTCCATCTCACCAGCTATGCATGACCTGGGCAAGTCAAGAGGTTCTCTGAGCCTTTGTTCTTTCCTACCTCTGTGATGGGTGGGACATAATATCTGACCTATCAGGATGTTGTGAGAATTCATGCAAAGTGCTTAACACATGGCGAGGACCCCATATGCTAGGAGGTGTTATTATATTTCTTGTTTCATCCTTGGTGCGTGGTATGGACATTCAAAAGTTGAGTTGTTTATTAAATAGAACTGAACATTCCTAAAATAGTTGCCAACAGAGTTTTAAAATGGGGATGCCTTCTTTTTAAAAAAATTTTTAACGTTTATTTATTTTTGAGAGAGACAGAGACAGAGCACGAGTGGGAGAGGGACAGAGAGAGAGGGAGACAGAATCCAAAGCAGGCTCCAGGCTCTGAGCTGTCAGCAGAGTCTGATGTGGGGCTCAAGCTCACCAACCGTGAAATCATGACTGAGCCAAAGTCGGACGCTTAACTGACTGAGCCACCCAGGCCCCCATAAAATGGGGATGCCTTCTTTTTTGACTCTTTGCAAGGGCCTCTTTGAAGGCATTTGAATGTTCTCTGAACATACATTTACTGAACTTTTTGTGTAGCAAGGAGTAGAGAGGTAGGAAGCAGGAAGCTTCCTGGAAATGGCCTGATAAGTCATTTGAGATTTAAAAGGGGCTCTGGCCTCCTATTAGGCTGGAAACTGTACTTACCAGCGGCTAGGCATTCAGTTAGTCTTTGCTGTATGCCAGGCACAGTGCTGGGCTTCTGGGGACACCTGTGGTCTCTATGGTGGTGAGGCTTGCCAAGCCCCACTGGGGCAAAGACAGGCATTAGTACCTTGTCACTTACTTACAAGTTTGAGGAGTGCTCCAGAGGAGAGAAATTTAGTCCCCTGGGAGCCAATAACAGGGGTTTGGGATCTGGTCCCTTTAGCAAGTAACACTTCCAGGGAGGACTGAAGGTTAAGAGAGCAGGGAGGGGCGTCCCAGAGGCTGGGCAGAGGAGTTTGAGTTGCTGTCAGGGTAACAGAGGATGGGCTAGAGAGCCTGCTGCTTCAGGGTGAGAGAAATGAGGACTGGACAGACACCACAGGGCCACTTGCTGCCCAACTGCCCTTCTCTTTGTCCCCAAATAGGCCACATAAAATTTGAATGCCCCAAAGAGAAAAAAAATGAAATTTAAATTACCCAGAGGCAACTGCGATCAATATTTAGATCTATATTCCTAGATTTTTTAAAAATTTAAAAAAAATTTTTTTTCAACGTTTTTTATTTATTTTTGGGACAGAGAGAGACAGAGCATGAACGGGGGAGGGGCAGAGAGAGAGGGAGACACAGAATCGGAAACAGGCTCCAGGCTCCGAGCCATCAGCCCAGAGCCCGACGCGGGGCTCGAACTCACGGACCGCGAGATCGTGACCTGGCTGAAGTCGGACGCTCAACCGACTGCGCCACCCAGGCGCCCCCCCTAGATTTTATTAGAAATAGACATTGTTATAGAAACAGGATACATTATCTGTAAATTGCATTTTATAGAAACTTTAATGTGCTACACATTTTGCCACTTTTAAACGTCTATAATGACACTAATGGCCACCTGAGATTCTATACCGTGTGTCAGAAATACGCCGTTAAAGGCCTACTATACATTCTTTCTCAGATATTTAGTGAACACCTGTTGTATGGCATGACTTTGCTTGGAAATTTAGGTTGACCGCAGGATCCTACTATTATCATGGTAATATTATTATAAATGATGTGTTGTTGAATATCCTTGGGGCTCAACATCTGTGCAGACCTGTAATTGTTGACACAGGAAAAATTCCCGCAAGTAAGATTTCTAGATTAAAGAGGAGACTTTAAGGTCAAATTACCCTCCAATTAGATTTTACCAATTTATACTCGTACCCACTTCCTGTGTTTAGCTGGTCAATAATGTCCATTACTTTCTCTACTTCCTTCTTTCATTCTTAAACCCTCTGCAGGCTGACTTTTGTTCCCCGTATTCCACTGAAATTGTTCTCACTAAGGTCATCAGATATCATTCAGAACGCCAGTTTCAGTGGCTGATCTATTTTCTGGCCTTATCCTCATTGACCTGTTTGGGGAATTTAATACTGTGGACCACTCTTCTCTTCCTGAAATATTTTCCTTGGTCAGGTAAAGCACGTCCAGTCTTACTAGCCTCATTTTACAGCTGGGAAACCGAGGCCCAGAGAATTACCAAGTCTACTAAAGAGGACACAGCACTATTCAAACAGTGTTCAAATCTAGGCCTCTTGACTCCCACAGCCTTGAGCTTCTTTTTGAGCGTGGTTTTTGGAATCTTTGGTGACATGTGTACATTCTTTAGCGTTAAGAGGGCCTCACGAGGAGAATTTTGTCTGGTTCTTTTTGGAAGAAATTTCTATTGCATTCCATCCCCGCCCCCCGCCCCCAGTGCTGTTAATCTAATCAGTCTTTATGGCCTTGGCTGGAACAGGGTCCTAAATGAGGACTCAGTTGTGTGAGGGGGGTGCAGAGTTGGTGCATCCCTGAAGAGTTCAGGGATAGAAAGAAGGCAGCGCAGAGGACCTGGCGGGAGGATACCCGCCAAGAAGCCCAGAAGCGGGCTTTGTGGCCAAGCAGCAACCTGCGGGGGCTTGTGCAAACGTGTTGTGGGCTTTATTGGATGAGCGGCGCAGTTACTTCTCAAACCACTGGCACCCTCATGGGACTTAGAGCAGTTGCTTCTTCATAGAGTTGTTTTGAGCATTGAATAAGTTCAATATACATAAATCTCTGGGCTCTGCCCGACCGACGCACGACACACACCCAATAACTGGTAGTTACTTGGGTCTTTAGTTTCGATGTAACAAGCAGTCTTCTGTATTCGACCTCATTTGGGCCTTCCCATGATCCAACCAAACTGCCGATCCGCATATGGATATTTTAAATCACCATTCTATCGAGGCAGAAACTACAGAGCAGAGAGTGAGCACCAGGCCTCGAAGTGGCCGCAATCTGGAGCGGGATCTGCTGGGAGCGCCCAACTTTTCCGCTGGGCACTCCCAGGCCCCACAACTCATCAGCGCACTCTGGTCGCAGCCTCCAGTCTTCGCCTCTGCGCCCGGCCGCTCTGCGCCATCTTTGAGCCTGGCACGGTGCCCCACTTCCGCACTTTCCTCCCGGGCCAGGGGTACCCGCACATGCTCAGACGTGCCCCTCCTGGGGATGGAGTATCCAAAACTGGCCGGGTTTGTCACACACTGGCCAAAAAGAATAATTTATCTCGTTCTCTCAGGTCTCGGAGGTGGCCGTCTGACCCATTAAAAAATGGTGCCTATAGCCTCACCTCCCCAGGCTTCCGCTCTGGAGGCGCAGGGGCGAAGGTCATGTCGCAGTGCGCAGGCGCGACAGGGCGGCGCTATCTCCATGGCAACCCGCGCGCAGCCCGCGCTGTTCCGCCGGGCGGGAAGCGCGGGAGCTGAGGCGCTGGCGACAGGCGGGGCTGCGAGCGCCGGGGGGCCGGGGCGGCCGGGGCCGCTGCAGGACGAGACCCTGGGCGTGGCGTCTGTGCCCTCTCAGTGGAGGGGCGTCCAGGGCATCCGCCGGGAGACGGTGAGGGCGCGGGCCCGACTCGCGGCGACGCGGGAGGGAGGGCGAGGGTCCGTCCGCGCGCGGCCTCCGGGCCAGGTTCTGGGGTCCCCCCGTTTTATTTTTGTATTTTAACCCACGGAGGCCCGCCCTTGTGGCATTCCCGTGCCAGTCTCCCCCCAGGCCCAACAACAAAAGGGGTTTTCCTTAGAAACATCTGAAGACCCCATGGTTTGAAGGATTTTTGTGTGAACCGCAGTTTTCAGGCGTTTCAAACTAACTTTCCTTTAAAAAGAAGAAGGAAGCGCATTTAAGGTCGAGACACGCCGGTTTTCCAGTGGTTTAATGAAAAGCACACAAAACGAGGCTTTTTAGAGGAGGCAGGGCTCCCGGGTGCCAGGTCTTCTCCGGAGGGGTCTTTGTGCGGACTTTGGGGGCCTGCTGTGTGCCAGGAGCCGTTCTGGCGCTGGGGACCCGTCCGTGAATGAAGTTCCTCCTGGAGCTGACCTGGGGCCGTTTGCAGGGCAGCGACCATAGGCGACTTACGCAATTAAATTTTGTCGTGTGTCAGAGGGCGAGTAGCGCCATCATGGACAAAAGTGAAAGAAGGGTGCGGGATCAGAAGGACTGGTTTGGAGAGTGAGAGGGTGGGTGGTCCTCACCGAGAAGGCGACGGTTGAGCAAAGACCGGGAGGAGTGAGTGAGCCAAGTGGATACCTGAGGTAGAACCGCCAGACAGCGCAAACTGCAAGTGCAAAGGCCCTGGGGTTGGTGTCGGAGCAGATCTTGTGTTTTGAGGAGGTGGCAGAGCTGGCGAGGAATGAGAGAAGGGGGAGTGGTCCCAGTTGAGGTCAGAGAGGGTCAGGTAGTGCCTTGCAGACCATTGTAGGGATGTTGGCGTCCCCTCGGTGAAAATGGGTATGGGGGGGGGGGGCGTTGTAGGGTGCCGCACATTTACCAGAAGAGGGAACGGAGGCTTAGCTTGCTGCGTGAGTGACCCTATCAGCAGACCTTAGGTCCTCCCGGACACTGGGGAGTTTCCCAATGAAGTCTAACTCTGGAAGACCGGTTTCTTGCCTCTCGAGCCTGGATTTGATCTACCTGGAAAGCACTCCCCACTTAACCAGGCTGCACAGAAATGGTTCTGGTGAAAAGCGAGGTGGGTATTTTAGTTGATCTCCATCCTTATCACACGGCTCTTGCTTGCTGAAGATTCAGGTTTTAGAAGACTTTAGGCTGGGAACTGCTGAATCTGTCTTTTTTTTTTTTTTTTTTTCCCCTTACAGAGAATGAAATTGAGGCAGGTTCATTTTCTTGTAACTATAGCTTTAAGCTGTAAGGTTCTAAGAACTAATTCTAACACTGGAGGTGTAAGCTCTCATCTGTGAGGGTGGTTCCCTTGAACTAACATCCCCTGTCTTGCTGAAGCAGATTTTTTCGTTAAGTTGTAAGAATTTTGCAAGGGTCAGAAGAAGGTAAACGGCTTTTTCCAAAACAGTTTTTTTCTCTTTATAAAAGTTGTGTGTCCAAAATTGAGAAAAAATCTGGATATGCAAAAAAAAAAAAAAAAAAAAAGTGGAAATAAAAATCACCCCATTCCCCAGCCATTCGACTTGTACGTGCTTAGTCTGTTTGGCCCCATTTAAAAAAATTTCTTTAAATGTTTATTTATTTTTGGGGCGCCTGGGTGGCGCAGTCGGTTGAGCGTCCGACTTCAGGTCACGATCTCGCGGTCCGTGAGTTCGAGCCCCGCGTCAGGCTCTGGGCTGATGGCTCAGAGCCTGGAGCCTGTTTCTGATTCTGTGTCTCCCTCTCTCTGCCCCTCCCCCGTTCATGCTCTGTCTCTCTCTGTCCCAAAAATAAATTAACGTTGAAATAAATGTTTATTTATTTTTGAGAGAGACAGAGCGTGAGCAGGGGAGGGGCAGAGAGACAGGGAGACACAGAATCCGAAGCAGGCTCCAGGCTCCGAGCTGTCAGCACAGAGCCGGATGCGGGGCTGGAACCCCTGGACCACGAGGTCATGACCTGATGTCGGATACTGAACAGACTGAGCCACCCAGGCGCCCCTGCCCCATTTTAAAAATAAAAACGGAATCACACTGTGCACAACATTTCATAGACCCAGTTTTTTCACTTAATACATCCTGAACAAATGTCCATGTTAAAAAAAATTTTTTTTTTGTAACTTCGTTTTATTTAACCAGTCTCTTTTGATGAGTTGTTAGGCAGTTTACATTTTTTTTTTCTTATCAGTAAGTCCTGTGATGAGTGTTTTAGCTAATTTTTAAATATAGTTTCTTAATTTCTTAAAAAGTTTTTTTGGAAAAGTTGGACAGTGGTTTTTGGCCCATGTAGTGGTGCAGTATTGTAATGTACCTCCATGTTCCATTGATGGATTTTTTTCTTTTTTAATTTTTTTAGTTTTTTATTTTTTTCAGATTTTATTTTTATTTTTTATTTTTTTAACTTTTTTTAAAATTTATTTTTGAGACAGAGAGAGACAGAGCATGAACGGGGGAGGAGCAGAGAGAGAGGGAGACACAGAATCAGAAGCAGGCTCCAGGCTCTGAGCCATCAGCCCAGAGCCCAACGCAGGGCTCGAACTCACGGACTGCGAGACCGTGACCGGAGCTGAAGTCAGACGCCTAACCACTGAGCTACCCAGGAGCCCCTCAGATTTTATTTTTAAAGTAATCTTTACACCCAACATGGAGCTTGAACTCATGACCCCACGATCAGGAGCCTCATGCTCTACCAACTGAGCCAGCTAGGTGCCCCCCCCCCCTTTTTTTTTTTAATATTAATGGTCTTTGGCCTGACCTGGCTTTTCTTGTCATATTCCAATCTGTTTACAGAGGGATAGGGTCCTGGACTTTGGTTCAAGACCGGGGTGCACACCCTCTTTAGGGCTTTGGGCCAGTCACATGATCTCTTCTTCTGCAAAATGGGTCCTTGGTAGAATACTTCCTGAGGGGATGGATGGATCAACCAACGGAACCTGAGCCACCCAGGCACCCTCTTGTGAGGGGTTAAATGAGATTGTGGATAAGAAAACAGTTTGAAAGCCTAGGGCTGCTCGGATGGCAGACGAGTGTCAGGGACCAGTCCAGCTGCCTGAGATAGAGGGTGCCTAATCTCAAACCAGATGGTTGACACTGGAATGTCCTGGAGACTCCTGAAAAATATGGATGTCTGGCTCCCAGCGGTTCTGGCTAAGTTGGTATGTGTTGTGACTTGAGAATCTGGTTTTATTAAAGCTCCCCAGGTCGTTCTGATAGGTAGCAAAATTTGAGACCACCAATTGAATGCATCCTCCTTTCCAGCAGCAGTATTACCTTTCTGAAGCCAGCCCATTGCTGATCCTAGGAAAATGTGGGCTGTGTTTTTTTTTCATTTTTTAAAAATTGTGGAGAGCCTGACTGGCTCAGTGGGTAGAGCATGTGACTTTTGATCTCGGGGTCGTGAGTTTGAGCTCCATGTTGGGTGTAGGGATTACTTAAAAAAAAATTGTGGAAAGATACATATAACAGAGGGACACCCAGCTGGCTCAATTGGTTGAGCAATCGACTCCGGCTTGGGTCATGATCTCACAGGCTGTGAGTTCGAGCCCCGTGTCGGGCTCTGTGCTGATGGCTCGGGGCCTGGAGCCTGCTTCGGATTCTGCGTCTCCCTCTCTCTCTGACCCTCCCCTGCTCGTGCTCTGTCTCTCTCTGTCTCAGAAATAAATAAACATAAAAAAAATTTTTAAAAAAAGATACATATAATAGAGGGGCACCTGGCTGGCTCAGTCAGTTGAGCGTCTGACTTTGGCTCGGGTCATGATCTTGCGGTTGGTGGGTTTGAGCCCCGCGTCCGGCTGTGTCCAGAGCCTGGAGCCTGCTTCGGACTCTGTGTCTCCCCGTCTCTCTGACCCTCCCCTGCTCACACTCTTTCTCTGTATCAAAAATAAATTTAAAAAAACATTAAAAAAAAAAAGTTTGTTAAAAAAAAATTAAAAAAAGGTGGGGAGCCTGGGTGGCTCAGTCAGTTGAGCGTCCGACTTCGGCTCAGGTCATGATCTTGTGGTTTGTGGGTTCCAGCCCCGCATTCGGCTCTGTGCCCACGACTCAGGGCCTGGAGTCTGCTTCCGATTCTGTGTCTCCCTCGCTCTCTGCCCCTCCCCCACTCATGCTCTGTCTTTCTCTGTCTCAGAAACACATAAACATAAAAAACTTTTTAAAAAAAGGTACATATAATAGAAATTTCCCTTTTTTTTTTTTTTAACGTTTATTTATTTTTGAGACAGGGAGAGACAGAGCATGAACAGGGGAGGGTCAGAGAGAGGGAGACACAGAATCTGAAACAGGCTCCAGGCTCTGAGCTGTCAGCACAGAGCCCGATGCGGGGCTCGAACTCACATGCCGTGAGACCATGACCTGAGCCGAAGTCGGACGCCCAACCAACCAAGCCACCCAGGCGCCCCAGAAATTTCCCAATTTTTAAGTGTACAATTGAGTGTGTCAAGTACATTCACAATGTGGAACCATCACCACTATCTGGTTCTGGAACTTTTCCATCCATGGAATGCATTTTGACATTCAGGTCTGTGTCCCTGGGACTGTGAGCTCCCAGAGGGCAGGGAGTGGGTCTTGTGTACTTTTGCACCTCCTGGAGGCACCCAGGAAATACTGGGTTGAATAATCTTCTTGTGTGCTGACATCCCACATAGGCTGCGACTCTCCTCCCCTGCTTGGAGTTCAACTAGCTGCCTGCCCACCGGCTCTTCCTTGTTTCCAGGCTGCCTCTTCGCCTTGGTGGCTTCTGTAGCCAATGTCACCCCCTGCTGGAGGGCGTTTGTTTTGAACCTGGGTCTGGCCCGTTACAAATTTTCAAGGAGAATTAAATCCGTGGTTCCCTACCTTTGGGTTTGCTACACAGTCTCCATACTAGATTTTTTTTTCAAGGGGCATGAGAGCACACTGAAAGACCAAGACGACACCAAGGTAGTCGGCAGTAATTGCAGCTCCAAGGTTGTGTAGCCTAACGCATCTCCCAACTTCCATGGAAACGTCTGCGATTGTCCTCTTGGTTGGCTCTTGGCTCCACGCTCTTCTCTGAGTAGCTGTTTGTTGCCCCGATATACTAAGAGGCAAGTTCACATGAACCGGAGATTGTTCCGTTACTCTGCGTTCTCAGAGGCCTCTGGTGAGACAGTTGTCCCTGCATCCCACCACGAAACCCACTCAGCTGGAGGCGCCTGGGGGGGCTCAATCGGTTAAGCGTCCAACTTCGGCTCAGGTCACGATCCCACGGTTCATGAGTTCGAGCCCCGCATCGGGCTCTGTGCTGACGGCTCAGAGCCTGGAGCCTGCTTCTGATTCTCTGTCTCCCTCTTGCTCTGTCCCTCCCCTACTCACACTGTGTGTCTCTGTCTCTCTCAAAAGTAAATAAATTAAAAAAAAAAAGGAAACCCACTCAGCTCAACTTCGCATCTAAGACATTCCTGTCTCACCTTGTCTGCTCATTAGCTGTGAATTGTGCCTCACACCTGGGTCAAATTGTGGTGCTCGCTCATGGGGTTTGCATTGTGGGCCCAGAGACGCTGGCTCAGGCCGGAGTCCTCTCTGCTCCCATCACACCTGTGTTCTCATCAGGTGTGTGTGCAGGACTTGATGGGGAAGGGGGTGGAAGGGGGGGAGGCCTTGGGGGTGACGGCCACCTGAGGACAAGGGAAATTCTGGGGAGGAGGATCAGAAGTGGGCCCGCTGGATGTGGCAAGGTGATAGCGACAGGCCACACGCACCCCACCTGCCCAGCAGCGTCCTTCAGGTGGGCTTAATGGCATCCCTCAGCCTCCGGGATGAACCATATCTCACCCCACCCCAGGTGAAGCTTCAGCTCCCAGAGTGACAGAGGTAGAAGTGGGGGGTGTGTGAGAGCATGGTCTGCGCTGTGGGGGTGGGGTGGGGGCAAGAGGCGATGGACCCTGGGCTGTGGCCCTGGGAAGCATACAGATGGGTGAGACCCACAGGTGGGGTCTGAGTAACAGCCCTCTGCACCTGCAGCCTCAGCATCATCCGGGGGCTTGTTCACAAAGCACACTCTCGGCCCCCCTGCTGGAGGTGGCAGCTTGTGTTTTAGCAAGCTTCTGAGGGATTCTGGGGCCTGCCCGTTGAGAAGTCAGGTCTAGAATGTCTTTGAGGTCCTTTTGCACTCGAGTCAGACGTGCTGGCCCAGGCTGGTTGATGAAATGAGATGCTGTGTGCCGCTTCTATTTGCTGGTAGTGGTTAGTACCCAAGGGACTGATGGGGGCTTGGCTTCCCTTTGCACATCATCTGAGACCTTCAAAGACGCATTCTCTCTGGATGGCGATGTTCCTCAGTCATAGGACACATCTTAAAAATAGGTGTGTTTCACAGATGGCCTGTGTATTTAATCTAGTTTTCCCCTGAAGAGCTATTATTAAACAATTGGAATGTTTTATAAACAATACATTGTAGAGTCGAGGAGATCTAGAATGTATAAAATTAAATAATCTCTGTACCCAGCATGGGGCTTGAACTCATGACCCCAAGATCAAGAGTCACATGCTCTACTGACTGAGCCAGTTTGGCGCCCCTAGAATGTATTTCTTTTTAAGAGTTTTATTTATTTATTTTGAGAGATGGAAAGAGAGAATCCTAAGCAGGCTCTGCACTGTCAGCCAGGCACCCCTAGAATGTGTGTATGTATGTATGTTATGTATGTATGTATATATGTATGTGTGTATTTATTTATTTATTTACTTATTTAAGTTTATTTATTTTGAGAGGTGAAAGAGAGGGAGAGAGAGCCCCAAGCAGGCTCCATACTGTCAGAGTGGAGCCTCATGTGGGGCTTGATCCCACAAACTGTGAGATCATCACCTGACCTGAAATCAAGAGTCAGACACTTAACCGACTGAGCCACCCAGGTGCCCCTAGAATGTATATTTTTAGTAAGAAAGTGACTGTTCTACTCATGACTTTGAAGTACTCATGCCTCATAGTGATACCCCCTGAATACAATTTTCTGGCTGGCTGGTTTCTGAATGACTGAGTCACACATGAGGACAATTAACCTGACATTGGTCAATCTCAGTCTGAACCTGAATGCAAGGCAGAGCCCGGTATTCTCTCAGCACACCCCTCGGGGCCTGGGGTGGTGGCTGATCACCTGACCCAGTGGGGCCGTTTCCTCTGTCATCACCAGTGTTCCTGAAATTGATCGGCCAGTCCTAGATGCCAGCTAGAGACCTATTATTTCAGAAGTGAGGTGTTGAGGGGTATTGACCTGGGAGTCAGGGAGCCTTCCTAGGGGTCAGTGTAGGACTCTGATAGCAAGTGACAGAAACCAGCCCAAACCAGCTCCTGTCAAGCACTTCTCTTCAGGATGCCGGGATGTCTCCTGGGCCTCTGAAGGTGCAGCTGGTCCTGAGGAATCTAGGAAACTTTGGGGGTCCCCCACCTCTCAACTCTGATGTTACCATGTATCCCCCGAGGCCTGTCTCTGCTTGTCTCCTGGTTGTGGCCCTGGCTAATTGTTGGGGCCATCGTTTCCAGGTTTCAGTTCTAGGCATATGCCATCTTGTTAAATCTGTCTCTGTTGTGAATTTCCCTGAGAGAGCTTGATTGGCCCAGCCTAGGTTCGCGTCCACTTCTCATCTAGTCAGAAGCTACAGTCCTGGTATTGGGACACATTTGGTGGCTTGGGTAGGAGTCCTGACATTCTGGGTGTCTGCAGACTCTCCTGGGGGCAGGAGAGCTGGGCTCCCACACTGGGTTCTGGTCCCTGAATCTCACTGCCTTCCTCTCTGCTGCAGGTCACTGGGACTTCAGACTCCACAGCGTGGTGACTGGTGATCTTGGTTTGGGAATTGTTCTGTTTCCCTTGGCCACACCTCCCAGTGTGATTAAAGTCTGGTCCCAGTCCCTCCTGTAGTACCTCTGCCTCTGAGGTGTGGGAGCCCAGCATCCTTAACACTCCTCTTCCTGACCTTGCTGAGGCCCAGGAAGCAAGGATCTCATTCTTCCCTGACTTCTTCTCTGATGTCTCAGAGGGCTTGTTATGGGAGCCTCAGTCCAGCCACACACTGCCTGGCACAGAAGGTACCAGTCTACACAGGGTATCCTTGGGCAAGCCCTTCCCTTCTGGAGGCTTTGGGGCTTCATCCCCAGATGGGATGGGATGTACGGGACGGACCAGGGTCGGGCCAGATAATCAGATCTTGAACTATGGAAACTACTTAGTTGTCCCAGAGTGAAAAGAGAATAATGATAGTAGCTTCCTACCAATTCACAGAAAAAATTGTGGGTGCAGCGTGTCATTGGTTTTAAGTTTTTTTTTCCTCTGTGAATTTTCCCTAGTGTTTTGACATTTGTCTTTTGTCTGAATAAGCAAGCAGCAAAGAAATATTTAAGAAAAAATTTTAATGTTTATTTATTTTTGAGAGACAGAGCACGAGTGGGGGAGGGGCAGAGAGAGAGAGGGAGACACAGAATCAGAAGCAGGCTCCAGGCTCCGAGCTGTCAGCACAGAGCCCATCGCGGGGCTCGAACCCACAAACTGTGAGATCATGACCTGAGCTGAAGTTGGACGCTCAACCGACTGAGCCACCCAGGCGCCCCAGCAAAGAAATATTAATGGAAGTAGATGGAAAGGTAACAGCTTGCTATCTTGTGGACATTTTTGTCTTAGATTAAGTCATTGGGGTAACATTCTTTTAGAAACTTTTTCTGAGTTTATCTGATGTGATGAGTGTCCAGGATGTTAGACTGGGTGAGAACACCATGGCTGAGGGACAGTTTCGTGTCACAGGTCAGACTGCCTGAATTCAAGCCCTACTGTGATCACCTCTTTGCCGTGTGGTCTTGGGTGAATTACTTCTTTGTGCCTTAGCGTCCATGTTAGTAATGCAAAAATAGGAGTTTCTTCATAGGGTGGTTGTGAGGATGAATAAGATATGGGTAAAACTTTTGGGACAGTGCCTGAGTTAGCACTTAGTAACTAACACTCTCGCCATCATTGTGGCTTCTGGAAGTTTGATTTTCACCCAGTTTCTTAGAATTTTGGCTCAGGCTGTATACTTTCTTTACTTTCTTTTCTTTTTCTTTCTTCTTCTTCTTCTTCTTCTTTTTTTTTTTTTTTTTTAAATTTTATTTATTTTTGTGAGACAGAGAGTAAGAGCACGAGCAGAGGAGGGGCAGAGAGCGAGGGAGACACAGAATCCGAAGCAGGCTCCAGGCTCTGAGCTGTCAGCACAGAGCCCGACATGAGGCTCCAACCCGTGAACCGTGAGATCATGACCTGAGCTGAAGTCAGATGTTTAACCAACTGAGCCACCCAGGCACCCCAAGCCTGTATGCTTTCTGATCCTCATGCCCACCCACGAATTCCTCAGTGTGTACACTCCCTTGGTGGACCCCTCCAGTGCTGTGGTTTCAAGTCATGTCTCTGTCGGATGTTCTCCAGAGCCTCACGCCTTGCAACCGCTCTCAGGAATCCTCAACACCTCCATGTGGATGGGAGGCATCTCGGTCTAAACGAGGCCCAGGAGAACTGCTTCTATGTTCTCTTTTCCCAGAATTTGCCATCACATTCCACTGGTTGTCAAACCTGTCCTCTGCTCCTCACTTCTTCCTGAGCAGCCAAAAAGGCATGGCCCTGCTTACAACCCACTCAGGCCACACCTTGTGGCTCTCAGACACCTCCTGGCCTTGCCCTTGTGCTCGGGCCACCCTCCTTACCCACTGTGGCCAGGCACGCCACCTGCTGTCCAGTCTCTGAGCACGGAACGTTTTCTACTGTAAGGTTTTGCTCTGGCCTCCCCCTCCCATCTCTGTCCAGGGCCCTCCTCTGCAGCTCTCCCCTTGTCCTTCACACCTCAGCTCAAGTGCCATTTCCCCAGAGACCTCCCTGGCTGTTCCCTTCTCTCCCACATATCTGCTGCACTTGGCACCATAGGTAGTTGGTGGGTATTTTCTTGTTTGTGTACCCCCAACCCCTGTGGAAGCTTCTCAGGCACAGGGATTTTGCACATTTTGTTTTCTGCTGTATCCATAGTACCCAGACAGTGCCTGGCAAGTGGACACTCAGTAAATAATGTGTGTGTGTGTGTGTGTGTGTGTGTGTGTATGGTGTAAAGGAAATATATGTAAATATTATATGTGTAATACATATAGTCTATGTGTGTATACAACATAATACAGTGTAGTGGAGATAGATATATAAAAATATATGTACATATATCTTGTCTAAATGGGCTTGTGCCGTGTGCCAAATATGTGCAAAGTGCTGTGGGTATAGAGATCAGACAGGGTTCTGATGCCGGAGGAACTCCATTTAATGGGAGGTGGATAAGAAAAGACAACTTAGTGGAATGTGATGGGGAGCGTGGGGACAGGTGTTTCATGTACTAGGAAGAGCTGCCCCCGTGTGGGGCCCGCTCCCTTCCTTTAGGCTTACTAGCACCGGCCTAGTGCACAGCCCTGCCCTCCCAAGCCCGAGCCAGGTGGGGGAGGTGCACAGGGGTTCCGGGCCTCGCCGTTGCCCTGCACGTTCAGGTGCCTGGTGAGGGGCTGTGTAAGCAGAGCCTCTTGCAGATGACGATCTGCTAGGCCCCCTCATTTGATAAATGATGGGTCCTGTCCATAAGAAAGGGAGGCTGGTAGTTCCTTCCCTGATCTGATGTCTATCCCTGTGGCCAGCTAAAGAGGGGACAAGGAATTGGAGACAGAGGGCACGGTGGAGAAAAGAGGCAGCTGGGGAGAAGCCTGCCTTCTTTCTACCAACTAGCTCATCACAGACTCACCTGCTTCCTTTGATCATGGGGGCACCTTGGAAGGGGCCTGCGAAGGGAGGGAGATGCTGGTGGCCAGGTCTGCGATGCTTCCCTGTGCTGGTTGGGATGACCACTGCTGGCTGTAATATTACAGGATTCTTATTGTTGTCAGGATCTTCAAAAAGGCACTCCAGCATCCCCTCCAAATGGTGTCCTAGTGTCACTGAAAGTCCTGGGTCAGGCTCTTACTGGATCATGTTGACCACCCCTGAACCACCCACTGTGGCCCAGTGCACATAGGAGGGTTGAGGGATCATCTTCACCCATAGCGCACAGATCGGGCTCCTCCTTTGAAAGATGGGCCAGTTACAAGAGCAAAGGGACAGACTGGGGCAGGCAGGATGACCAGAGGCCCATTGGCCCGAGGGTAAGCAGCAGCGCGGGAGGGGTGCTGTTTAGTAGGGGGAACAGAGTGCCCAGGCAGGCGGTCACTAGTGACCTGGGTTGACTGGTGACCACTGACCGCTGACCGGTGACCACTGGGTTTTGATTTTCTGCAGAAAAGTTGCCAGACGGCAAGCATTGCCACTGCTGAAGCGTCTGTCCAGACCCGGAAGCATGCGGATGCTGAGGTGCAGACCGAGGTCCCTGCACCGGTCAGTGCTCGGACTGTGGCCCAGCACGACAGCCCCAGGCTTGCAGCCTTTCTTCGGAGGGTGGAGGCCATGGTTATTCGAGAGCTGAATAAGAACTGGCAGAGCCATGCTTTTGACGGCTTCGAGGTGAACTGGACAGAGCAGCAGCCAACGGTAGGGAACTGCAGCCTGGGACGCCCTCCTCCTCCGCCCCAGCTTGAGCCTCGCCCGCCCCCGTTTGAAGTCCTCTTAGGCCAGATGCTGTTAATAGCAATAATAGTAACTGCGTTCATGGAGGTCTTACTTTTTGCCAGGTGCTGAGCTGAGTTTTATGAGAGTAAGTCATCGAGCCTTCCCTGCTGTCAAGAAGTAGTTTGTGGTTACCTCCATTTACAGGTGGGGATGGGGAGGCTCCTGAGTTGAAACGATTTTTCTGGGATCACATGGAGCTAGTGAGCAGAAGAGGCAAGGCTTGAACGTGGGGAGTCTGACTCTGGACCAGGCTTTGTCCACTGCTCGGCTGTCTCCCCTGGCACCATGTGGTGAGGGCTCTCTGTGCCATCTCATTTACTCCTCAGCACAGCGGCATGAGGCGGTACTTGGATGATCTCTGTTTTATAGACAAGGCCCAGAGAGGCTAACTGACTTGTCCATGGTCACTCAGCTGTAACGGGCCAGGCTGGGATTTGAGCCCTGGTCTGTCTGGTTTCACTGCCATGCTCTAGTGACTTCAGTGTCTCCGAGGCTCAGCTCAGGGTGACCCTGTACACTTAGGTGTCCGGCCACACAGGCAGGCTAGGCTTTGAGATGAATGGGGGGCTCTTGGCTTTTGCTCCGTGCTGGGCCTCAGCCTCCCCTGTGGACAGACTGCTCGCTCACGGCTGCGGGCCCTCGACTGGGGAGCCTTGGAGTTCTGAGCCAAACTTTTTTTTTTATACAGTGCTTTCTTCCTGTAGAAACAGATGAGTAACTGTGTATTCAGAGGTCATAGCCCTGTTCTAGCCCCTCCCCCTCCTCTGCCCTCTTCCCACCAAGTCACTGGAAGGCATGGGAAAATCAGTTTGAGGGAAGTCCTCAAACTCACTCTGAAATGCAGTTGCCGAGGCCACACCTCAGTGGGCAGTCACTGACTCCTTATAAGCCGGTCACAAGAAGGGCTCAGGGAAGAGGAAGAGCCCAGCATGTTGTCTCTCCTTGCCATTGCTTGTGCCCCCCGCCCCCACCGCCCCACCACCCAATTTTACAGAGGTTAAGCTTTTGTTCTTTATTATTAGCACGTTCCCACATTTCTATGGATTAACTTGGTCCAAGTGTGTGTTACTTTCTCCCCCTTTAAAAAATACGTTTTTTTCCTTTAAAACATTTTTTTTAATGTTTATTTATATTTGAGAGAGAGGGCGAGAGAGAGACAGACCATGAGCAGGAGAGGGACAGAGAGAGATGGAGACCGAATCCGAAGCAGGCTCAAGGCCCCGAGCTGTCAGCACAGAGCCTGATGCGGGGCTCGAACTCACAAGCCATGAGATCGTGACCTTAGCTGAACTCGGACCCTTATTAACAGATTCAGCCACCCAGGTGCCAAAATATCTGTTTTCTGACTACAGAAGCAATGTATGTTCATTATAACAAGTCCAGGCAGTATAGAAATACAGAACATATACCATGTAGACAGTGGGAGGGGACACTTGTTCCCACGCCCACACGCCTTTAGAGTCTTCTCTGTGTTACACTAACACAAGCATCATTACTAGTGTTGTCACTGAGAACATTTTAAACAAGTGGAAAGCACTGTACGTTTTCCTGATGACCTTTCTCACTTTGAGCTTTCCATGTCAGTTCCTACAAAGGTGCTGTAGGCGTCCCAGCGGCTACACTGGGTCCCACTGCACGGACACGTCGTCCTTTATCTGAGTCCCCTGTGGGTGGACGCCCAGCTTCACTTCTAGAGAGGTATCCTCCAGAAATGGGAGGGTAGGCGGGAGATCAGTCTGCACCCTTTGAGTGGCAGCCTGGTGAGCTGGCCCTGGACAGCCCCACATGTTAGCGGTGCGCGAGCATTGGGCAGAGGAGGGTGTTAGCAGTTTGCTGTTATATCACATCGACAGCGAGTCTGTCCTCCCACTTCTTGTTTTGCATCAGTTCTTTGTTGATTCCCTCATGATGGAATTACTGTCTTGGGGTTTTTCTCTCTACTTCTGTCAACGCGTTGGCCTTGACATTTCATCATTGTCCTTGGCACTGCTGTAGTAGCTCTGGAAGGGCTGGGATGCTGCTCTTAACGAGAAACCATAATGTCAGAATTCTAAAATCAGTGGGACAACCTTGTGGAAAGCTTAGAAATCGGAGATAAGAAGAGACCACCCAGGGTCTCCCATTGGAACCGCCGACCTCCTGGTTCTGTTGTTTCCGGCCTCTTGTTTCACACGTGTGTTGACAGCTGTGAGTCACTGTGGCCAGTCTTGGGGTCTTTTCTGGTCGGGAGCAAAGCCTGTTCTGTGTTGTCAGGTTGCTACGGAGACTTCACACGTGTCCTTTTGAAACACCTAATTGGAGCCTGGGTGGCTCAGTTGGTTGAGCATCTGACTAGTGATTTCTGACTGTTGGTCTCATGGTCATGAGATTGAGCCCCACATTAGGCTCTGCACTGAGCGTGGAGCCTGCTGGAGATTCTCTCTCTCCCTCTCCCTTTGTCCCTATTTTGCTTGCACACGCTCTCTCTCGAAAAAATAAAAATAAATAAAAATAAAACGCCACCTAATGTTTCATCCATACACTTTATTTTTTTGAGCCGAGTTTATCCAGGTGTGTTCTCTGTGCAGGCAGTTCACCCTTTGTGCCGGTCTGAGTCTTTTTTTTTCTTTTTTCTTTTTTTAATGTTTATTTGAGGAGGGGGGAGGAGAAAACAAGCAGGAAGGGAGGGGCAGAGAGAGAGGGAGGCAGAGGATCTGAAGCAGGCTCCGTGCTGACAGCAGAGATCCTGATGCGAGGCTCGAACTCACGAACTGTGAGGGCGTGACCTGAGCCGAAGTCAGACGCTTAACTGACTGAGCCACCCAGGCATGGCCATGCCGTTCTGAGTCTTGGCCAACACGTGTCCGCCACAGTGAAGGTGTAGAGAAGTCCCTTGTCCCCCTGCTTCTCCCACATTGTAGGTTTATCTTCAGATTTTAAAGTGCACTGGGTATAAGCAGTGGGTTGCAGGTATACGTGGTGTTGTGACAAATAACTTAATGTCTGTGGTGCCTTTCTGATGTACACTTTAGTTGAACATGACGTAAAAAAGTGCACAAACCACAAGTGTCCAGGCCTGTGGCTTTCCAAAGTAAAACATTTCTGTGGAGCCAGAACCCAGATCAAGAAACCGAATGTGATCAGACCCCAAAGGTTTGTTTCCTTCCTTCCTTCCTTCCTTGTTCGTTCGTTTTCTTTCTTTCTTTCTTTCTTTCTTTCTTTCTTTCTTTCTTTCTTTCTTTCTTTCTTTCTTTCTTTCTTTCTTTCTTATTTTTCCTGATGTTTATTTATCCTTGAGAGAGAGAGGGAGAGAGACACAGCATGAGTAGGGGAAGGGCAGAGAGAGACGGAGATGCAGAATCCAAAGCAGGCTCCAGGCTCCAGGCTCCAATCTGTCAGCACAGAGCCTGGCGCGGGTCCGAACTCAACAAATTGCAAGATTATCACCTGAGCCGAAGTCAGATGCCCAACTGGCTGAGCCACCCAGGCACCCCCCCCAAAAGGTTTTCTTGAGTTCCCTCCACCTCCTACCACACTTGACAGCTTTTTTTTAATCTTTAAAATTTATTTATTTATTTATTTATTTATTTATTATTATTTTTTTTAAATTTTTTTTTCAACGTTTATTTATTTTTGGGACAGAGAGAGACAGAGCATGAACGGGGGAGGGGCAGAGAGAGAGGGAGACAGAATCGGAAACAGGCTCCAGGCTCTGAGCCATCAGCCCAGAGCCCGACGCGGGGCTCGAACTCACGGACTGCGAGATCGTGACCTGGCTGAAGTCGGACGCTTAACCGACTGCGCCACCCAGGCGCCCCATTCTTTAAAAAATTTTTAAGCAATCTCTGTGCCCAGCGTGGAGCTTGAACTCACGACCCTGAGATCCAGAGTCGCATGCTCCAGGGACAGAGCCAGCAGGGCGCCCCTATAAACGTGTGTGCTCAGTTCTCTTGGGCGTGTACCTAGGGGCAGAATTGCTGGGTTGTGTGGTGCCTCTATGTTTTAGCTTTTGAAGACCCACCAGACTGTCTCCCCACCGTGGCCTTGCCGTTCTCCGTCCTTGCTAGCAGGGTGTGAGGGTTCCCACCATACAGCTTTTTACACGTTTTAGATTCTTTCCATCGGGTAGTTTCTTTATATGGAGCCATAAGGTCAAGGAGTATGCAGCTTTTCACAGACGTTTTGATCTGTGTGGCACATCCCCTCCCAGAAACCTTGGGCTGATCGCTCACAGTGGCCAGCACTGCCAGCCTTTTCATTTGGTGTGCCAGGCTGCTATGGGCTGAGAGGGAAGCTGCCAGAGGTTTAAAAAAAAATTTTTTTTTAATGTGGTAGAATATTCATAAAATTGTAACCATTAAAAAAATTGCTTTAATGTTTATTTGTTTTTGAGAGAGAGACAGAGTGCAAGCCAGGGAGGGGCAGCCCAGAGCCCGACGTGGGGCTCAGACTCACGGACCGCGCGATCATGACCTGAGCTGAAGTCGGACGCTGAACCGACTGAGCCACCCGGGCGCCCCAAACTGTAACCATTTCCAGGTGCATAGTCTAGTGGCACATACAGCACCATGCAGTTCCAGAAGCCAGAGCTTTTGAAACTGTGTGCAGAACAGGGTCTTACTCTGAGCCAGAACCTGGCATCTGTCTCGGTTCGTAAGATCCTTTCTTCTGGGTTTCTGGAAGTATCCTATTTGTAGTGGTGTTGGGATGAAAGCTCTACATTTCCCTCCAGGACCGGGCAGTGGACCTGGGTGGCTTTGGAGGTCCAAGCTTGCATGTAGTGTTTTTTAGGTGGCTACAAGGCCGCCTATTGGGTGGCTCTGTGGCTCAGGGCTAGGGATGGTTTGTCTCTTGCAGGTCATGTGTCTGCACACCCTGGGCTACCCCCCAGCCCAGGGGCAGGGTCTGCATGTGACCAGTGTCTCCTGGAACACCACCGGCTCCGTGGTGGCCTGTGCCTATGGCCGGTGAGTGGCAGCAGGGGTGGCTGTGGGGCAATGGGAGGTCCTCAGATTCTGGTTTAAGCCTCTTTCTCCCTGTCTGTGTGGTGAAGGTTGGCCTGGAGCTTGGCCATTCTGGGCGTCTTTTTATTCTCGAGGCTGCCTAGGCACCAGGTTGGCTGGAAAGAGCAGCAGAGGGAGGGGCTTAGAGCCCATAGTCCTGGTGCCCACCTGCCAGCATAGGGCAGTGAGTCCTGGGCCTTGCCCCCTCTTCTCCGTTAGCCATTTCCTGATGGGCCACAGTTCCCCAACCCTGCTATCGTGTGGACCCATCTTGGTTCTGGGGAACCCTTTTCTAGAGAAGGTCCTGCCACTGTGCTATGGAGGAACCTGTGCCACTACAGCACCCAGTACGGATCTGGGGGCGGTGGGTGGGTGGCGGGTCTGGTGCTAGGAGCAGGGCAGGGGCGAGATCCTGGCCTCGGGGCAGAGCCGGCTCAGGCATGTCCCTGTGCAGGTTGGACGACGGGGACTGGAGCACACTGAAGTCCTTCGTGTGTGCCTGGAACCTGGACAGGCGAGGCCTGAACCCCCAGCAGCCCTCAGCAGTGGTGGAGGTGCCCAGCGCCGTCATGTGCCTGGCCTTCCACCCCACGCAGCCGTCCCATGTCGCAGGTGAGCCGTCTTCTGCTCCCCACCCTGTGCAGGGTGCCCACAGGGGAGCTCTCCACTGGGCCCTCGGCCCCCAGGCACGGCTGGGGCAGGTCTGCTTGGGGAGCAGAGCCCTGGGCTCAGGTGAGGATGCCGTGCCAGTTGTGGAGCGTGGAGGAGGAGGATGGGGAGGAAAGGGGGGGGGAGGAAGAAGGGGAGGGGGAGGAGGTGG
>NW_024412401.1:50751329-50767429 GCF_014898765.1 Herpailurus yagouaroundi | reverse complement strand
TTTCAACGTTTATTTATTTTTTGGGACAGAGAGAGACAGAGCATGAATGGGGGAGGGGCAGAGAGAGAGGGAGACACAGAATCGGAAACAGGCTCCAGGCTCTGAGCCATCAGCCCAGAGCCTGACGCGGGGCTCGAACTCACGGACCGCGAGATCGTGACCTGGCTGAAGTCGGACGCTTAGCCGACTGCACCACCCAGGCGCCCCGAGTCCTCGCTGAGTCTTGATGGGGTGTGGGCCATGCAAGGGTGCAGCCTGGTCAGGACTCGAGGCAGGGCGACATGGGCACCCTCGGGGAGCCATGGGTGGTGACAGGAGCCACACGTGTTGGGAAAGGGGTTGTGCGGGAGGGCACGGCAGGGTGCCGGGCCTGGAGATCAGCCTGACAGTGGGTGGGTGGGGGCACAGCAGGCCGGAGTGGGGGGAGGGCAGGACTTTTCCTCCCCCCGGGCGACTCTGGGGAAGCGGTTCCCCGTCCTTGCACCCTGGGCGGGCGGGGCTGGTGCTGGGTTGGGGCACCAGCTTGTTGCGCGTGAGTCAGCTCTTGTCCGGGCGTGCTTGGTCCCGCAGGCGGGCTGTACAGTGGTGAGGTGCTGGTGTGGGACGTGAGCCATCCCGAGGACCCGCTGCTGTGGCGCACGGGCCTGACGGACGACACGCACACCGACCCTGTGTACCAGGTCAGAGCAGTGGGCCGCGGTGGGGGCGGGGAGGCACCTTCCCCTTCTCCCTGAGCTGAGCGCTGCTGTCGCTGGCCTGCTCCTTGAGGTGAAACGGAAGAGAGGGGGCCTGCTCGCACAGCCACAGCAGGTCACCAAGGAGTTGGCAGTTAGGGACAGAGGCCTTCGGCATTCTTTGCCATTCTTAGCTCCCGGGGCACGCCCAGGCCCTGGGCCATTCCCAGCTCCCCCGACTTCCGAGTGGCCCGTGTGGGGCTCCCAGCTATCCTGGCGTCTCAGGGAGGGAGCTCGGAACCCTCGGGTCTGCCCCCAGGTGTGTGAGGCGGTTCCGGGCCTCCCCCAGAATTCCCCCTTTGGTTTTCCCGCAAGAGAAGGGGTAGTCGGGGGATGAGGGTGACCGCCGGTCTTGCTGGGAAATGGGGGCAGCCTGGGGAGCAAGCAGCTCTTTCTTGACCTTGGTCCTGTACCCTGTTGTCCCAGGTGGTTTGGCTACCTGAGCCCCGGCACAGCCACCGCTTCCAGGTGCTGAGTGTGGCCACGGACGGGAAAGTGCTGCTCTGGCAGGGGGGCGGGGCGGGCCAGCTGCAGCTCACGGAGGGCTTCGCCCTGGTCGTGCAGCAGCTCCCGAGGAACACCAAGCTAAAGAAGGTACGTGGGGCCCCAGCTGCCGCCCCCGCCCGCCTGCCCACCGTAGGACCCCCGCAAGTGGGCCTTGGTGGGTGGCGGCAGGCGGCACGGGCAGCGGTGCTAGCAAACTGAGGTCCCGTGGCTCCCGCTCGCGTGACCGGGCTCTTGCGGGACTCTGACCAGATTCCCTTGGCTCTGTCTGCCCTGCCATTCATTTCTCCACAGCCTCCCCGGGGGGAGACCGAGGTGGGTGCTACGGCGGTGGCTTTCTCCGGCTTTGACCCCAGCCTCTTTGTTCTGGGCACGGAAGGTGGCTTCCCGCTCAAGTGTTCCCTGGCAGCAGAAGAGGCCGCTCTCACGCGGATGCCTAGCTCTGTGCCCTTGCGGGCCCCGGCACGGTTCACCTTCTGTCCCCATGGTGGTCCCATCTACTCTGTGAGCTGTTCCCCCTTCCACAGGTAGAGGAGGCCACAGGGCACCTGGCACAGGGAGGGTGAGGAAGCCCCATGGAGCGGCCTACAGGGCCTGTGGTCTGGCCCGGGCCCAGGTCTTCGCTATTTGAGCCCTCCTACCCGGCGCTCGGGTGGTTGGCTCCCGGGGATTGGCCCTTCTCTCCCTAAGGGGATTCCCAGTTTGGGGGTCCACGGAGACTTTTCAGGAACGTGACAGCCCAGGGGGAGTTGGGCAGGACACCCGGTACTCATCCCCTTGCCTGGCTCTCTGCCCTTCATCCTGTCCAGGAATCTCTTCCTGAGTGCGGGGACCGACGGCCACATCCACCTGTACTCCATGTTGCAGGCCCAGCCCCTGGCCTCCCTGCAGCTGTCCCACAAGTACCTGTTTGCCGTGCGCTGGTCCCCAGTGCGCCCCTTGGTGTTTGCGGCTGCTTCCGGGGAAGGTAGGAAATAGGACGATAGGCTCAGATCCATTTAAGTGATACGGGCCCAGCACGTACTTGGAATTCTGAGCTGGGGAGAGGCAGCAGGTGGGGGAAGGTGGGCTAAACCAGGTAGACTTCTCTTGTGCCGTGAGTTTCTCTTCCTGGGTGCACAGGCCACTGTTCTGGGCCTCTTGTCCCATGGTTCTCTCTCCCTGCAGGTGATGTGCAGCTGTTTGATCTACAGAAAAGCTCCCAAAAACCCACAGTTTCAATCAAGCAAACCCAGGATGATAGCCCGGTCTACTGTCTTGAGTTTAATCGCCAACAGACTCAGCTCCTGGCTGCCGGTGACGCCAAGGGCACTGTAAAGGTGTGGCAGCTGAGCACCGAGTTCACTGAACAAGGACCCCGGGAGACAGAGGACCTGGAGCAGCTGGCAGCAGAGGTGGCCAACTGAGGACAACCGGGGTGGGGGTGGGGGTGGGGGGGGGGGGGGGGGGCCAGGACCAAGCTGCACCTGAGCTGAGCTCTGGAGTTCCGACAGAGGCCGAATGAAGACAACACGAGCTTCTGGGGGAGTCAAGTCATTTATTTGTCTTTCACATGAAAACAAAAGGGAGGGGAGAGAACAAGAGGGGATCTGGCCCGCCGCCGAGATTGCCGAGTCGGAATGGGGCAGCGGGCTTCACGAAGGGAATCTGGGTCCCCACGGCAACGGGGCAAGTGCGACTTGACCGGAAGCGGTTTATCGAAGCACCATTTTCTACTAAGTCTTCTCCCAGGCTAAGCGGACTTAAGCTCACATTGGAAAGTAACACTGGAATATTTTAAGAGCACAGAGAGGAGGTGTCATGCAGCAAGGCAACGGCAGGGCGGGCAGCGTGGGCCGGGCGGAGCAAGGAGCGGGATCAGTTCACGAAGAGCGAGCGGGTGAACTCCACGTAGTCGAAGGCGGTGGGGAGTTCGCGGCCCTTGCCATCCACGTAGGGCTTCATGTGGGAGACGCAGTAGTCGGCTTGTTCCCGAGTCAGGTTCTGGAGGGGAAGGGACCACACCTGTCAGTCCAGTCCGCTGACACCCGGGGGAGGTGCGGACATCGGGAATGTCCCTGCCCAGAGACCACAGCCACTTCTAAGAGCCGCTTCAGACAGGTCTGGAGCGAGTTTTACTGGTAAATGGGGATAAAATGCCTGCACCCAGAAGAAGAGGGCTCAAAAGGGAGGTTTGTTAACTTAGACTCATTCTGACCCTGACCCTGACCCTGACCCCGGGGCAATCTCAGGCTTTACTTTCCAAAGGAAACCTCAACCCTTGTCCCCAGGGTAGGGAAGCAGAGCCCCAGACCTGGTATAGTTCCTCCTTGGTCACATAAGGCTTTCCCTCGGAGCTCAGGGCCCGGAAGGCGCTCTCGATCTCCTCGCTGGATTTGACGTTCTCCGTCTCCCGGCTGATCATGAAAGCCATGTATTCTTGCAGGGAGACGTGGCCGTCCCTGGGGAGGAGCGAGTGCAGTGAGCAAGGGGGGGCACAGGAGCCGAAGACCGAGCTGCCTCCAGCACCATCCCTATAGCGCACCTGTTCGGATCCACAGTGTCTAGGATTGCCTCGAACTCGGGGTCTGGCTCCCCTTCCTCCACCATGGGCAGGTCATAACCCAGGGAGCGCAGGCAGGACTTGAACTCCTGGTGGTTCAGCCGGCCCGACTTGTCTTTGTCAAAGTGTCTGTAGTACAAATGGAGGACTGCTCAGCACCCAGGCTCCGGTGCTGAGCCCGCCTGCCCGGCAGGGGAGGCCATACTCACTTAAACATCATGCTGAATTCTTTGAGGGCCTCCTCAGTCACTCCTGTTGTGTTCCTAAAAGAACAGAATGGAGTTAAGGACCGGACCTTCCACCCCATTTGGTAGGTGGCGCGTTCTGCTCCATCCCCATAAAATGGTGGGCGGGGGGGGGGGGGGGGCGGCGGTCAGGTAGCTGAGACCCCCGCCTCCTCCCTTGCTGCCAGGCCTGGCTCAGGTACCTGGCCTGGATCTGCTGCTCCAGGTTGTGCTGCATGCGCATGCCCAGCTGGTCGAGCTGGTCCCACTGCTGGGCCAGGCCCACGGTGCTGTGCTCCGTGTACTTGTTGTCCAGGATCAGGGCCTCCTCCATGGCTGCCCCCAGGTCCTCAATCTTCTTGAGCTGACTTCTCATGGCTCGAATCTCCTGGTGCTTGCGCTAGAGAGGGGGAGGCAAAGGTGCAGGGGACAGGGGCTCTCAGCTTGGCGTCCAGGCCCAGGGGCCTGCTCAGCAGCCCTCCTGGCCTCACGCCCACAGGGCCGTGCGGAATGGCAACGGCAGGATGGTGTGAAGTGAAATCCAACAGCCTCCATTAAGGGAAGGACTTCAGTGTCGGTCACAAGCCAAGAAAACTATACACTGAGAACCAAAGGACTCTTTCAAGTAAGACACCCGGCGGCAACCCTCAAAGACAAATGACGGGGCTCGGGGCTGCTTTCTGCTAAGAGAAAAAGGGCACCTAACCAGCCTAGCTTCATGCCTGACTTGGAACCACATGGGCCTACTGGAGAAGGCTGCATAGAGGGTCTGAGCCTGGCCAGGAGCCGTAGGGGCACTTACTTTGGTAGCTTCCAGCTGGGATTCCAGGGTCCCCGATTCTTCCACCATGCAGGACCTAAACACAGAAGCACAGTGAAGCAGGAGGACCTGAATGGGAGCTTGAATTAACTATCCCCAGTTAACAGTACCTGCTATCTTGATTTTTTTCTTTTGGAATTTCTTTTAAGAACACGAAACGTGCTACTGGCAATCTTTTTCTAAGTGGCCCTGGGAGCCGTGGAGGGCAGGTAGTATTTCATCTGTTTCAGAGACTGCCAGCTGGTGCCCCAAGGTGTTGAGTCACCTGCCCAGGGCCAGCTGGTGGGCCAGGGCTAAGCCCCGCCCATCCTGCTCCCAGGCTAGGACCCTTTCTCATGTGGCTCCTCAGGCCCAGCCAGGCTGTGACATGGCACCTGACCCAAGCTAGGCCCTCAAGGGGCACCTTAGGAACTGCGTCGAAATCCCCTCAGGAGATGACAGAGGGGCTGCAGGCCTGACAGCCTCTGCAGTCACTGGGGAGAAAGCCACTCTGTGTGACCCTGCCTCCTGCTACCCAGGAGACCTTCAGGAGGAGGAGGCTGACAAAAGGAGAGCCACCCCCTAGAAATCCCTGGGGCCTCTTGCAGGTTCCTGAGGAGGGGAGCCACATTCTAGGTGTGACAGCAGTGGAGGAGATGCAGAGGACCCCTCAGACACGAAGGCGGGGTGCTAAGAGATCGTGACCAGATACGGGTTTTGAAAGGGATTCTAATTCTGCCCAAAGGGGAGAGGTGGCTGTGATCAGGCTCCATGACACAGGGCCAGAGGCTTCCAGGGCCAAGTTCTGAATAGCAGGGAGCAGGGAGCCTCCCATCTATCTGACATTACAGTGTGAGGTCACAGAAGGCCATCAGAGAACGAAGACAAGTTAGGGTTACGTGCGGGGACGAATCACACTGTGCGCATGTCCTTGGGGGGATTTTAGCCCAGCCTCCCCGGCACCCACGTGTGCCCCAACCTACCCTTTCAACACCCAGCGAGCCAGGCTTAGCTCTGAAATTTCCCCAAGTTCCTAGTGTTCGAGCAAGGCAAGGCACCGGGCTTCCTCCTACCCCAGCAGGTCAGACTCACAGTCACGCCATGTCCCCCAGAGAAAAGCAACACCCCCAGGACCCAGGGGCAGGAGGCTGGGTGCCGGTGCAGTGGGAGGAGGACAGACCCCTCCTTCCCAAGCGGCCGAGGGCGGTGGGTTAGTCAGAAAGCGGAGCCGCCTGGGGAAGTCAAGAGTGCATTGGTAAAACCACAGTGAGGTAAGAAGAGAAATAAGAGGAGAAAAACCTTCCAGACAGATCATCCCCAACTTCATACTGATAGACACGAATGACCCGACGATACGCTATGCTAGTCAAAGAAAAGAAACCAAATGAATACACCGAAGGCACGGGCAGGCAAGAGCAGACCGAGACAGACACGCGCCACAAGGCCCAAGCTGGCAGTGCACAGGCGGGGCAACCTGGCGCCCAGGCAGGGACCTGGTGGGGCTGCGCTGCCGGGGAGGACAGGCGGCCTCAGGGCAGCTCACACTGCGACCAAGCAAGACGGGACAGGGCTGGGGAGGAGCCACGTGGTAAGGGGAGCAACGGCACCCACGGAGACAAGACCAGATTGGCAGACACAGCCACAGGGCTGGGGAGGGGAGCGGATGTCAGGCAGCTAATCAACTCCAGCTAGAAGCTGCAACCCCTAAATCCTGACCCCCTCTGCCTCCAGCACGGGTAGCTGGGTCAGCTGGTACTGGACCTGTTTCTCCCATTACCATACTTACACACCCCAACTACCCGTCTGTAGAACCCCTGGAATGCTAGACTCAGCCACTGAGGTCCCCTCAACCCTGGCTTTACATGGGCCTGGGGGAGAATGCACAGGTGCTGGACCCAGGCAGAGGCTGAAGCCTCAAGGGGAGGCCCCTCCCAGTGCTGGGCGGGGCCACCCTGCTTCTCCCGGGGCTCCTCCCAAGCCCCGCCTCTCCACCTCCGGGAACCCAGGCACTTCTGCCTCCTCTGAAGGGGCAAATGATGCTATGCCCCTTCCCCTGGGAAAGCTGTGGTATGGGGCACTGGGGGAGGGGCCAGTGCACAGCTGGGAACTCACTGTACCAGCTGAAGCTCCTACTTCGTGACCATGACCCCCTAGGAGCTAAATCTGGTCCCACCGGACACAAGGGGAAAAGAGGCAGAAAAGAAGTCCAGTAAAATCCCAATGGCTGAACAAGCACTGGGATTCTCAGAGGCTTTGGACTCCAGCTCTGGCCCTCTGGCTTGGTCACACTCCCTCCCTGAGAGGGCCCTTGGAATCTGAACAGGAAGGTGGGAGTGGCTCCCCTCCCCAGACCGCAAGCTGTCAAGGACAGTGGGCTGTGAGGCAAGGCACGCACTCCTTGGAGGGGGACGGGGACAGAGGTGCGGCGAGGGCGGGACAGGGGAAGTGCAGCCCGCCTTGGGCAGCAAGGCCCATCCTGGGATCCTCTGCAAGCCAGGCCACAGGGGGGACAGAGGGCAGGGGACAAGCACAGGAGACACAACCACACCACGAGCCCGGAGAAGTAAGAAGACAATATTAACCCATCGAGGAGATACGTTCTGTGCAGATGGGATCCAAGCAGCCGCAAGACAAGGTGGTGTCCAGATAGCAGCAATCGGGAGGTGGGGGACAGAGAGAGACACAGGAAAGAAAAGAAAAACAAAAGCAAGAACATCAGTACCTACACCGCACACAACCCTGTATCGTGAGTCCCCGATGTGCTGCTTAGGACCGACGGCCCACCACGCACAGTCCCACCCAACCCAGGACACCCCACAACTCGATCTTTGGGAACTCCGCCCCCCCTCTGGCTGGAGCCGGCCCAGCATACACCCCTAACCCTTCCTCCCTTCCTCCCTCCCTCCCTCCCTTCCTCCCTCAGTCCCTCCCTCCCTTCCTTCCTGCCAGAGCGCCTCCGCCTCCGGGGTTGCCCACAGCGTGCCCTCCCCTCGAGCGGGGGACAGGGACGGGGAGCAGGGGCGACGGCACCTGGTCTCCTGGATCCACTGGTGGAATGCGTTGGCGTGCTGGGCGAACTCCTGCCGCAGCTTGTCGTTCTCCTCCTGCCGGCGCTGCTCCTTCTGCAGCTCCAGCTCCCGCTCCTAGGCCCAAGCGGAGGGGACGCCGTGTCACCGGTGCCCTCCTTCCGGGACTAGCTCCGGGGAGGGGTGGGGTGCCCTCGAGATGGACCAGAGGCCTCAGAATTTCAGTTTTCTGAAGCCGAGTATGACCAGAGACCGTTGCGCTGGGAGGCAGGGAGGACTGGATGTTGACCTCAACCCAAAGAGGAAGCTGGCGGACATCTAGGGAGCTCAGAACCCTCAGTTCCCTGGCTCCTCGGAACCCCCCCCCTCCCCGCCACCCCCACGAACTCCAGCAAGAGGTGAGGGGAAGGCACTGATGGTCGGCCTCGCATGGGCTGCTGGCCAGCACCTGCTCCAGCTTCTGGAAGTGAGACCGACCCGCCAGCCCCCCAAGCCCTCGAGCTTGGGCTGACGGCTCTGGGCGGGGCGGCAGCGGCACCTTGATGATCTTCTGCAGGTTCCTCCACGTCTCCTCCAGGGCCTCCATGGTGAACCACGTGTAGGGGTTGGAGGCCACGCGGAAGCTCTTGATCTGGCGGTCCAGCTCGGCCAGCTGGCTGAAGTCGGCCTGCGCAGAGCTGAGGGATGAGCGGAAGGCGTCGTGGGCCTCCCGCAAGGCTCTGATCTCCTCCAGGGAGTTGCAGCGCACGGGGTCGGTCAGATCCTCCTCGGCGTTTTCAAACCAGCTGTTGAAGGCAGATGCCTTTTTGGCGAAGGTCAGGAAGAGGTCTTCCACCTGGGAGCAGAGCAGCCCAGCTCAGCACGGCCTCGAGGCTGCACGAGCCACGCTGGGGCCGGAGGCTGGGAAAGGCAGGTGTGCTTCTGGGCCGTCCGGGTGGAGCCGGTGCCCCCGCTTCTCCAAAGACCTCCGACTTCCTCCCCTCACTGCACGTGAATGAGCAGCAGCCGCGGAGGCAAAGGTCCCCTTCTGCTAGGTTCAAGCCGACCCCAGGCCGCATGCAGAACGTCTGTGCGGCCGGCGGGCTTGCCCTGCGCGCCGGGCCGGCTGGGCTCCGCAGGGGCCCCGCCGCTTACCTTGCGGAAGTGACCCTGCGCCTCCAGCAGCTTCTTCTTCCGGGTGGCCGAGTTGGCCAGAAGCTGGCTCCATCTCTTCATGAGGGAGGCGTGTCGGGCCTCGATGGCCTTTGACTGAATGTGCTTGGCGGCCAGCAGCTGATCTTTGAGGGCAGTGATGTTGGCGATGCCCTCCTGCTGGAAGGCCTGCAGGCCGGCGTCAAAGGTTTCCTGGAACGAGGAGCTAACGGTAAGCCAATCTGTAGGGTTGGCAGGGACGCTGGAACCCACCCTTGCTGGGGGCCTCAGCGCAGCGGCACCAGAGCCTGTCTGGCCGGCCGCCCAAGCCAGACTGTCGGCCCAGAGTCCCCACCTTCTCCTGACAGCCTCCTGCCCCACAGGCAGATTGAGGTGTGGGGCTCCCTCTACGTGCCCCGCTCGCCCCACTACCTCCGCCCGGAACGAGCGCCTGCCTCCCCACCTGACTGCCTGCAGTTTACCCTTGGTGACCCAGCTGAGCCGCTCCCCTCTGGGAAGACCTTCCCCATCAGCCCTGGCTTTCTGGCACCCGAGTCAGACACCGCTGGGGTGTTAAGTCCACAGCACACCCTGCCGTCGGGCCGGAGCACGGATGCCTGGTCTGGAAGCTCCCGGAGGACCAGAACCGCACCCTGCTCACTGCTGAGCCCCAGGGGGTTTCTCAGTGAGAGCTGCAGAGCACCAGCGCCTGCAAGGACGCGCTATCTGCACACATTTCGGTCGGGCAACAAACGGGCCAAGACTGACCTGTTTGGTAAGGAGGGTCTGCACGGAAGACAGGTCGCGGCCATAATCGTCCGTCTTCAGGCTGTTCTCCTTCTCACCTGAGAAACCAAAAACGAGAAGTAGGCCAGCCTTCTTGGTACAGTGAGGTGAATTAAGAAAACTGAGGCACGCTGTCACCCTGTGGATGTTTAAATCCCAATAACGCTAACAGCGGTCTCTGACCCCACGTCAGCCGGTTCCCACCTCCCTGCAGCCAGGCCCGTTCTCTAGCCGGGCCGGGACGAGGTCCTTCCAGCTCACCCCGGATTGTGGTTCAATTGTCGCTTAAGTGACAGCAACCACCAGGGTCACACGGGTCCCAGAGTCTGGTCCCCTCTCGCCCAGGAGCCGGACTGCACCCTGGGCCCGGGCAGCTAGGGGACAGCACAGCTGTGTGTCTGCTGCCGTGCCATTTTGTTTGTGCTGTGACGCCTGTCACTCCCTCCTGGGCTAAGGGTTTTTGCTTTGTTAACCCTTGTGCTGACCCACGGCCCCCGCCCTCGGCCTCAGGACACGGTGTCTTCTCAGACACCCCTGCGATAGATCCGTTTCTTCTCTGGAGAGGAAAACCAACTGCTGAAGAAACACATGAGCTACGGCCCTGCAACAATCCTCCTGGCCAGGGAGGACGAGAAACCTGGGGCCAGGCTGGACGGGCCGGCGCTCACTCACCGATCCAGGACTCCACCACGTCAGCCTTCCAGTTGAACTGAAGGAAGGCCGAGTTCTCATCAAGCTTTGCCTTCCTCTGGGCAGCGGCTTTCTCCAAGTCTGACACCTTCCCGTTCAAGCCCTTCATCTTTGAAGAGATGTTCTCCTCATGGTGATTGTTCTAGGCCACGGAGAGAAGGCACAGCCTGGTCGGCCTCACCCCCGGCCGCAGCCACCACACCCGTACCCTCCCTGCCCGCGAAGGCCCCGCAGGCCGGTGAGGCGGGCCGTGCGCCCCGCTGCCCTCCTCCGGGGGGAGGTACAGCAGGGAAGGCTTCTCCACGGGCAACACGGACTAAAAGCCCTGAAAGGGGAATGCTGGCAATCCCACTCACAGGGAGGAGCTCTGAAGAGACACTGAGAACGTGCCGAAATGTCACAACGATGTATTTGTTCGTTTGGTTGTTTTTTTTTAAGTAAGGCTTCACACCCAGTGCAAAGCCTGAACTCGTGACCTTGAGATCAAGACGTAAGCTGAGACCAAGGGTTGAATGCTCAACCGACTGAGCCACCCCCTAACGAGGGAACCCCTCGTTAGCATTCTTGACAGCAAAAATGGAGAGAAAAAGCACAGATACTTCCAACTTACTACACATCCAAAAAAACGGCTACTACACACATGCAACAAAAACAACGTTCAGAGGGGCGCCCGGGGGGCCCCGTCGGTTCAGCATCGGACTCCAACTCGGGTCACGATCTCACAGTTCATGAGATCGAGTCCCGCGTCGGGCTCTGTGCTGACGGCTCGGAGCCTGGAGCCTGCTTCGGGTTCTGTGTCTTCCTCTCTCTCTGCCCCTCCCCTGCCTGCACACACTCTCTTTCTCTCTTAAAAATTAATATTAAAAAACAAATAAAAAACCCAACAGTTCAGAAAAAGCGGACACTGACAATTCTTGGGCCCCAAACACTCAGATTTAGTCTTGGATAAACTGCATTTGAAACCATACACAAGTCAGCATAAAACGTAGAGAGAAACTCAGGGAGGAAACAAAGACTGTTGCTGACAGCAAAGCACCGGGCTCCGCTGGAAGGCTGCAGAATATTCGCAGTCACGGCCCAGGCCACAAGAACAGAGAACACGCAGCAGGGCTGCGTGCGCGTGGAGATCGTCTGCAGGTCTCATCTCTGTTCATACGTGGTATGTTTCTGAAATCAGCTTTCCTGTTAGTTTATTGGCTCATAAGCGCAAGGGAGAAAAGCTCTGCAGTGAGCATGGACTTGAACATACTGCTACCTCCTACGGACCGGATCCCTAGTCTCAACCCCAGGCTTGGAGCAAATCCCGTGACGAGAAATCTTATCTACTTGTTGCGTTTGCAACAGGAAGCTACAGCCGTTAAAAGGTACTTGTCTCGTGGTACTGAACATCTGTCACCGCACCTAAGTGATCGTGTCACTAAGTCGCGACCAATGACAGCACCGCGCCTAGTCTGGAGCGCCAATACGCAAGTGACCTGACTTCACTGCTGGTGAGAAAGCCCAACACCCCTCCTGTCTGCCCTCCCTCAAGGGCTGCCGGACCGAAATAAACCTCGTGATTTTAACACATTTGTTTCTAAAACATCCTGGACGCAGCCAGGCTTCGCAGTGGGACGTACATCGATGGAACTGGACCTAACCTATCCAGGGGAGGCTGTACGTGTGGAGGAGTCAGGGAGGTGAGGCATGCAGACCTCACTGGTGATCGATCCTTCTGGTGGCTTTATTTTTCTTGCATTTTCTAGTACTTCTGTAAAGAGCTTGTACCTCCCAAGAAAAACCAAGAGAGCCGCTACGTGGGAATGCCAATGTCACAGAAAGACCATCAGGGATGCTTCTCTGCTTAACAAAGGCAGGGAATGTAAGTGCTGTAGAGTAACTTTACCAACTGGCTTCGGAAAGGGGGAGAACACCCGACCAATCATATAACCCTTCTCCTCTTTATGGAATACGGGAATGGAATTGCTACCAGTCTCTATGCAAAAACCTTTCTTGGGGGAATATTCCAGCAGATGGACTTTGTGCGGGCATGCATCCCTCGTGTGGAAAATGAACATTTTACAGGCAGGCCAGGCTCACCTTCTTAATGAGGTCTTGTCCGTTACTGCAGACGTCATTCACACGGTCCTTGTGCACGGTGAAGTCTGTCTCAAAAGCTTCATGTTTCTTTAGTAAGCCCTGGAGTGGAAGCAGGAAGGCCAGCTGCTGAGGGCCTGGCATGTGCCAGTACCGGGCAGGGGGCACAGAGCACAGAGCTGTAAGCCACCTGACCTCACATGCGTCCCAGTCTAGCTGGAGGCTGAGGACACAGGGACCGATGTTAACAGGTAATTATAAAGGTGGTAAAACCATGATGTAGCAAGTAACTGGCAGCGCAGGCTGAGCTTGAGAAGGGACGTCAGGGAAGGCCTTACTGAAGGGATTAACTCCTGCTAATCAACCACTACAGCGTCCCTCTTCCCCTTACAAGACCACACAGAAAGCACTAAACCCAACACAAGTTTAAGACACACCCAACCAAATGGGGACTCTCAGGCTAAGGTTTCCCCTGGGTTCAGCTCCTAAGCGACCTTTCCAAGTCTCCCTCCCTCGGTACAAGTGAAGGGGCGGAGACAGGGCTCTGCACGGGCCGGGACCGTGCAGAAGACAGACAAACCCTTTCCTCCGTCTAAACCACCCAAATAGGACGCCCCCTCTGAGAAGGTGGCTCGGGGCTACCCAGACTCTTGGGAACGCAAACTCTGTCTCCACGGCTGGTGGCCCAGATCCGGGAACTTCCGACCAGAACGTGTGGCTCCTCCCAGCAAGAGGGGAGGCGTTTATCCAGCCCGTGGCCCTGGCCTGCTTGCCACCATGTGGCGTGGATGGTGTCATGTGATGCCTGGGGCTAAGCCTCGAAGCTTCCACCTCTGCCACTTTGAATGCTGCCTGTGGCAGCTGGGCAAGGCAGCTGGAGGGAGGCGAAAGGAAGGGAACAGAGATGTGCCAGCCGCCAGGGACACTGTCGTGGTTCCTTGGCCCACAGCCCCCACCTTGGGGCTGTGTGAGGGGCCCCACTCGAAAGTGGTACAACCACAGATAACAAGCCGCTGCTGCCTGTATGACTGTGACACGGCCACAGCCACCCGTGTGCTCAGGGTGTGGGCTTGTGTGTCCCCTGAAAACAAGGGCGTCCTAATCCCTGGCACCTATGAACATGGAACTGAGGTCTCTGCAGATGCAGGTACAACCAAGTTCACAAGAGGTCACTGGGGCGGGACCTAATCTAGCAGGATTTGTGTCATTTAAGAGGGAAATTTGGGCACAGAGACAGCCGGAGAGAAAGCCAAGGGAAGACAGACACAGAAGGAAGAGCCACGTAGAACAAGCAGATTGCAATTCTACGGCCACGAGCCAGCCAGGAATGCCAGGGAGAAGCTAGAAGAGGCAGGAATGGGCCTCCCCTAAAAGTTTCAGAGAATGAGGTTCTGATGCACCTTGATTTCAGCCTTCCAGCCTCCAGAACCACAGGCCCATAGATTCCTGCTGCTGTACGCCCCAAGCTGAGGGCCCCAGGGGACCAATGGGCACCAATAACCCGTGGAAACGGGGCCCCCTGACCGGCCACGGGGCTCTGGTCACCAGGGCTGGCGGCCAGGGCAAATTTGTCCAGAGGGGCAGGGTCTCTCGCATGAGGTGGGAGGACTAAAACCAACCAGCGAGACCGTGACTGCTGGCCGAGAGCTCTCCCGGCGTGAACACAGCCACTGAACATAGCAGCAGGCGCCAGCTTCTCTGACCTGGATCGCAGCAAGAGTGTCTCCGTAATCCTCACTGGCTACCAGGGTCATTTTCTCATTGATCCAGGCTTCTTCCTCCTCCACATTGGCTACAAACTGCTGATACTCCAAGGACTCCTCCAGCCGCTGGCCTCTGATTACAGGAAACGGAAAACAATCAGCCATTGCCACTAACTTCAATTCTGATAGCTAACATCTGCTTACAAATATTCACACGTGCGGGACATAAATCGTTCCGTCAGGCCCTCTGCGTAACATGCAGCAGAGATACTGTTGTTCAAATGTGAAATTTGGGAACCACGTGCTGGGTTCAGATCCACATCAGGGGACGAGCTGAGCACAGGCCTGTCGGAAGGGGCTCTGAATGAGCCAGCTGTGGTACTTGCACACCCAAGGAAAAGGTCCAGGCGGTGGCAGGAGGGCCCAGAAGCTCTGAGCCCGGCCTTGCACGCTGCACCCACATGCGGGACGCGCGCGCCTTCCTCTGGCCGCTGACCTGGCTGCCGCCAGCTGCTTCAGCTCCTTCCAGTGCTCCACGAACTGGGCCAGACGCTGCTGAATCTCCTCCTTCCCAATGGTGTTGTCATCAGACAGCTTCTTCCCAGTGTCCAGGACACCCTGAAGGGCGAGAAGGATTAGATCAACAGCTATCATCTGCTTCTAGACGCATCCAGGAAAAACCTCAGCATCACATCCGCAACTTTCTTCCAGGTTTGGAACGAGGGGTCATAAACACCATAGGCCTCAGTGAAATGAACGAGAGCAAAAGATTTCTCTGCACGTCCCCAGGGCCCATGTAGTCCCCGCCACCGTCTCGGCCGGAAGAGGTCCCTCACCTGAATCGCAGGCTCGTGTGCAGCCAGTTCTGCCTCCAGCCGCTTGTGCTTCTTCCTCAGGTTCTGGACGCCTGTTAGGTCCCGGCCGTAGTCCTCGGAGCTCACCAGCAGCTTCTTCTCCCTGGACACAAACAGGCACTCTGCACCTCCCTGTCTTCAGCTGGACAGGTCGGTCGCGAGCTGTGAACCTACATACGCTACGATGTCCTCTGCCTACATTTACCCCTCTCTCCACAAAAATCCTTGCCAGCGTCCTGGGAGACGAAAGCCTCTACTTCCCAAACGAAGAGTGTCCACGTATGTATCTAGGAGCACCTACCCGGTGTCGCCCTGTCAATCCTACTTCACCAAGTGTGCACACATCACACGTAGAAATACATAAAGATACGGATGGAATTTTTTAAGGAAGCGAGAACAGGAGACAGGATTTTGTCCTTAAATAACGGTGTGTTTACATAAAGCTACAGCAACTTTGTGACAGGGTAGGAATGACAAACAAAATCCTTCCTTCAAGGACTGATCCTGCTGGGCGATCAGGCTGTCGTCTCCGGAGGGGCAGTGGCCAAGTTCCCCAGGGATCCCAGCGCAGCTGTGAGGTGCTGCCACCACCCAGAGGCCATGGATGACCCTGTCACAGCACACCTGGGTGCCAGGAGAGGCCCGGCACGTTCTGCCCCACTTCCCCGGAGAGGGTGAGACCTCGTGGCCAGGCGGTCCGGACACCTGCCCCGCCTGTGGCTCCCAGTGCCCGCCACCCGAGGCTCAGCGGGCGTCCCGGAGGACTCAGAATGGGAAGCCCCAGGGACACGTACTTGATCCAGGACTCCTCATCATCCATGTCCCGGAAGAACTGGTGCAGGCGATGGGATTCATTCAGTTTCGCTCGCCGGGAGGCCGCCATGCTCTTGATCTTCTGGAAACGACCGTTGATGGTGTCCCGCTTGTCCTTCACTTGGGACGTGTCGAAGGCGCTGCTGGTCATCAGGCTGTCTGCTTGGCTGTTCAGGTCCTTCAAGCGATCCTGGGGCAGGGGACACAGCAGGAGGAGT
>NW_024412401.1:50605441-50751229 GCF_014898765.1 Herpailurus yagouaroundi | reverse complement strand
CCCCCCCCCCGGCGCAGACGCCTCGGCTCAAGGCCGTACCAGCAGGAATCCCATCCTTCCTGGGCACGCGCTTTCCCTTAGGGGCATCCTTGTAAAAGCAGAAGTTGTTAGTGTCATTAAATATCCATCTTGGAGTACAGGCCACTTTTAACGTCCTGTGTGACCAAATACTTCTGCCACGTACTCCGGCTCGAGGACCGTCCTGCAAAGGAGCACGTGTCGTGAGCCCAACTAGCTGCTATTTCACAGGCCGTCATTTTCATGCAAAAGAACGATGACCAGGGGCGCCTGGGTGGCGCAGTCGGTTAAGCATCTGACTTCAGCTCAGGTCATGATCTCACAGTCCGTGAGTTCGAGCCCCACGTCAGGCTCTGTGTTGACAGCTTGGAGCCTGGAGCCTGCTTCAGATTCTCTGTGTGTGTCTCTCTCTCTCTGACCCTCCCCTGTTCATGCCCTTTCTCTGTCTCAAAAATAGGTAAATATTAAAAAAAATTTTTTTTAAGAATGTTATTCGTGTTAATTTTTCATGAGCTCATTATTACTTTAGGTAAATAAACTTGTTCTCAGTTTTACTCTTTTTCATTTTGAAATAATTACAGACACACAAGAAGCTGTAAAAGCAGTACAACTTCTCCACCTGATCTCAGCCAAAGGGCCGAGAAGTGATAAAGCAGTACAACTTCTGTCTGTCCCTCATCCAGCTTCTCCCCACGGTAGCCGCGACCACGGCGTGTAGCAGAGCTGGGACGTGACCCTGGCGCCGTCCACGGGCCTTCGTCAGAGTTCACCAGCTTCATAAGCGTCCACGTGTGTCTCTGGGAGTGCAAGTACCTTCCACGTAATTGGACCCTACATGCAGATTCACGTAACCCAAAGCAAGAGACGTTGTTCCGTGAGCACAAAGGAACTTCTCTGTCCCTTCCTCGTTTGCTGCACCCCACCCCTGTGCCTAACTCCTGGAGACTGCTGCTCTGTTTTCCATTTCTGATTTTGTCATTTTGAGGATGACAAAAAGCCCTTGAGACTGTTTTTTTTTTTTTTTTTTTTTTTTATGTAACTTTTAAAACGTGATTAATAACAACAAATATGGACAGACACAAAACCCACATAAACTTCCCAGGGCACCTTCAATCATAGTGCTGGGCATAAAATGGCCCTGAGGCCACACGCTTGAGATAGAGGCTTCAGCTGCCGGACATCACACTCCTTCCCCCAGTGTGCCAGTTCCAGCACAGCTGTGTCCCTGATAGGGTGCCACCGCCCCCTCTAGTCACCTCATGGGCAGATATGTCAGCCTCCAGCAGCTGGTGCTTCTTCAGCAAGTTGTTCACAGAGGCCAGGTCTTTGCCGTAATCCTCAGATGCCAGAAGGGCCTCCACCTGGGGGTGAAACACAAAAGTGGGGGCTACCGTGTGGTGCCCAGCACTATATGATGCGTTGAGTGTTCCGGCAAACCCAGGACGCCCGGCTGTTCGGCCACGTCTCTGGACAGCTGCAAATGTGTCAATCACAGGTTACTGCTGTTACAGTACCGGCCCGTGCGGCCTGACTCCTTCTCCCTCCCTGTCAATCAAATGCAGATTCGAGAGCCTAGGACTTGAAATACTACAGCTATAGGGTCACGGGGCCTTCACCGAGGCACAGGGGCCAAGTGAACAGCAATCCCACCTCGAGGAACCTCCCCCGAGGGAAGAACCGGCAGGAGGAACAAAGATTAATGTACAAAGGCGTTCAGTGCAGATGTCCCACCGCAAAGCCGGGAACACCTGAGTGTCCGACAGCGTGGGAATGATAAAACCATGGCACAGCTGTGATGGACTCATGCAGTTATTCCAACGTTTAAGAAGACTTTGCAGTGATTTAGAATAGCACGCCCAACACGTACTAACGAGAAATGACATCGTGAGCTCAACTATACATAAAAATACAGCTACGCTAACGTTCACAGAAATACATACAGATGAGAGACAGATGTTACTAGCGGTCTCTAAAAATTTTGATTTCTTGGGGCGCCTGGGTGGCTCAGTCGGTTGGGCGGCCGACTGGCTCAGGTCATGATCTTGCGGTCCGTGAGTTCGAGCCCCGCGTCGGGCTCTGTGCTGACAGCTCGGAGCCTGGAGCCTGTTTCAGATTCTGTGTCTCCCTCTCTCTCACCCTCCCCCGTTCATGCTCTGTTTCTCTCTGTCTCTCTCTGTCTCAAAAATAAATAAACGTTAAAAAAATAAAAAATAAAAAAAAAATAAAATAAAAAAATAAAAATTTTGATTTCTTTACGCTTCCCTTACTTCCCGAATTTTCTACCAACTCTGGCCTCCTGACCTAACTGCTACTTTGGTTTCTATCTGGGCACAGACTCATCAGGGCTACCAGCCACAGAGACCCCATCATCACTGTCTATCTGCCTTCCCTACAGAGAGGAGTGATCTACAGCCCAGTTCCCACCACACACAAACTCTTCTTGTCGCCTTCATTCTCTCTGCTAATAAATCCCCTAAAACACACACCTCTTATCTGATAATGAAGATTTCTGTGAAAAGGGGCACCAGGGGAGCCCTGCCCTTTCACGGTCTGGGGCTTACTGACTGGCCCGTCATCCCAAACAACCAGAAATCCTCCAATGGTGGGAAGGAAAACCTGCCATTACCTCGGACAGCCAGAAGTCAAAGTCCTTGATTCCGGTGTTGAAGTTCTGCTGCTTGTTGGCCTCTTTCAGTTTCTGGCTCTTTTCAGCTGACTTCTGCACCAGGAACTGCCACTGGTCTGCTAAGGCCGCCAGACGGGCCTGGGGAAGAGAAAGGAGCCATGGGAGATGCTAAGCCACGGAGAGCAGCACCCTCTCCTGAAGCCGAGTGACTGGCGGAGAGGGCGCCATTCTCCCAACGTTCCCCACCTGTAACGCGCACAACTCAGTTTACGCACTTAGGACTGTGTTTCAAAGTCATCGTCACACCCACCATACCTTGACAGCGTCCTCGCTGCCAGCACAGGCCCCGCGCTCGATGAGGGAGTTGCCGGTGTCGATGACACCGCGGATCCGGTCGGCGTTGGCGTGTAGCTCCGCCTCGAAGGCCTGGTGCTTCTGGTGCTTGCTCTGAAACACCAGAAAGACCGCCTTTCAAAACCAGGTCCTGCTCAGTCGCTTCTTTTTCAGGGATGAGGGATTGTCAGGAAGAAGGGAAAGTGGTAGAAAGCTGAAAGAACTGGGGGCAAGTGACGTTTTTTTACTGACGGCAGACACCAAATTTTGGACCTATTTTAGGGCTCAGTGTTGGGAGTTTGGCAGAAGGTCTGCGCCAGGAGAAGAAATGAACCCGCTCAGGAGTAGGTGAATTGAGTCAGTTCTTAAACTAGCTGGACTGGCTATCTGGGAGCGAAGTCCTAGAATTATATACTTTTCAACATTCTGTATAAATCAGCAACAGGCAATTGCAACGTTTCATTTACTCGGACATCAATTTCTCTCCACGGCTTTCTCCTTAGCACACAGAGCATCTAACAGATAACACACATCTGGCCCGCTCCTCCTGCAAGGCCGAGATCACTCTAGACGGTCAGGCTGACCCTCCACTGACAGAGAAGAATCCATAGCTGCTGTAGGCTGTGGCTTTGCTGCCTTCTCACGAGGTAGCTGACATTAATCAAAACTTGTGAATACAGTCAACATCCAAGCTTGACAGTAGCTAGCAATTTATTTTTGCTAGGAAAAGAGAGGGCCGGGAGAATGACGGGCTCCTGATGCTGGGGCTGGAAGGGATTAATAAGAATGCACAGAGAGGGGCGCCTGGGTGGCTCAGTTGGTTAAGCGTCTGACTCTAGATCTCGGCTCAGGTCACGATCTCACGGTCTGTGAGACGGAGCCCTAGGTCAGGATTCTGTCTCTCTTCTCTCTCTGCCACTCCCCACCCTCTCAAAATAAATAAACTTAAAAAAAAATCCACAAAGAAACAGAAGGAAACACCACAAGGAACAGTGCAAGGACACAGCTGTGGCACAATTCTGGGTGAGAAAGGGAGGGTCCAGGGGAAGGTATTATTTGGGGGAAAAAACTAAAACACAAAACAACAGCACGGTCGGGGAAGGATTCTGCATCAAATGTTTCATTTCAGGGGCAGGAACTGTCAAAGGGTGGAGCCACTGGGCTGGCGCAACGCGGTGCTAATGTCAAGGTGGCTCCTTCACGGACTCCGGTGCCTGAGCCCCCGCTGAGACCGAGAAGGGTCCAATCCCTCCTGACCTCAGTCCAATTCCCCTCTTCTGTTTCTCACTCCCATCACTCCTCAAACCGCAACTATTCTGTTTCTTCATTGCTTCCATCTGTTCACAGAGACATCTGAGCTGCATTTGGACTGAAAAATCCCCTTCACTAACCCCCTGAGTAATCATGTCCCCCTTCTTCCTTAACCTCTCACCCCTGGTCCCTGTTAGATTTGGAAGCAGATCATCTGCTTCTATGTGGCTCTTTAACTGTCCCTCTCCAGGAACCAGCACCTGTGGATGGCAGCTTGGGTGCGTCAGAAAACACACTGCACTACAGACTCCATGCTCTCGGCCTCCAAGAACCGTGAGCACGAGTCTACACAGACAAAGCTGATTATTATTATTTTTTTTAAAGAAGTGCCTCTGGAAAGACAGCGGTTAACTACTGCCCCCAAATCAAACATTGCACAGAATGTGCCTAAGTGACACATGGGGAGAGGGAAGGGGGCGCAGGGCTGCAGGCTCATTAGGACAGAGAAAGCCACATCCCACAGGGACACCTGATGGAGTGTGATGGATCATTAGAAATGAGAAGCATGGGTGAGGAGACACGAGTGACTGCGTGTGGCCACAACAAGGATCTACGCAGAAGGACAAACACTGGAGCGCATTTAACTAAAACTCTTTTAAAAAATTAAAAACTTACCAGCAGCTTGGAAAGCTACAAAAATAGATTAAAACAACAAGAGTTCAGTATACTGAGGTGAACGCCCATCTCAGCCCTTAAACAGCAGCTCATTTTGCTGTCACACTTCCCCTGGGAAAGCTCAGCCTTCGGGGCAAACAAGAGGGGACCCAGCAGACTTTTCAGAGCTGACACGGGGCTTCAGAGCCTTCAGAGCTGATAGGCTTCCATGGGGAAACATGAGGAAAGCCCTTTCACACGTCTGAGAGTCTGGTGACCCTCTTCCACTGGTTCAGCTTCTTAGAATAATTTTCATCGGCTCCAGCACAGACACAGAACTGGTTTTCTAGGCACAGCCTCCTCCTCAAGACGCCTTCTCTAACAAAACCTACCCCGCTCACTGACGAGGGCCATCGCAGAGATGAGCGGCCGTTCGGACCTGCTCACCTGGATGTTGGTGGGGTCCTTGTATGACTCATCACTCGCGGTCTGTAATTTCTCGCTGATCCAAGCCTCGATCTCATCCACGTCCCGGCTGAACTGCTGGAGTGTCTGCGATTCTCCCAGCTTTGATCTCTTCTCAATCATCTGGGCTTTTAGGCGTCGCCACCTGACCAAGTGAAACCGAGCCCAAAGGTGAACCTCCCTCAGAATGGGACAGGCCGGGAGGCCGGTCAGCACCACACGACACCCACCTGTCCAAAACCTCGTTGCGCCGACTGGAGATGTCGCCCTTGGCATAGTGGCCGGCGGCAATGAGCTGGTCAGCAAAGGACTGGAGGGCGGCGATCTTCTCTTCCTGGCGGCAAACAAAGGCGGGAGGTCAAGGTGGGTGGGACGGCCCAGCCTGGACCGCAGGTCTTGCAAAGAGAATGGTTACTCTTGGGTGACTGGGAACTCGCTGTGGCAGGATCAGAATACACTGACACTTTAGAAGGCGAGTAAAAGGCCAGAAGAAAGCTTGATTTCGACCATTACGAGAGTAGAGTTTAACTCAAGAAGACGCCAGGTCACACTGGGGACAGGAGCTACAACACCAGAGAATGTCACACACAGAATCAAACTGGTGGGAAAAAGGAGTCAGATTTCAACAAGATGAGTTATAAATCGAGGTTCCTGTCTTCCTGAGTTGTTTCTGTTCACGCATTCTTTCCTTACTACACGTTATAAATTTCCTCTCTGTGGCATCCCCATTAAAACCTCAGAAATACCAGAATTTATATACCTAAGTTTTAAAAACCATTTTTCTGTGTGTCCTTTTCCCTGGACCATACAGGTATCTGTTGGAGGTGTAGAGAGAACGGTTCTTCCTTTGTATATTCGATATCAAGTATTCCAATTTAAGGCAGGGGCCAAAACTGTGACTCACCCAAGTCAGTGACTAGTTTTTATTCTAGTCGTTATTACAGAAAGGAAAATAAGCCAACAAAGAGAGACGACCATCTGGAAAAATCTACATTTAGACCTGAAGGTACAAAGGCCTCACCTGCACATTAATTGCTTTGTCAAAGTCCTCGTGTTTTTTGATCAGAGCCTCCACGCTGTCCAGTGAGTCTCCCTTGTCCTCAGTATTCAAGAAGGCCTCCCGGGCGGCCATCCAGTTCTCAGCTTGCTCGCAGTCCCGATGAAACAGCTACAGAAGGGGAGGCAGGTGGGAAGATGGGGCCTCTGGCAGTGAAACCCCGGCCAGAAAGCCCGTGGCAAACAGGGCGTGATGGCCCTCACACGTACCTGCAGTTCAAGGCACTGATCCAACATCATCCTGCGCTGAGCCCAGGCCTTCTCCAGACCTGCACGCTCCCGATCGAGAATATCCAGTTTCTCCTTGACCTCTGGGCTGGCATAGTGCCCATGAGCCAACAGCTGCTGCCCAAACTGCTCAAATGCCTGGAAAGTGCCAGCCCTGGCATCAATTTCCGTTCGGTGCTCCTGCCAAGAGGAGGGAAGGGGTTAGATAACCCGCTCTAGACGCCCACCGTCGTGTCAACCACCGACTCACAGTGATGGGTGGTGCTGGCGGCAGAGGCAAGGTCTTTCCGGCCCTGCAGTGCTACCTCCTTTCTGCTGCTCGGCCAGCAGGTCCACCTACCTGGTGTCGCTCCAGCAAGGCTTCAGCTCCGGTGACATCCTTGGCGAGCTCGTCTGAGGACACCAACCCTCGTATTCCATTGATCCAAGACATGAGGTCCCTGGCAAGCAGACCCACAGAGAAATGGCTATTATATTACCTGGCAAGTAGGCTTTCTGCCCAGGAAAAAAGAGCCACGCCACTCTGGTCTCAGAACATTATTCAGGGTGAACTAGTTAACCCACTGAATGATTATTCAGGGCTAACTAGTTATCTACGAACTAGCCAATCTACTGAATGGCTAGTTCATCTACATCTCTGGGCATATTTCAAATCCTCTTGTTCGTCTTACTGAGACATTAAGAAAAACTGAAAGACAAAAAAAAAAAAAAAAAAAATCAAACGTTCCTCAGAAGACAATGAACGAAGTTTGTAACTCAGATCTTCTGTTTCTGCAGAGGAACAGGTTCTAACAGAGACAACAGCTATGGTTAAGTTTTCCAGATGAAATCACTCTTCTTTGAGCCCACAGCTGTCCCAGGCCTCTGCACATGCTGAACCCAGGTGCTTACTGATGTCCGCACACGAGGGTGCAAAAATCAATGTGTAAAGGCACAGGTCCTAGGCTTCCTTCGATAAAATACACCCACAAGAGGCAAATCCACAGAGATGGAAAGCAGACTCAAGGAGAGGGGAATGGGGAGTGATTCCTCATGGGGTTTGGGGCATTCATCTGGAGTAGTGCAAACTGTCAAAACTACAAAGAGCTGGTAGTGGTATAATGCTGCAAACACACTCATTATCAATGAACTATATACGCTTTAGAATACGTAACCGTATGGGGGCATCTGGGTGGCTCTGGTCATGATCTCATGGTTAATGGGTTCTGCTGTCAGCTCAGAGCCTTGAACCTGCTTTGGATCCTCTGTACCCCTGCTTTGGCTCTCTGCCCCGCCCCCACCAGTGCATGCTCTCTCTCTCCCTCCCTCTTTCAAAAATAAACTTAAAAAAATTGTAACTCTATATTATGTGACCTTAGCCTCAAAAAAAGAAAAAAATAAAAAACAAAAAAAACCCAACTCCTGCCAGAGAACTGCCTGCCCTCTCCTATCTATACAGAGGAAATGCCTAGATAAAATACACATGTACACGCACGCAGGTTTGTGTGCAAGACCCTCGTTAGCACAAAAGCATGCCACAAAAAAAACACCTGTCCTGAATGGGTGCCAGGTACCAAGTCATAGATCACCCACCAGTGGAGCGCTATGTAGTCTTAAGACAGGTCCCAGGTCATGGGAAATTCTGCTAGACAAGTGGTCTGGACTTTTCAAAACCATCAGGGTCATCAAAGTGCAGAGGGATACTGTTCTAGGTTAAGGAGACCATTCTATCACTGCAACAGTAATTCTCAACTGGATCCTGGACCAAAAAATAAACCCCGGCTACTGAGTACACATTTGAGACAACGTGGAGAAACTGGACGCGGACCGGATTCAATACTGCTGGACTGGACTGGGTTAGACCGTGGGGTGGAGGACAGATGTGCGGTGAACAGGAAACCCTTGTTTGCAGGAGACATAGGTCCAGGCACTTAAAGGTAAAGAAAGGGCCACAGATTTGCAACCGACTTTCAGGTGGGCCAGCAAGACAGAGTAATGTGTTTGGAGGTTAAGCCAAAGTCGTAAGAACTTCACTGGTGACTACAGATGAAGGATGTCATCCATGTTCACTGCTTCAGGCTATTTTTCTACAGCCTTGAAATTTCTCTAAATAAAACGACTGGAAGACACTAAGGTACATCTCTACTCTGAAAGATTCGTCTGAGGAAGAAACAGAAGAGGGTCTGGCGGGAAATGGGGGAGAGATGGCGTGCATGTGCACATCCTAGACCGGGAAGCGGACACTTATTTTTTGACTTGCTGTCATCTGCTAGTTTGAGGGCTGCACATCAGCCACAGAGCGCTTTCCCAACGAGCACACAAACACTTCTCCGCTCCATACCGGAAGTCACTGAGGAAGCGTTGTAGGTCATGGGAGTCGCCCAGCTTGGCCTTGCGCTGGTCCGCGCGCTTTCCCAGGCTGCTCCATGCCTGGTCCAGCTCGGTGCACTTTTCCTGCAGGTCCTCGGCTGACTCGGGGTGGGACTGGATCAGGCGCTCGGCTGTCTCCCCCAGGGAGTTGACCTACGGGAACAAGGTGGAGGGATGGCAAGTGAGGGAGCCGTGCTCTGCCTGGCAGCAGCTGTGCTCCACCTGGGGCCAAGACAACAGAGGGCACTGCCACCTCTCACCTTGTCGCCAAGAGCCGCCAGATCTCTCTCGAAGCCCTCGTGCTTGCGCTGTAGGGCCTGGACGCTGGCCAGATCGTGGCCGTAATTGTCTGTGTTGAGAGCCTGATTCTTCTCTTCAATCCACTCTTTGGTTTCGTCGGCATCTCTGAGGGGAGACACACAGGCAGTTAACGACCGCTGAGCACGGCTGCCCCGAGTACAGGACGAGACAGGAAATGGATTTAGCTGTGGTGCCTGGACACCAGTGGCTGCCATGAAAAACTCTAAAAGAGCAGAAGAACACACAGTCATTCACTCACTCACTATTTACCAAGCAGTCTACCCCATGACACGTGTCCCAGATGCCAGAGCCCAGATGTTGATCAGATCCAAGTCAGCCAGCTTAGGGACTGCCAAGGTCAACGCTCCCCCAGCCCTGCGCCGCCCTTACCTGTGGAACCTCTGCACCTCGTGGGCGCTGCCCAACAGCTGGCTGCGCTCCTCGGCCAGCTGTTGCAGGGACCGCCACCGTTCGTTCAGCTCCTGCAGGAGGACACGGTCAGCTCAGCCATCCTCTCCACCATGGGCCCAAGCCAGGCTCACATGGGGGGCAGACAACCAAAGCGCCGGGGCCTGGCTTGCGAGGAAAGGGTGGAGCCCAGATGGTCTCCCACTTCCGACCTTCCTGGCTAAGTAGGTTAGCAGACACTAGAGCGCAAGTCCAGAAGGGAAGGACCTCGCCAATGTCAGCCACGTGTGATGGCGAGAACGCTCTGTGAATATCTGACCTAGGATCACCCCTGAAGCTGCAGAGACACGCAGCCGGCTCATCTTCCCTCGCATTTCCCGGCCTGGTGCCTGCCACGGAGCGACTGCTTTGTGAGCACAGCCGTGTGGATAGATCCCAGAGCCTACTTCCCCCGGGCACCGAGGGCAGGTGCACCGCAGGCCGCAGCAGCCCAAGAGGGGCAGGAGCGTGCAGGGCCCGGTGCTGGAGGAGACCAAACACCGTGGGGACCAGAATGAGGCCAAATGTCTCCTGTAAGGAGGCAAGGGAGACATTTCCCGCCTTCCAGACACTACACTTCGTGCAGCTCCCAGCCCCGCTACAACCGAAGGGAAGGCCGACTTTCCCGTTAAAACCTGGCGAGTTCTTGACCAGGAAAGCCGACCACACCGCCCTGCTGTGTGAGGAGAGTGGACATTTGCCCAGGACACACTCGGCCCCAGGAGAGTAACAAGTGCTACAGATGTAGTCAGAAGAAGGAAAACAGTGAAGGGAAGCGGGAGCCAAGGGGGCTGGCCGTGGTCTCTTACCTTGATGGAATTAAAGGTGGCCACGGTGTGAACCATCAGGCGAGCAGACTATGGAGGGGAGGGAAGCAGAAGAGCAACACTAATCAAGTGTCCGCCAATTAAGAGACAATTTTGAGAAGTGCCATTAGGTCCCGATTATCAACCAAAATTATCTTTAAGGGACACTGTCAAAATTCTGAGCAGCCAGTGGAAACGCATAAAGCACGACGTGATTAAGTTCACTTGCTGAAGAGTTAAGACAGTGAGTGGTCCCCCCCCCCCCCCCCCCAGGGGGCGGGGGGGGGGGGGGGGGGGGGGGGGAGGGGGTGCCTGGCAGGCTCCATCAGTGGAGCTTGGAACTCAGGACTATGAGTTCGAGCCCCATGTTGGGAGTAGAGATTACTTAAAAAATAAAACCTTAAAAAGAAATAAAACACCAGCTGGCTGGACAGAAAAAAGAGCTCAAAGACTAAGTATTCGTGTCTTCTTCCTGTTCATGCTACAGAAGAGTCCAGAAAACACCCAATTTAACAAATGCTGGCAAACGAGACTGAATAAATACACCAAGAACTTCATATCTCTTCTTGGCTACTGGGCTGCTGTTCTTTTTAACAGTGTCCCCTCTGAACAAAGGGCAACAGCCTTACCAGATTTAAACAGAACAAAACAGTGAATTAACTATCTTCTCACCAATGTAGAAATCAGATGCCCCTTGGGATCTCAGAGCCCACTTACTTTTGTCTGAAAGAAACCCCCCATTACAACGCCTGTAACCTTCAAGTATGTTGGGAAGAGGACAGGCCAGACTGGGATGCAGGTTAGTCAGGCTCCTTGGGTGTTCCTGGGACACACCCACATGACACTTCCAACCAGTGTGGGCGTGTACAGGGTTCAGAGGACGCCTTTGTGTCTCCAATCATTTTCAGAAATGGAAGGATTTTCTGGTTAATTTTAAATTTTTGAGGTGGCATTGACGTTTATAAAGCCATCTGAAATACACTTCTGCAAAAAATACCTGTTACCAGGAAACTCTGCCAAGGGTTAGACAGGTAAGGGTATTGCCCCGTCACATCACCACTGATCATATATTGTACAGAAGAACAATTAAGGTTGAGAAAAGGGGAGAAAGCTGAATCAAGGGGAAAAGGTATTCTCCCCAGAATATGGAGCCTCTTCAATGAGCAGAATGATCAGGGCCAGGGGGCCAGAAGCAAGAGACCCTAGTCAAGCACCCTCCCTGCATCTGTTGGGAATGATGTCTACTGTGGTTGGTATGTCTTTTTGTTCCTCCTTTTACATCTGTCTGCAGCACCTGGTATCTTCCAAGAAGCATTTCGTAGACCACCAGGGAAAGTGGCTAGGCAGAGGTAATGTCCTTGTTCCTGTTCTGGCCTTGGGGACTGCAATCCTGTGGGTGGGGCCACACCTAACTACACGGGGTCACCTCTGCAAAGTTTTTTCTGGCAGCAACATGGGTCATAAATGCCATTGTACTGAGCTTTTCCATGGAACACTTTGCTCCTCTAGGTTAAGGATCACATTAAAAAAAATTTTTTTTTAATGTTATTTTTGAGAGAGAGAGTGAGAGAGAGTGAGAGAGAGCAAGACAGTGCGTGTGAGCACGTGCGCATGAGCCGGGAAGGGGCAGAGGGAGAGGGAGACAGAGTCTGAAGCAGGCCCCAGGCATTGCACTGTCAGCACAGAGCCTGATGTGGGGTTTGAAATCATGAGCCACAAGATCATGACCTGAGCCAGAGTTAAACACTTAACCAACGGAGACACCCAGGAGCCCCAAAGATCACATTTTAAGACCTGACAGAGTCAAAGAGTATAAGGAGAGGATCAAAAAGAAACCACCCCAAACAAGTCCAGAAATGACCAAAGACTCCCTAAATACTCAGAAACAGACCCCCCGGAAAAACACAGAAAGTAGCTCTGTTCCTGAAAACCTTAGGAAATGATCATTTGCAAAGGGGTTCTCACCTTCCATGGGGAGGCTGTCTTTGAATCCGTTTCATCCTATTCAGTGGAGGAAGCAGAGTTAGACAGCCGTACAGGGCAGCAGGAAACGACACACCCCACCCTGTGCTGCCTGAGGCGGGGGTCCCCGGAGCGATTAGCCAGGGTGGGATTCCCTCTGGGATCCCTGACTTATTGCTGGCTCATAGCACTCCACAAGGCCGCTTAAGGGAAACGAAGTCAACAAAGAGGAGAGGAAAATTCTAGTCGTTTATGGAGTGAACAGAAATGAAGAGAATGAGGAAATTTAATAAGAAATCCACCAACTTTTCCATGTCCTGGTCATAGGATTCCCTTTGAAAAAGGCTAATAAACCAACCTGAACAACTGTTGTGAAAAAGTTTTAGAAAACTAAACAGAAAAATCATTTTTATCTCTTGGAGAACAGAAACAGAAACCGATTTCTGCTATTCCCTTCCCACAGAGTTTTATAAACAAAAGGCATCTCTGAGGTTCAGGGACAGAAATCCTTAAGCGGCTCAGGATTATATTCTTCCCGGGACCTCATCCCCATCACGATCACGTTCCACACAGACTCACCCTGGGCATCGCGCCATACACCTCCTACAAGGGGAGAAGGAAATAACTTTCACTGTCACGGTGCACACACACCTGTCAGACCCGGACGCGAGGAGAAAATTATAAAAAGACACACAAAGGCCACAGGCACTTCTTAAGAGTCTAACAGACCAAGTGTCTGTATATAAAAACTTTTCCTCTGGAAGGGGTGACTTTACTGTTAAGGGCTACATAAACAGTAAACAACCTTCACGACATTAAATGGGCACGTGGAGAAGACAGGAGCTCTTTTCCCCACGAGGTGAAGGGAAACACATTGGTTTAGGATGGCAGAGGGGACCCAACCACACCCTGGCTCCACCTCTGTGCTGGGGGACATTATGGATCCAGGGTCGTGCTAGGAAGGGACCAGAAGCAAACTGCTTCCTGCCAGGAGCACGGCCTCCGCGCCAGCCCGGACACTCGCCTGTTGCTGTGCCGCCTGCACCTCCTCTGCCATCAGACCTTCCGACTCCAGGTCTTCAGCCACCTTGTTAATGTCCTTCAGCCGGGACTCATTGGCCTTCAGATCCTTTAAAGCCAAAACCACAATAACTAAGACTCCACGAGTAATTCAAAAGAGAAGGCGGGCAAAAAATGTTCATAAGCTATGGGTCGAACCTACAAATTTCTGGTTAACGGGTATCCTATGAACTAGTTTTTCTATTACTTGGGCAGTCACCCAAATCAGAAATCCTGACGGTCACTATGAAGGAAGCCAGAAAATAATAGGGCGTTGGGAACGGTTGGTCTCAAATTTGCTACATTAATTGTAGTTCATAAACCATTATTCTGTCTGAATGGAACTCTGCTTTTACTTTTTTTTTTTTAAGTTTATTTATTTATTTTGACAGACAGAGACAATGCCAGTGGGGGAGGGACGGAGGGAGAGAGAGAGAGAGAGACAGAATCCCAAGCGGGGTCCATGCTGACGATCCCTTATGCAGGGCTCGAACCCATGAAATCATGAGATCGTGGCCTGAGCCGAAACAAACAGTCGGATACTTAACTGACTGAGCCACCCAGGAGTCCCCATCTTTTATCCTCCTTTGGAGGAGAGGAATGTGTTTTAGTTTTTTTTTTTTTTTTTTTAGAAATTATTTATTTGGGAGACGGCACGTGTGCATGCGTGCAAGCAGGCAACCGGCCGAGGGAGAGGGAGAAAGAGAATCCCAAGCAGTCTCTGCGCTGTCAGTGCAGAGCCTGACTCACGGCTCAATTTCATGAAGCCTGAGATCATGACCTGAGCTGAAAGCAACAGTCGGACACTTAGCCGACTGAGCATCTGACTTCAGCTCAGGTCACAATCTCCTGTCTATGGGTTTGAGCCCCACATCAGGCTCTGTGCTGACAGCTCAGGGCCCAGAGCCTGCTTCGGATTCTAGGTCTTCCTCTCTCTCTGCCCCTCCCCTGCTCACGCTATGTCTCTCAAGAAAATTTAAAAATGTTAAAAAAAAAAAAAAAAAAAAAGTTAAATATGATGAAATGATGAAATTCTGATGTCAGCTCCTGTGGGAGAAAAAGCCCCTCAACCCACATGATCTGGTTCTACAACTCTTACACTGAGGAGTGGACACACAAAATGCAGTTTATGCGCAACGATGGAATTCTATTCAGCCCTAGAAAGTCCTAGAATGTTGATACGCGATACAAAAATGAATCTGGAAAAACATTACGCTCAGTGAAAGCAGTTAGTTGCAAAAAGTCATATAACGTAGGATTCCACTTATACGAGACGTCCAGAGCATGTAAATCCAGGGACAGAAAGCAGACTGCTTGCTGCTACGGGCTGGGGGTCACGGGGAAGGACGCTCCGATGGGTAGACAGTGTCCTTCTGAAGTAGAGAAGGTAACAGTCGTCTAGCACCATGACGTGCTTTATGCTTCAGAACTGCACACTTCAAAACGGTCAACTGTATGCTGTCTGAATTTTATGCCAATTAAAAAAATATTTCTAGAGGGCGCCTGGGTGGCTCAGTCGGTTGAGCGTCTGGCTTCGGCTCAGGTCATGATCTCACAGTTTGTGGGTTCGAGCCCCGTGTCGGGCTCTGTGCTGACAGCTCAGAGCCTGGAGCCTGCTTCGGATTCTGTGTCTCCCCCTCTCTCTGCCCCTCCCCTGCTCATGCTCTGTGTCTCTCTGTCTCTCAATAATAAATAAATGTTAAAAAAAGAAATTAAAAAAAAAAACAAAACACTTCTACACGTTTTGGTATTTTACGTCCCAAAACATTCTTAGAAAAAGTAGAGAAAACCGCACGTGTTCCCTTGAAACTAGACTGAAACAGTTTCAAGTTTTTACAGAGGGCTACACACAGCTGGCAGGGCACAACCTGTGCCACGCCGGTTCCAGGAAACTACAGTCACAGACGCAGAGAACCGAGTCTCCGATTTTTCAGCTCAGCTGCAAGACCTCCCGTACCTTCTGGAAGTCGTCAAACTTCTTCTGCAGCACCTCGACCTGCTCCAAGTCGGCGCCCACCTCCTCGCTGGTCAGAGCCGCCTCCTTCTCGTTGATCCACTGCTGCAGCTCGTTCGCCTCGCGGAACAGCATGAACCGCTTACAGCTCTTCTCCAGCATGCCCTTGCGCTTCTCACCCAGCTCCAGCAGAGAGCGGTACCTGGGTCATCGGACAGGGTGACAAGAGGGGGCAAGGCAGGCAGTCAGCTTCCCGTGGAGACTAACCTGAGGGCAAGTCACCGGGTGTCTCCGAGATGAGGGTCCGAGGCCATGAGTTGGTAATGACAGTGCCCAGGGGACAAGGCAGCAGAACGCGGATGAGGATGAAGCCCCCGGGGCCCCACACCACAGCCTCAGGGATGAGCGCCACGCTGTTCACACCTGGGTGGCTCGGACAGCCCGGCACACTCATCCCGGGGCCAACGTCACGACCACAAATGACTGGGACCCAGTGTCTAGCACGGTAACACAGGGGTCATGCGAGCAGAGCTGAGAGACGAGATGAGTGTGCTGAGCACAGCGTATGCAGGGCTCCCGCTCCGCTCTGACTCTCTGAGCAGCCCCTGGCGGCGGGCGAAGGCACACCGAACTTTAAAACAGCCTCAACGCGGGACGTCAGCCTCTCCGAACAGCAGGCAATTTCTAAAGCGGTATCTCTATTTCTTGGAAAGTTTTGCCAACTTCAGAAGGAAAATTAGGTCGAGTACAGAGTATCTGTACCACGTCGACAGGTGGAAGACTTCTTAAGAATCAAAGAATGCTCGAACTCTTGCGAGCTAAAACACAAAGGGCTGAACTGCTCACTACCTTCGGAGACGTGCAAATGACAAACTTAGTAAGACTAAGGTAAAGCTTAAAGAAAAGCTACCATCACCATCAAATCTAAACTTCTCAAAGTGAAAGAAAAAAGCAACGAGCTACCGAGAATCAGAGCACTTTAAAGGGAAGGCATTTCGTTCCTAGTAGGGAACACTCCGGCACCGGCCTTTGGGCTCGCTGCCGATAGTGGCCGCTCCACCACCCAAGCCATCAGGGGGGAGAACCGGCACCACTCTGAGCACACAGCTGCACACAGAAGGGACCCGGGGAGGCAAGCGGCCACCGACGGGGCACAGCGGCACCAAAACCTCTTTCCTAGGAGCGCAGCTGCTGCAAGGCCTCACAGTCCCCCCCACCTCGTCTTTCTGGATGAACGAGTGCCTTGGAAAGAAGCGGCAGAGGGAGAACGGGCACGGGCGCTCGGCAAGGCCGCCCGCCTACTCACAGTTCCTGCACCTGCTTCATACGCAGAGACACACTGCCGGCCTCCTTAGTTATGCGCGTCCTGCACGGGGGCACAGCAAAAGCATGCACGAGTTAGTGGGATTAATCCACGGGAAAGGACAGCGCAGCTCCGACTCGTGCCAGGATGCTTCAAGTAGGGGCAACTGAGGCGTCCGTCAAAAGCTCTCAGAAGCAAGCCAGGCCACGAAGGGCATCAGTATAGAAAAAGCCGGCAAAGTAAATTAGAGGAGTTAGTTCACCATTTTCCTGAAAAATCTGCTGTGTTTAAGGCAGACAACTTTCCTGTCCTGGCAACACCAGTCATGTCACAGAGCAAGGCCAGGGGGACACAGGACTAGCATGAGAAAGACCCGGACTGAGAGCTTCATAGGCTCCTCCAGTCACGTATGGGGCCTGCTGCTTTGCTCCCACAGTTATGATCCAGGCCCAAACTGCTCTCTTGTCTCCATAGTAACAGAAAAGGTCTGGAAGTAGACAAATAACTGATCTTTTCAGGGATCGCCAGGGTCCCCAAAATTCTGTTGTCCTAAACTCTAGCGAGACATAGCTTCTGGATATTTTTCAAGTGTCCGAAACCTTAAGGTCATCAGCTGAGCAAGACATGCCGTACGGGAGGGACACAGGTCAGTATGGGGGCTTAGCTAGAAGACAGGACGGGACATTTTACAAAAGATAACCTCCACCTCCAAGCACAAAGCACGAGAGAGAGCCGCTCTCTCAACAGCCTTTTAAAAGGCGCAGAGTTGTAGGGGTGCGGAACCTCTAAAAACCAATCCAGAGCATATCCCCAACTGGAGGACAAAGGTTAAGAGAGTAATGTTTAGAAAATGCTGTTTAGGAAAAGACTCTTACAAAAGCCAGGAAAGAAACAAAACAAAGGAAAATAAAGGTATCGGTCAATGGTTTGAGGTCCAAATAGGACACTGGAGGTTAAAGGTGACTTGGGGACAGTGGGTAGAAGGTGTCCCGGGTACATGCGGGCACCAGAATGGCCGCTCCAGAGCCTCCAGACGCCACCTAAAGCTCGGCCTGTGTGGGGTGTGAACTAAGCCCCAAGTGACCCCGGGACCTCTATGGTCGCCAGCGTGGCCCTTACTGGTGGTCAATCTGCTCCTGGCGCACGGCTATGCTGCCCTGCTCCTCCAGCAGGTTCTCGCGGGAGGCTGACTGCGCGGGGTCCAGCTTCTTCACGTATGCAGCCGGCACGAAGCCCTGGCGGTCGTTCACCTCCACCTTCCACCAGTCCTAAGGAAACAGACGGAGAACTGAAAGCAAACTCCCGAGAAAGGGAGGAGCCAAGGAAGCCTGTGTGCGCGCACGTGAACACGACGGCTCTAAGCGTGTGAAGAGGATCCTGTGACCGCGGCAAATTCACTCCGCACAAGGACGGACCTGCCGGTCCTTTGTGACCTGCCGAGCATGGAGTGGGTCCCCAGGGAAGCCGCAGTGACACCCAACAGAAAGGACACCCTCCTGTTAGACACGCCAGAACGGCACTGACGCTGCAGCCACTAGCCACACACGACTACGTCCATTTAAATAAGAGTAATAACCACTTGCACCAACAGCTACCGCAGAGCCAGCACACACACAAAATGTCCACCGTCGTAGCAAGTTCCCCTGGATAATGCTGTTGGGTAAAGCAGAGTCAGACCAGAAGGTCGGTTTAGCGTCTGCAGAAAAATACAAATCACCGGGTTTTTTTTGGTTTGTTTTTCTCAAACTCTCACGATTAGGGTAAACTGGGGGTGCAGGAGTAAGGGTCCTTAACAATGGCTGTGGACATTTCTCTAGCCTTAACTAAGACCTTGTGGGAATTATCAGATGATACATGGAGCACCAGGCACTGCACTTCAAAGCCACTGTCAAACCAGCACAGGTCGAGGGAAGAAGGCTGATGAACCAGGAAACATCGAAACATTTGAGCAGACAGAGCCTATGGGGTAATGCCACAGTGCTCTTCAACTATCTGCTGTAACCACAGAGTCTAGATTAAGAACCGACAGTTCTTAAAAGGTCCTGAAAAGATGTGGCTCTAAAGAGAGGGAATTTCACCTCAAGGTGTTCAATCTTGAAGCCAAGCCATTCTCGAGACAGCTGCTTTCGGGCATTCAGGAAGATGGACAGATTAACCCTCGGGATCACACACGGGGTGAAGCGGTATCAAGGGGGAGACCGACTGGGAGGCTCTGGTCTCCTCGAATTCTAACCCAGCCGTATTTTAGACACGACGACTCACAGACATGCAGCTGAGCAAAACCGGTAGTGCTCGTGGAAGGAAACGCACAACCACTTTCGATGCCTTGCCTTGTTGGTGCTGTTGAGTAAGGTGAGAATATCCCCTTTCTTCATGGTGACCTCCCGAGGGCTCTTCTCCTGATAGTCGTAGAGAGCCAAGACCAGCTCCTTCCCGGTCTCATCATCCATTGGGGCCACTTGTTGCTAAAAATCCAAAGGAAGGGCACACACGGTTAAAGGCTGTCTGTGGCGTGTCACCTGAGTCCACAACAGACTCCAACTTCAATGGCTGTACCAAATTTACCACATGCATATTTGAGAGCTCTTCTCTGAAGCTATCAGTAAAACCTGACCGACCCCAGAACTTAAGCTGTTGGAAATCTTTACTCATTTTAAACTGTTTACGCATCTTTGTGTCACGGGACTTAGCAGTGAGGTCACAAGAATGTGACCTACGACTGGCACATCTGCCGGAAGTGCCCAGGCCCTTCAATTTCCTGCGCGCCCCCCCACTCCCCACCACCCCAGGCAACCGCTAACTGCTGACACAAAAGCCCGGCTCACCCGGCATGACTGAGCCTGGTCCCGCAGAGCCTGAATGCTGCTGCCGTAGGCACTGAGATCCGACATCAGAGCTTCGTGTTTCTTCAGTAGAGCCTGAAACCAAAATCACACACTGTGACCACGCACAAGGAACCAGGGCGCCCCGTCCTTGCTGCCTCACCGACCTACCATCCTCCCCGGATAGCTGGTTCATTTACATGGGGATTTGATCACCTCCTGCTCCACACTTTCCCTCCCTATTTCTAATAAACATCACATTTGGAGAAAATATAAATTGGGACTTGTAGTATTATCTTTTCTCCCTGCCCCTGCATGACCATGCGGTCCTGGAAAAATACAAGGTCGATAAAGCACGGTATGGTGCACTTGGTGGCTCCCCCACCCACCTTAAGAAACAAACACTACCAACAAACCGAAGCCTGCCTTCCTTGAGGACGCTCCCCTCCCCTCGTTACACGTAGTGCTTTAGCATCATCCACCACCACCACCCCTTCCAAAACTCATCAGCTGTCCCCACCCCCATCTTCTGGGGGAATCCTGTATAGCACATGTCACCATTCGACTCTTCTGGGTTTTGTGAAGACTGGCAAGAAAAGAGGTAGGTGCAGGGGCCGCACCTAGGCCTCATGGATAAAATCTAAGAGTTTCACTCAAAAACACCCACTGCTGGCAAAAAGATACGCCTGTGTATGTACGTGTGTACATGCGTGTAGAGAGCCAGACAAACAAGAATGGCAAAACGCTCGCGGTGGAAGGTAGGGACGGGAGGTCTCCTCTCTCCTTTGGCAAGTTTCCATAGTGGAAAGTACAAAATACTTTAAAACACACTAAAGAGCCAACGATGCAGACGCTGCACCTCCCACACACTGGTCACCTTCCCCACGGGCCCCAGCCCGAGCCCCGGCAGACTCCCCACACGCGGTCACCTCGGCTGAGTCCTCATCCTTCCCGTAGTCGGTGCTGCCCACGATGGGCTCCTTCTCCCGCATCCAGGACTCGGCCTCGTTGGCATCGGCAAAGTACTGCTGGGCCTGCAGAGAGTCTTCCAGGTCCTGCCGCCGCTGGGAGGCCTTGGACTTGAGTGACTCCCACTTCTGATTCAGTTCGCTGAGCTTGGCTTTCACATCTTCCGCAGCAAAATGGCCTGGAAGGCAGGCAAGGGAAAGGAAGACCACGCAAAGGAGGCCGACATGACGCCGGAGAAAAAGGTCCTCCGGGTGTCCACGGCACCTCCACTACATCACTGTGGCAAGCCAGGCCCCTTCGTAACCCCCAGTTTTAGGAGAGGCTTGGGTCCCGGACTTCTAAGTAATTTGTCCAACTTTTGCATCCTCAAGCCTCCAGCCATCCAGATCTCTATCTGGACCCTACGAAGCAGGTATCCCAAGCTGGCACCAGTGATATGACTATAAAGACCTAACTAACAACAGTAGCCCCCCCAGTCCTCAGTCACTGAGACACGTGCCAGGCTGTTCCACACTCCGTCCCACGTGATCTCACTCGCTCCTCGCAACTATTACCCGCATCTCACAGGTAAGACATTCGGATCGAGAGGGCAGGGTCTAGTCAAGGTCATATAGTGAGAGACCGGGGATGGTCCTCAACCCCACAAGCCCAGTCTGACTCAAGTCCATGCACTTAACCGAGGAGCAAACAAAGACCAAAAGCAAAGCCACTCCCTGGGTGATAACCGCTTACCTTCTTCCACCATGGCGTTCCCCTTCTGAGTCACTGCCTTGATGCGGGGTTCATGCCCAGCAATTTCTGCTTGGAGGGCTTGGTGTTTCTTCAGCAGATTTTGGACTCCAATCAAATCTTTGCCTGAAAGCAGAGACCGCTCCCTGGTCATCCAAGCCATCGAGAGAAAAGTCAGCCCTGTCGCTCTTTAAGATTCCACTGGGGTTCCAAGTTTACCTTAAACTTGACCCTCCTTGCTCTGATAGGCACCTCCTTTACGCTATGAGGGTAGGGCCCTTTCTCAAACTTGAATCTTACCTCAGGGAGCCAGACTGACCTCTGTTGGTGGACGCGGCAATGGGTTCTTTCTCCCGAATCCACGTCTCCTCATCCTCAACGTCACGGAACAGTTGCTGCAAACGCAGAGAATCCGCCAGCTTCTGCTTTCGGGCAATCATGGGTTCTTTGAGTGCCTCATAGCGAGCCACGAGGGCTTCCTGCTTCTTTTTGATGTTTTCAGCATCAAAATGGCCAGCATCCTGGAACTGGCGGGCCTGAATGGTGATGCCATCGATTCGATCCTGGAAACAGGAAGGGACAGAGTCGTGAAAGCTTGCACCAGCATGCTCTGGTCTGACTCTTAACTTCAACTGTGACTCGGTCACATATGAAGAAAAACCAACACAGGTGTCTTCCCAGCCTGGAGAGTAATCTTTCTGCCTTCTCTTTCTCTCATCTTGGGCTCCCAGGAAACTGAGGGAGGAGTTTGATTTGAGAACAAGAGGGAATACACAGGGTCACCTAAGAAAATCAACACCTTTTATCCCTCAGAAAAACAGCAGGGCCTAGAAATCACCTGCCGTTTCTCCAGCTTCACCACCACCAGCGGCCCAGGCAGCAGCCCCCGGGTCCCACTACCTGGTGAGCAGCCACGTCAGCCTCCAGCAGGGCATGCTTCTTCTGGAGGTTCTGGACGTTGGTAAGGTCTTTGCCATAATCGTCCGAAGCCAGATGACCTTCCACCTCATACAGCCACAGCTCAATATCTTCGACGTTGCGGTTGAACTGTTGCTGCTGGTTGGCCTCGCGAAGCTTTATCCCTAGTCAAAGGAGCAGGCATGATTGTCCACCTGTTAATACTGTCCCTCGCCAGTGCTGCTCATTGACAACGGTACTTAGTGAGGAGCTAAGGGTCAGGGTTCCAGTCACTGCTTCACCCCCACCACAAAGGTAAAAACAAAACGCAGACTTGGAAGTCCTTTATTTTATTTGTATGTTTTAAATATTTATTATGAGAGAGAGAGAAGAATGCACTTGGCTTGGGCGTACACTGGAGAAGTGCACAGAGAGAGGGGAGGGGGAGGGAGAATCCCGAGATCCATGAGATCACGACCTAAGCCGAAACACGTAACTGACTGAGCCACCCAGGTACCCCCAGAAGTCCTTTAAAAAGCATCCTAACCCCCATGAGAGAAGAGCGTTCAAGAATTATTAAAAGCCCTTGGCTCTCAGCCGAACTCTGATGTTCGGCGACAAGGACCAGTTAAGGGCAGGTGACCACATCACTCCCTCTCACTCAGGCTCCCCCACTACCCAGCACGTCAACCACATTTATCACATTAGCAAAGCATCAGGATCGCAAGCAAGGAACTGCTACACGGGAGAGGAGCGCGCAGGCCCGAGGCTGCCCAGCTCACCCGACCTATGTGGTTTGTGTCCCCACAACACTTCACCAGGAAGGGACACCTAACTCCCCAGCGGCCCTCACACTATCCGGGGAGGCTCCTTCTCTTACCTTTCAGTTCAGTGGCTTCCAGCAATTTCTTCCACAAACTGATGACCTCATTCATACGAGCTGCTACTTCATCCTTGGCATAGTGGTTGACATCAATCAGCTTTTGCCCCGCTTTCTCCAGGGCGTCAATGCGGCTCTGGTTGGCAGAGAGCTCCGCCTCAAAAGCCTGGTGCTTCTGTACTTTTCCTTGTAGGTTGGATGGGTCCTGCCAAAAAAGGAAGAAGGGGGTTCTACCTGGAACCCGAGTATGTCAAACTACTCTGTATTACCTTCCTGCTTCTCTTTCCTGGCAGGGGGCAGGGTGCAGAGAATGATAAGCTTATGTTAAATCGTGTGATTTTCAGAGCTCCTGATTTCTTTCTTTAGCTTCAATTTATCTTTGAGAGCTACATTTAGCTTCCTAGCCAAATGCTACAGCGCAATGCTGGCAGAACATTACTTTATAAGCTTCATCTGTGGCGGTTTTCATCTTCTCGTTGACCCAGCTCTTGAGCTCATCGGAGTCGCGGAAAAACTGCTGCAAGTGGAAGGAGTCTGCCAGCTGGGCCCGGCGACACATGGCTCTCTCGTGCAGGGCATTGCGGCGGCTCAGCAGCTGGAAGACAAGGGGCCTCATGACTCTCCCGTTCCTGCTCTCCAGAGACTTCTTCCAGCTCCAGAGGTTACACGGACAGGAGAGTGGGGACGGCGCGGGGAGAACGGAACGTACCGCATCTCGGCGGGTGGCCACGTCCTCCATTGCGTAGTGGTTGTTCTGAATCAGCTTGGTTGCAAATTCATCCAGTGCCTGGAAGGGAAGAGTAAAGGGCTCTTCACCAGCAAAAGCACGCGAGCACACAGCTCGGCCGCAGGAGCAAAGTAACTACCATACAGGTCACAAAATGCTCTAAACCGAAACACAGGTCTAAGGTTTGCTGTGACAACATTTACCCCTCAACTTCTGAGTTTCTGGTTGACGTTATTAGTCAGATACGACAATGTTATGCTAGCTCCTTTCAGGACGTTCACTGCAGCTGATGTCATGACACATCTGATGTGACTGGACGGGGGTTCAGAACGGGTTAGCAGCCTGTTTGCAAGGGGAAAAATACCTCTTACGTGAGCTCCAACCACTTTTATTTATTTTTCTCAAGCTTTTATTTTTAAGTAGTCTCGACACCCAACGTGGGGCTCGAGTTCAGAGCCCTGAGATCAAGAGTCACACGCGCCCCGACTGAGCCAGCCAGGCGCCCTGAGCTCCAAGTACTTTTAGTGAAAGGTAAATCTCAATGTGGAGGTTTACGCATCAGGGAAAGATCCCATCCCATGAGCGGAGGCAGGCCTCCCACCGGACCGTGAGCTGCCACCGTGAGATCTGAAGCCCCTACAGGAGCGCCTCTCACACAGATCCTCCGCTGCATCTGCGCAGAAACCCTTGAGGAGAACGGATGCTGGGCTGACTCTGAGGACCACCAGAAGGAACGAGAAGAGAGAGTCTTACTGTAATTTTTTCCTCCTGGGCGCTGAGGGACTTCTCGAAGTCCTCGTGCTTCTTGAGGAGCGCTTCCACACTATCCAAGGAGTCTCCCAGGTCTTCATTCAACAGGAAGGCCTTGTGAAAGAGAACAAAAGCACTCAGGGTGACACCCTAGCCCTTTCATCAACTAAGGCTAGAAAGCAAAGGATATGCTGGCCAAAATACGAAAAGGAAGGAAGGAGATACTATAGCCATAAAACTTCTCAGCTCTCTTCCAGAAAGTCTGACATCCTTTTAGATTCACTTAACATAAATTCACCAATAGTGTGAGTGCTAAGTCCCAGACCCAAAAAAAAAAAAAAAAAAGCCCTCTTCGGCAAAAGACAATTCCACAGCAGCAGACTCCTGTCCAAACCTGGGGCCGGTCCCGAGGGTCAGCCAACCCCATCAGTGGGAGCAAGGCCGGCACAGCCGCTGGGCGCTCTTCATCACGGCCTCGTCACCCGACTCACAACGGCAACATGGGCACAGGTCAGCCCCCCCCCAGGCAGCGCGGCGAACGGAGACGACGCGGTACCTCCTGCTTGCTCATCCAGTTGTCCACCTGCTCCGTGTCGCGGTAGAAGAGCTGCAGGTCCATGCACTGCTCGTACTGCTGCCGGCGCAGCTCCCACAGCTCCAGCAGGGCAGCCCGCTCCTCCGCCAGGACGCCCAGCTGCAGGGAGGAGGGGACACAGAAGCCGTGAGGGAGGGTGGGTCCTGCCGTGGCCCCCTCCCCCACCAGGCCAACAGAAAGGCTGCCCTGGAATTTCTAAGCCTCGTGCTAATCTTCCGGCCTCTCCTCTGGTTTGCAAAAGGGGACGGATTGCATTCACTTGTGGCAGCCGGCTCACGGGAAACCACACAAATCCTGAGCAGTTTAGGCTACATAGGAGGCAAGCGAGTTGATCTAGAATTAATTTACTGCCACGTTATCACAGGTGACTTAAGATCAAAATGGTAGGTAAATGTTAGGTAGAAGAGAAAGGGCATCTATCCAAAGGCAGGCAGTAAAAATGGAGGAAGGACTCTCAGCTGAGAAATGCCAACTCGGTGCGTCTTCCCATAAAACTGGTAAATTGAGGAATGCCCTAGAGCTAATTTTTAAGCTCCAAAGTTGACAATAAGGTGTCTTTGATTTCAAAGACTCTTTTTAATCTACGCAGTATTAAAACAGCATCATCATCTTAATGTTCCTCAGGTATCTTTACACTCAGATGTTGTGAAACTTTGAAATTATATACGCTTATATGTATAATTTGAAATTCATCTCTTTCTTATTGGCTCAACTCCCTGCCAAGTCCCCTTCAGGTAGAAAATGTACCATAAACATCCCAAATAAATGGAACTTTCTTTCTCTAATCAATCACGATACTACAAATAGGTCTTCTTCTTCGGTCTCTTAAGAAACTGCCCTTGAACTTCCTGGCACAAGTTCTACGTCAGCTTTCTCGCACACCATGGTGAATGCAGCCTGGATGCTCATGGGTGGATACCAGCTTTCAGAGACTCTCAAAGAACCTCTGCTCTCTTACCTTCTCCCGCACTTCATCCGAGGCATAATGCCCAGCAGTGAGCAGGGCCTGTCCAGACTCATCTGCGGATTTAAAGCTGTCCTCGTGAGCATCGATTTCACCCTAAAGGGAAAAAAGGCATAATTTATGCCTGGCAACTGATAAAAGAAAACAGAGTGGTTGAATTTTAAACAATCGTTATAAATCAGGACATCCCATCTCCAACAAGGAGCAGGGTCAATGATGAGGCCAGGTTCCCTGACACCGGTCGGGGTTACCAACCACGAGGGCACCGTTTACTGAGAAGCCTCTTTGCCACTGGCTTTTCAGGCCACCTCTGTCCAAGCCTGCCATGTTCCCACACGATTAAGGGTCTGAGCCCTGTCTTCTGTTCCACTGTCTCTCTGCCCTCACGGTGCCGGATGGGCGGATTTCTCAAAACCCTCAGTCTCACAAACCTCAAGATCATGACCTGAGCCGAAACCAAGAGTCAGACACTTAACCGACTGAGCCTCTCAGGCGCTCCAGAAACCTTTCTTTTTAAGGTAAAGCCTATCAAAATCTCATAAAACTAGTTTTCTGTGGAATATACTTTGGGGAAAAAAACCAGAGTAAGAAACTTACACCAAATATGAAATTCAGCATTTAAACTAAGACAGTGTTTAAGATGGTTATGACTATTGTGCAAACTACAGCACTCTATCTTGCCAGGGCACAGCCCTTCATTTTCACAGACCACAGTTAATTTCCCAACATTTAACCCTCTTCACCACGTATGAGAAGCCAGCAGAGCCAGGCTCCAAAGGCAAAATCAACAATAATCCTATGGAGGGAGCCAGCTGTGAACAAAGTTTCAGCCACTCTGACTGCAAATGAGAGTGGTCAACCGATGCATTACAAGCTAAAATGTCTTTCCTTCTGAAAGATGTCGGAGATGCTACCTTGTGCTCCTGATGCCTGTCGAGCAGGGCTTCAGCCCCGGCCACATCATTGGCGAGCTCATCTGCATTGATGAGGGCTTTCATTTCAGTCACCCAGCTGGTGAGGTCGCGGAAGTCAGCAAGGAAGCGTTGAAGCCTAGGGAAATCCAAGAAGAGCCATTAGATGTGCCACGTTCCCAGTGGAGAGCCCAGGATGGAAAATGCCTTCCTAAAGCTTCGAAGTCTACGTCCTCAGAGGCTTAACAAACCATGAAAACCCTAATCCTGGGATACAGAAGATTCTTCCATCTAGACTATAAAGGAAAGTGAGAGAAGGCTGAAAGCAATCCTTTGAAATTTGGGTTCTGTCCATCATTGTAATTCCCCAATCTGGTCCCTCATTTCCAACCTCCTTGGCATTCCCAAGTTTGAGCTCTGGTTAGTAATTAGCATTCTTTCACTCCTCAATGCTTGATTTACTCAATTTTAGTAGTATATTTCCCTGGTGCTCCAATCACTAAGAAGAAATTCCCACTTCTATTGGTCATAACACAGCGATAGAAGCCGGAAGGATATTCATAAAGTCATAAATACTACGTGTGCGTGCGTGCGCACACACACTACAGAGTTGCCAGTCTCCAAATGTAACACAGGTAGGAAAGTCACTGGCACTTTCTTTGCACAGGAACTGGCAGGTGTACAGCAGCCCTCTCTCAGTGGGTAGAAGTGACCCCTAACCCCGCCTGCCCTCTTCTCTAAGAGGGGTCCAAAGGCGTGGGTCGCTGAGCCCCAGGGAGTTCTTCCTACCTGTAGGAGTCATTGAGGCGGGCATGTCTCTCGGCTGCCAGGGTCCGGATCTGCTCCCAGTTGGCAATGAGCTCCTCTCGCTTCACTTGAATCTGCGCGGCGCTCAGAGGGTGGGACTGCTGCAGGCGGTCGGCCTCGGCACACAGGGCTTTGACCTGGAAACACCCTCCATCAGACAGCGCTCGTGCCCCTTGCTAACTTCTCTGTGGGACCGGCTACTTTCAAAACCTACCTTGTCCTCCAAAGCAGCAAGGTCTCTCTCCAAACCCTCGTGCTTCCGCAGCAGAGCCTGAACGCTTGCCAGGTCTCGGCCAAAATCGTCAGAGGCCATTAACTGCTCCTTCTCCTTAATCCAGCTGATGGTCTCGTCCACATCCCTATGGAATGGAGGCACCGGCGCAGCCGCTTACAGCGACTGTCTAGGGCTGGGAGTGCCGCCCAGGCAGCTCCAGCATCTATGTGGCACATGCCACATATCCACCAGGCCCCCCAGGTATACACCCATGCCCAGCAGCCCTTTATGGCTCGGTACCTGTTAAAGCGCTGGACCTCAGCCGCCCCAAAGAGCTTCCCCTGTCGCTGAAGGGCCAGTCCCTTCAGCCGCTGCCAGGCCGCGTTTACTTCATCCTGCTTGGTCTTGATGGTCTCCTCCTCAGGGTGCTGCTCCTACACGAGGGAGAACACAGACCGGCCTGGGTCCTGAGCCCCGGGCTCCTGACAAGTGTCTGCTTCAGCAAACCTTCATCTTTCTGAAGAAACACTGGCTTTGTGTGTGAAATGGAGTGAAATTTGTTCAAAATGAGCTTCCGTTTCTTCTTGTATAAAAAGGGGAGAGCCATTCTCTGTCCCTCCGAGCAGTGCGGACAGTCCATAAAGCGGTTGTGGGCATCAGCACCAAAAACCTTCATGTTAACACATACCTTAACTGCAACTTTATGGTAGCTTCATCGATGCACCTACGTCCAATGCACCTGGTGCTGGAAAATCTGTCACCTCGGACACTCGGGAGCCTACCGAGCATTCCTGTCCATACACACGGTCTTCAGGGTGTGTTCCTGACTTCAGACTGGAGCTATTTCTTTAAAAGTACCCTTCCCCATGAACTACATTTTGGTTTTTGTCTTGACAAAAATGTGAAGTAATAAATGAAGCATTTCGGGGTTCTGGGATCCATTTGTGAGATCTTGGGCTTGGCCTGACTGCTCTGTCAGCACGACCCTGGGAGGCCCCAAGATTCTGGGGCAGGGGGTAGGGCAGAGTACATCTCTCGCTGTGGAAGGATGAGGTGTTTCTGAGAAGTGCTGGCTCTTCTTTTGTCACTGGCCAGAAAGGCAACAAGTACCAGCCCTGAAGCAGATCCATAAATTTAAGATTTATACCCTGCAAATCAAATCTCCCTGAAAGCAGAAAATCCAGTTCCTACTACTTGAAGCCCCTGGAGAGATTGCTAAGGAGAGATTTCCGCTTCTATTGGTCATAGTGCAGCAACGTAAGACAGAAGAATATATATACATAAAGTCATAAATACTATGTGTGCACTCTGGCGCCTGTAGCAGAAGCCGGGGATAAAGCAGCAGCTCACGCAGGCAATGGGGAAAGGCTGCACTGTCCCCTCTCGATGGCTCAGAGCCACCAGTGGAGAGCCTATTCATTACAAGGTTCCCCAGGCTCCCAAGAGAGCCCTGGGACTTCACATCAAAATCAAAAGGAAAGGAAGAGAGCGGTCAGGCGTCAGTGGACACCTGCCAACTCTGAGAAGCATCCACCGCCACACCCTCACCTGACAGCCCTGGACGCCCAGCTTCAGCAGCCCCGTAAAAGCATCGCTGAGCCCTACCCGAAAGTGGGTGGAGGACACAGATCAAACGAACTCGGCCCTTCCTGCCCATGGCCACAAGTTAGAAAGCAGCTTCTAACTCAGGAGTAAGCAGAATTGCTGCCTTATCTAAACAAAACTCTGAGACACGCTCTCCAAACCGTGCTCACACAGGACTCAGGGAACGGATCACCGAAATTTTCTTCTGGGAACACCGGACAATTAGTATCATGATGGGGGAAGAAGCACGTGGTGCTCTGCCACCTACCTGAATGAGTTTGGCAGCAAACTGGTTCACTTCATTAACTCTTTCTTCATGGGCAGCCATATCTGTTTGAAACTCTTCAAATTTCTTCTGTAAAACCTCCACGTGCTCCAGGTCCTGGCCCAGCTCCTCAGAAGTCACGATTGCTTCCTGCCCGGGAACCAACAGAGCCAGAGTCACCAACTGACACTCGGTAACCATGGCTCCCACTTATCACGAGCGAGGCCCACCGGGCTGGGCCGCGTTAGCTTTCGTGGATGCAGTTTTCCGTGTCCTTTGTGATCTGAGCTCCTCTTCCAGTTAAAAGGTTGAGCTCAGGGCACGTCAGGCTGAGCCTCCGGGTTCAGAGTTACAGAAGGGCGCGCGCTGTGGAGAGCAGCCGGGGCTGCGGCAACCCCACCACCAAGCGTCTTCCGCTGCTCACTCCGGCCCTCAGCTGGGCACACAGACACTCCTCCCGTGCTCTTGCTAAGGCTGACTCAGCAAACCTTCCTCCTGGAAACATACCTTGTCATTGATCCAGTCCATCACGTCCTCGCACTCCCGCAAATACTGCACCAGCTTCTGCGCCTGCAGCAGTTTCACCCCCTTCTCCCGCATCTTCTCCAAGAGAAGTTCCCACTGGCGGTGCAGCTCCATCAAACGGGTCTGTGGGTGAGAAAAATCAGCCCCGGAGATCACAACCATCCCTATGGGATCTGGCTCCTCCACAGACTTCCCGCAGGTCAGAAACCTCACAAGTCAGAGGCTGGAATACATCTTTTAAAAGATAATCCCCCCCCCCACCCCCAAAGATCATCTCCGAAGGAAGAGGAAATCTAAGTTTGAGAACGGGAAACAGCATCCACTTCACAGTGGTTCGGTAGGTCTTAACAAAATAGCTGACCTTTCACAGGTGGATTTATTCTAGTTTACTTCAGGGGAATTATTAATCATCATCAACTATTATATAAATAATATATGTAAATAATACAGAAATGCATAAATGATAATTATGTTATTTATAATTGTTATTAGTAATCAAATCATTAAGTGAGATTCCTGGGTCGGAAAACTAGTGGGGGAGGAGAGATGAGGAATTAACACAGAAATAACAGAAATCACTGAAGAGTTACTATGAATTTGCAGAGGTAGAGGGAAAAAATAAAACGAGAGGTCTTATGGGCATCATGAATGCAAAGAAACAATGATGAGGCACAAATAAATAGGAACACCTTTTCATATAAATTAGAAAAGATGGGGAGGGGGTGCCTGGGTGGTTCAGTCAGTTAAGCGTCGGAGTCTTGATCTTGGCTCAGGTCATGATCTCATGGTTCGTGGGTTTGAGCCCCATGTCGGGCTCTGTGCTGACAAAGCAGAGCCTGCTTGGGATTCTTTCTCTGCCCTGCCCCCACTCATGCACACACATGCGCTTGCTATCTCTCTCAAAATAAATAAACTTAAAACACACACAAAAAAAGAGGTCCTGAAACATAATCAGCAATGAAAAGGATTCTTGGCAGAAAAGGTTTTGGCACTTCTGTGAAAAGACTGTTTGTGGTACATCTCAGGTAAGGTTCATTTCAAACCTCACCCAAGTGGTAGCCACAGGCCCAAACATATTCACTTCCCAGCATCTTTGGGTTCTCACTGCAAGTCCTAGTAAGGACGTGTCAAGAACTGGGGGGGAATTGATCATGCGTTCAAGCTGAGGGGACGCTTTCTGGTATCTAATCCAATCTTAATGTGTTGACTAAGCCTCCCCCAAGATACTGGGAATTTCCGTGTTAACACTGGCAGACACAAGGAAAACAAACCACAAGGGGGGTGGACACTCACAGGAGAGAAATCTGGGATCCACCCATTGTTGAGATGCCCCTCCCAGGCAGCTAAAAACTTGAAGGCCAAGGGGCAGCCAACATGGGTGGATTCTCTTAGAAACAAGGGTGTGGGTTTCATGTGAAAGGAGAAAACAGCAGGGGAAATAAACACACAATTCACTTCCACCACCGATGGTTACAAAGAAGCCCCGCCAAGGAGAAGGAAGTGAAAGGCATTCCAAGGCAGAGGGGAAGGAACAGGCAAGCAGCAGCAACTCAACACTCCACCTACTCGGATGTGGGACCCAATGTGGGTGGCGGTGACTATGGGGCGCCACGCCGTCCGGTACGGTGTGAAAGTCTAAACCGGCGACAGACAGGTTATCCAGGACATAGAAGCAATCCTCACCATCCACCCCCGCCCCCACGTTAGCCTGCCTGCCAAATGAGGTTACTGAGTTATGGGGCCAGATGAAGCACCAAGCCAGGATCACCATGGGAACTGGGAACAAGACAGCAAAGATTAAATGAAAGCCCTTTGCTCAAATTAAAAACAAGATCACCGAAGGCTCACCAAAAAACCTCACCCCCTAAGTCAATGGTCAGTCTCCCACATGTTTCATGTTCACGCTCTCAGGTAAAGAACTAGGACAGGCCCCGCTCCAGGGCTGGAACAGTCCTCCTGTTCCTGGTGCATCTGACCTCGTAAACACTGCAGACTAGAGAGCCCAGATTCTCAAGCGCACCGCAGTTTGGGAACAGGAGGGAGCAGGCAGGCAGGGGCACTTGGGAAACACTGAAAGCTGACAGGGTGGAGAGGAAATCCTGGTTCTGACTCGGGTGGCTTTCTCAATAGGGGCATGAGAAAACAGCAGAAGGCAGAGGCAGCTGGCAGAGAAATTAAGGAAAGCGAACAGGAATGAAATATAGCTTCGAAAAATAAAGCAAATAGTTGTCAGCAAAGAAAGGCGTAGATTGGAATTCCAATTCTGTCGCCTACTAGCTGTGGGATTTGGAGAAGTTACTCAAACTTCTCTGAGCTTCAGTTTCTTCCCTTCCATATTGCGGGGATAAGGGCTACCTAGGGAGCTTCTAGTCAAGATCAGAGATTACATACGTCAAGTCCCATGGCAAAGTGTTTGCACATAAATGGCTACTCAACAAACAGTAGCTAGTAGTACTTTTAAATGTTGCTTTAATAAGATCTCCAAACAGGGAGGAGGGTATTTACTAACAGAGCAGAATGAAGTGAGCTTTGGGTCCCTCCCTCTTCAGATTAGCTACTATAAAGTCAAACACTTGATCTATTTCTCCTGTTCCCTATCTGTAGCCTGGTTATACTGCTGCAGAGCAATGCCACGCACTCTGAGAAAACAACTTTTATCCAGGAAATAATAAGGCATGCCACTTTCGTTTACCATAAGACTGTATACAAAACAGCGGGAAAATGAGCAGGAAGACATTTGTACTTAACGGCAGAAACACAGACGACATTACCCAAATGAGTCGAATATAATTAAACAGCTGGTCATATGGCATTTAGAATTTACTCTTATTTCCTATTTACAGTCATTACTAGTAGTGATTAACTATTAATAATAAGCTAACTGCAAGTCTTCAATATGAGACTGCAGAGTATATCAGTGCAAAAGAGACACTAAGTATTTACTGTTACAAAACCACTAGGCCAGACCCCAGGGGAACGGAGGCTCTACAGGGGGTCAGGAAACAAGCAGCAGAGGACGTGACACTTCTAGCCGGGCTTTTGGATGTAGCTTTCATCTAAATCTTCAAGACGGCCTCGACTGGTAAGGACTGAAAAGGCCAGTCCCTCCATGGAACATGACTTTGGATAACAAAGAACACACACAGACAGGTATGACGTTAAGTCAGAAACAGTTAAGAACATCTGGTTATGAGGAACTAAGCGTGCGTACTTCACCCTCAAGAGGTTTGCTTTCCCTTTAATACCCTGGTATTGGAAATGGCAGAGCAGGGAAGGATCAATTGTTGCCCCAGCTCCAGCGAACTGGTACCAAACAAGTCAAATCAAAGAACGTGAGGACACCTGCTTCAAAGTTGGCTCTATCACCATGGTCACCAGCAGGTGCCACAAGTCTCTGCTTACAGCTGGACCATAAACTCAAAACTTGCTCACTAGATCTCAGCAAACCAAGATCCAGACATCGAGTTTTGCCAATGGAGAACTTTATAGCATCTGTGAGTAATCCTACTGATCTTTCTGTCTTGATCTCCAAATTCACCAACTTCCCATCTAATTACCATCTGTAAATTTAAGTTTAATTTATGTAATCTTCTTTAAAGTATAATCGCATTCTAATTTGTTCTACAAAAAGAATTATTTCCCCACTGAGCATACACATACTTGTTTGTATTCACACTGAATCATCGTATTACAAAGGCAAGATTTGGGTAACTCCTTTCAGAGACTTCACAAATTCTTTTAAAAAGCCAGAAAAGTCTTTTTTAGAAACCCTAACTGGCATTTAATCCACACTCTTCCGCCAACCAGACAGCCACCCTTACCAGTACCAGATGGCCACCCGTACCAGGCACTACTCCTACTCACCCGTATGGTTTCAGACGCAAAATGCCCTTCTGAGATCATCAGGTTTCCAGTCTCATCCAGTTTAACAATGGCTCCCGAGTTGGCCTGCACTTCAGCTTCGAAGGCCTGATGCTTCTGAAGCTTGCCCTGTTGGTGGACCATGAAGTGAGCCACAGCTGCAATCACACAGCATTCACCATTCTGCCCCCCACCCAGGCCCCCTTATTCCTCCCCTCCTGAATCCAACTTCCTCTAATTATGGACACTCATCATTCCCCTCATCCCCTCACCTGCTCAATTACTCAAATACTCTCACCTCATCTATACTGGCTTTCTGGAAGCTTGGCCACCAAGGACCACCAACTTTGCATTGCCTACTTCTACGGTCTACCAGGAAATTAGTCCTTGTGTGAACATCCAATCCCCTCTAGAAATACAGAGCCAGGGGTGCCTGGGTGGCTCCGTACCCAACTGAGCGTCCAACTTCGGCTCAGGTCATGATCTCACAGTTTGTGGGTTTGAGGCCTGCATCAGGTTCTGTGCTGACAGCTGGGAGCCTGGAGCCTGCTTTGGATTCTGTGTCTCCCTCTCTCTCTGCCCCTCCCCCCACTCATGCTCTGTCTCTGTCGCTCTCAAAAATAAACATTAAAAAAAATTAAATATAGAAATATAGAGCCACATCAACAACTTTCTCAGCACATACGATTTGCCCTTGAATAATAATCCTTCTGCATTCACTCATGACATGACACTTTCTCTTCTTAGACTAGTCTGGTAAAGTAAGAGAACTGTGCTCTCCACTTGATTAAAAAAAAAAAAAAAAAAAAAAAGTCTTTCACCAAAACCAATAAGGCTTTGTCCTTTTTTAAAAAACAACTTCACTGAGGCATGACTTATGCCACAAAATTAAGCAACAATTCAATGATTTTTAAAGACTTGTTTTTTTTCAACGTTTATTTTTTTGGGGGGACAGAGAGAGACAGAGCATGAACGGGGGAGGGGCAGAGAGAGAGGGAGACACAGAATCGGAAACAGGCTCCAGGCTCCGAGCCATCAGCCCAGAGCCTGACGCGGGGCTCGAACTCACGGACCGCGAGATCGTGACCTGGCTGAAGTCGGACGCTTAACCGACTGCGACACCCAGGCGTCCCAAGACTTGTTTTTGATAAGACTTACCAGTGAGTTGCTTAAAGAGATACCTAACTATAAATTTCCACCAGCAACACTGTTAGTATAACTTTCTTAAAAACACATATTCTAAGAGATCAACCCAGACCCTCCCTGAAAAATGGTGAAGGATCACCAAAGGTTGCAAGGCAATGGTTTGAGAACCATCAGCTTGAAGCATCCAGAAAAGATAACTACCTATCAGATTCCACAAATGCCTTTAGTGTATACAGTATAATACCTACTACACCAAGGGTTTTTCAGAACAGTGAGTCAGTCCTGACTTATGTCTGATCTACATTCTTCTTGCTGTCCAACCTCTCAAGGTCATAATTAAATGACCTTGGGTGATTTGGGGGCAAAAACATATGAACTCTTGAATTCTGGCAAGAATCTCAGGGAGATGAGACGCACCTGCAAGTTGGTTGGGTCCTTATAATTCTCATCAGATGCAATCTGAAGTTTCTCCTGAATCCATTTCTCCAGCTCCTCAGCATCTCTCTGGAAAAACTGGAATCGGTAAGAATCTTCAAGCTTCTGGCGCCTAAGGGTGGAGAGCTCCTTGAAGCGGTGGTATCTGTCGAGGACCTGCTGCCGCCTCTCCTGGATGTCCTCTGCTGTTTCCAGCACTTTGACCCCACTTGGGTCCATTTTCTGAAAAGACAGAATGCCCTGAAATAAGCACTACGAGACCAGAGTGGATTTAATGGAATCAGCCTCTCGGAAGGCAAAAATTCTCAGACAGCCCATGCAGATGAAAAAAAGTAATCCGTCCTCAGGATAGAACAGTGAGCCCAGATTCTATTCCTTTGTAAAAATTGGTCATCTACTGGCCTGCAACACCTGCCTACATGGCTCCCTCGGAGGATGTCTAACCAATACCACAGTGAAACCCAGCAAAAAATACAACCGGGAGAACTAGAGCTTACCAGCAATTCTACAAGGGCTTTGAGAATTTAAAGGAAATACCAAATTGGTACTCAAAGGATATACTGAGGGGTGCCTGGGTGGCTCAGTCGGTTGAGCATCCGACTCTTCATTTCAGCTCAGGTCATGATCTCACGGTTCGTGAGTTCAAGCCCTGTACTGGGCTCTGCGCTGACAGTGCAGGGCTTCCTTGGGACTCTCTCTCTCTCTCAAAATAATTAAATAAACCTTAAAAAAAAAAAAAAGGAATTATTGGGACACCTGAGTGGTCCGACTCTCGGCTCACGTCACTGGCCTCACTGTGGATTCAAGCCCCTTGTTGGGCTCTAATGGCACAGAGCCTATCTGGGATTCTCTCTCTCTCTCTCTCTCTCTCTCTCTCTCTCTCTGTCTCTCTCTCTCTGCGCCTCCCCTGCTCATTCTCTCCCTCTCTTTCTCTCAAAATAAACAAACGTTAAAAAAGAAAGAATTACTGAAAAAGCCATTCAAAAGTCCTTTCATCTGGTCTCTGCATTCTATCCTGTGGAGATGAGAAAGAATTTACTCTTACTTAAATCAGTTTTTCTTTCTCTCCAGTCTCAGCCTGTTACTCAATGAAGAAAAGGGGGTTACAAAGTAACCAAGTCCTTAACATCAATAACCAATAGAATTTACCTAGTCAGAGTCCCTGATTTCTCAGTTACTACGTCTTCCTCAGGCTGCCGGAGCGCCTGAGCAGAGAACAGGTTGCGTTTCCTGTGAACGTGCACAAAAGAAACTCATAGTGCATCTTAAAAATAAGAGGGGTAGTGAGAAACTAACGTAAATGGTACGTTAACCACACTACAGTTTTAAAAAAATGTAGGCTTAAGTCACAATGCTTGTGTTCAGTATATTTTACAGCAATGGGTGCTTTATCTACGTAAAAAGATTAGTAGCAATTATTAAACAGGTAGTCGTACATCTCGATCTGAATCTGATGTAATACTAAAAAACAGAGAAATCTAAAACACAAGAACGAGAAGGTGTGGTCAAAGGTGCACCCTGCTCTACTCCCGCCTACTACCGTGGACAGGACACTGCAAATTCAGCATCAGTTTCAAGTTCACCACAACCGCAGGCTGATGGAGGCAGCACTCCCCATAGCTCTCAATCGGCTCCAACTTCAAATCCCCAGATTTCTGGACACTGTCACCAAATCTTTATGTCAAAAAGAAAATCTGGCCTATTTATGGGCAAAACCCAGAATATGCTATCCATGCTCATCAGGAGTAAGCCTCTAACCGACGGACCACAGAGGGAAAGAGGTACAGACCCAGAGCTTCTAAATGTGTCCGTACCACGTGACCTTGCACAAGTCACTTTCCTATGCCTCAGTTTCCTACAATGACCAAAATGAGGCATTCTCAGGATGTTTCCAAATGTAAAATTACATTCTACCAGAAAGTTCAGTTTGGTAAAAAAAAGCAGACCAGATAAACCTTTTAGCCTCTCTGGCTACTGTTTCATAATTTATACATGGGATAAAAACGGTTGTTGGTTACCCAGGAGACATTGAGAGCCCTCCCTGTTCACCTGGCCCGGCTAACAGGAAAGGATAAGCAGCCTGAGGGTTAGGCATGGAAGTCAGTGACAGTGCCCCCACCATCCAGATGGGAGGTACACAGCACCAGCGAGATGCAGGTGAGGTCAAAGTTTCCAACTCCTTAGGAATTAAAGCAGCCTCAAGAGGTGGCGAGAAAGCACTGTCTGCACCTGATCACCTCTGAGAACTACCTGTCTATTAAGACACCATCTTCCTAACAGGGAGAACAGGAGGGGAGTCTAGCCGTGTCACCATCCCTTCCAAATTAGTCTCTATGTAGTGACCAGTTGTTTTTGTTGTATTATGGTTTCCCCCCAAAGTCTGATTTATTTATTTTACTATAAAGAGAAGTTTATTCTTTGCCAGTCACTCCCATGCTCTAAAACCTTTTATGGCTCCCTTCTGAGGGAAGAAAAAAGCCACTGCTTTAGCAGGATGCTCTAATCTGGCCCCCAAAACGTCTCTCACCCATGTCCCCTACCCCCTGGGCATACTGAAGTATTCTTTGTCCTCCAAATACAGGATCCTCTCCAAAGATTCCCAGCTATCTTTCCAGGCTTCTTTTGTGTAGAATGTTCTGTGTCTCCTCTGCCCAGATAACTCCTATTTATATCTCAACACCCAGCCGAAATGAGCAAGCTGTACAATCTTGCCTCCTCACCAAGCCGTACTCGATGCTCCCTCCTTCCCTCTTCTCAGATTTAATCACACTTTCTGCGGATTTACAAAGCACTTGTATATACTTCCCGCAGTATAAGCAGACCGACAATCTAATCTTCGTATCCCCGATTGCTGGCACACACAGCCCATTAAGAAATGGTTGCTGACAAATGACCAAGTAGATGCTGAGTGCTGTAGCTGCTACACAGATCTGGATTCATCTGTGAAGGGTGGGGTGGAGCTCTGTGATCTACCCAAGTTACCCGTCCCATACTGTGAAACGGGAATCCCACCCAGATAAAAGCAAGATCTGTGACAAGAACTGCAAAGGATGAAGCCCCACAAGTAGGTGTCAACCTACTGAACAAATGGGAGTTTCTAATCTTGGACTGAGCACGTGGCAGGGCATTGTGAGAAATGAGCTGGTCTCTTCACTCTGGCAGGGTGAGCCCTTGGTGAAACAGCTCAAGAAAGCAGTTCTGTTCCCTCCCTCTCTGTCCCCCTAGCCCCACTCGCCCTCTTTCTCTCAAAATAAAGAAATAAACATTTAAAAAAGAAAAAAAACAGGAGGAGGGGCCTGGGTGTCTCAGTCGAGTGTCCAACTCTTGATTTCAGCTCAGGTGATGATTTCACGATTCGTGAGATCGAGCCCTGCATCAGGCTCTGCACTGACAATGTGGAGCCCACTTGGGATTCTCTCCCTCACTAAATAAATATTTTTTTTAAAAAAAGGAGGTAGTTCTGTTATCATCAAGAGATAGCTGTGTCTGAAAAAAATATTTTTGATCCTTAAAACCAAAACCTGAGGGTGACAGTAAAAAATTAAATGTCTGCTCGTAGTGGAATTTCTGTGACAATACTTCATTACAACAAGGCAGTTCTGGTTCACACTGCTGCCTTAAGAATCTTAGCCTCTTCAGGGGCACGCGGGTGGCTAGTTGTTAAATGTCCAACTTCAACTCAGGTCATGATCTCACAGCTCGTGAGTTTGAGCGCCACATCGGGCTCTCTGCTGTCAGCCTGTCACCACAGAGCCTGCTTCAGATCCTCTGTTCCCCTCTCTCTACCCCTCCCCCACTTGTGTTCTCCCCCAAAATCAATAAAATGTTAAAAAAAAAAAATCTCTTGGGGAGAAAGCGGACTTCTGGCAGGGATCTTGACAAGGATCACTACCATCACCAGCTACATTTACTAGAATGTAAACGTGACTTCACCCACTCCCCTGCATTGTCTGCTCCAGCCAGATCTCATATCAAACTGCCTGACCAACCCCAAGTGACAGGCCCTGCCAGGGCCCACGTCCCAGCTCAGAAGGTCTCCTTAGGCAGGAATGTCCTCTCCTACTCCCAGCCGCAGCATTTAACACCATACAAAGCTCTCCAAGTCTAAAGCAACGACCTTGTCTTCTCTGAAGTCCTAAATCAGAAGTCCTCACTGCCTCCATGCTCCTCTTAAGAGCACCCTCAACATTCTGCATCGTACTTAGTGTTTTCTCTCTGCCATTTTTCTAAGTTCTTTAGGAAATTTAGCATTCCTAAGGAACTACAGAAAAAAGACCTTATTGGGTGGTTCAGTTGGTTAAGCAACCAACTCTTGATCTCGGCTCAGGTTATGCTCTCACAGTTCTCGAGATGGAGCCCCATGTCAGGCCCTGCACCGTCAGCACAGCCTGCTTGGGATTCTCTCCCACCCCTACCCCACCATGTGCACCTGCACTCACTCTCTCTCTCTCTCAAATACACTCAGAAAAATAAAAAAATAAAAAGACCTTATATTCCTCTTACTTTGATCACAAAACTGGGCACACATTAGAGCCAATAACATTCTGAACTTGCAAACAGAGAAACTGTGGTCACTTCATTATTAAATAGGCGGGAAGACACAGGTCATCTAATAACCAAGTCACGGAGCCCATTTAGGCTGAGCTGGGGTCCTCTGGTTCCCAGACCAGCATGCCAGAACAAGAGATTCTGCACATGATTGGAGCCAGCATAAACTTTACTGGTGGCTGTTTGGTTATTAATTCCTTTCACTATCTCTCATCTTTTCCATCACCACTTTGGAGGGAAGAAAGGAAGAGAATATATTAATTATTCAAAAAATAAAAATTGGGTGTCTGGCTCAGTCGGAGGGACATGGGGCTCCTGATCTCGGGGTCATGAGTTTGAGAACCACATTGGCTGTAGAGATTACTTAAATAAAAACGTGGGGCACCTGGGTGGCTCAGTCGGTTGAGTGACTGATTTCAGCTTAGGTCATGATCTCATGGTTGGTGGGTTCAAGCCCCGCATCAGGCTCCCTGATGTCAGGGCAGAGCCCATCTGGGATCTTGTCTTCCTCTCTCTCTGCCCCTCCCCCACTCATGCTCGCTCGCTCGCTCTCTCTCTCTCTCTCTCAAAAATAAACATTTAAAAAATAAAAACCTCTTCGAGCCCCGCGTCGGGCTCTGGGCTGATGGCTCAGAGCCTGGAGCCTATTTCCCATTCTGTGTCTCCCTCTCTCTCTGCCCCTCCCCCATTCATGCTCTGTCTCTCTCTGTCCCAAAAATAAATAAACTTTGAAAAAAAAATTAAAAAAAAAAATAAAAACCTCAATTCCTTATTTAAAAAAAAATTGATTTTGCTTATGTGAGACTGAGTCTTCTTAACTTAGTAGACAATTAAATTAGTGTTAAGAATTTATATACTTCCTTTGTTCTTACCCTTTGGGAAACAGTTTAAGATGGATAAACTAGCAGGAATTTGTGTCTAATTTGCTTGCTCACAGAATTTTTTTGCAAAGAAACTTGCCAAAGAAAGTGTAGTTTTGTATAAAACCACCACGTTGCACGAGTTCCTGCAAGATATCTAAGTCTTCAGATTAATGTCTATGGTGTGTATCCTGCCTCTTCACACACAGCCTTCACTGCATCTCTAAAATCCTTTAGCTGCTATGGAAATTTCTAAGAAATCACATTGGGGAGGAACCCTTCGTGATGAAGAAAAGAATCCCCAGCACAATGCTGCCAGGGTTCCGCCGAGGCAAGTTGCCCTGCTTGGGTCCAGCTCGCTGATTTGACCCTACCAATCCAGGGAGACAGTCCAGTGAGGCCCTGCTGAAATTAACCAACCTAAAAGGCCCTCTTTGTCACCGCAGTGAAGTAGAACAAGTCAATTCTATACCAAGTGCTTTGGTCAGGCAATAATGGACTTTTCTTTCCCGCAGATCAGCTGACGTCAGTAGGTGGGAGCTCTGCCAAGCCACCACTGGCTCTCCCTGGGGAGCTGGGCATCTGAAAGTCATCAAGGCTCTCCCACTGCTGTGGGAGGTCAGGATTCTCATTTGCATGGTTACAGGAGCCTAAGATACTGAGTTATTAAGAGCTTCCCCACCCCTTAGCCTGATAGGGAGCTGTCTCTAGTTTATCTACAGAAGGTCCAGTTTCTTTGCTCCTAAAAGGGTCATCTCCATTGATTATATTAAACACGGGGAAAATGTTCACATCACCAAGAACTACTGCCACGGAAAGATGCGACAACCTCTCACCCAAAACTATGTGAGGGAGTTAATGGAATTCCTTGGGACCCTGCGGATGCACATGACATTCCCTCCAGGACTGAGTGAGGCTGCACTGCAGGAACCCCACCCCTGCCCTGAAATATGCAGTTGACTGATAAGGCAGACTCCACAGAGAACGTTCCAGGCCTGTTCTCAGCCGTAATGGGATTAACGCCTTTCAAGAGCTAGAAAGGAAGACTTTGGGAAACGTGCCATTAAAAAACAATCTCTAACCACACTAGCCTATCTATCTATTCCACTAACTGCCTAAAAACCCACAAAAAAACCAACTCCCTAAGACTGCAGTGGACTGTTTATCTCAAACCAGCCTACCAACTCTGATTTTGCCAATCAGGTCTCTGTCCACAGAGAATAAAGGAGGGCAAATGAAGTGCTAAATGTATTCTCGGTATGCTCAAGGACAGCTTCCCATTGAAGACAACCGAAGAAAAAGGTCGTATTTTCGCAAATATTCTGAGAAGACTGAAGGTGTGGACTATTTATAAATGCTGCAATGCAGCAGTCAGAATGTTAGCTGCATCATTCAGCAAGAAACGTGAATTGATCTCAGGGGATAAAACAGGAATTACAACTATGTCCTCTATTGTAATAAATAAAAAGAACTTGTCAGCATTCTTATAATACTGCCAGATCTCTGGGAAGAAAATGGGAGGGGGGGGCTAAAGATATGAATCTTGGGTAGAAAGTTCTAGTTTAATCCAAAGATAGAACACGCCTGAGAGTGACGCCTCCTATCTGACACAAATTTACATGTATCATCAACTGAAAATGGATTTCTACAAAAGAGCTGAGACACTAATTAACAACCCCGTCTTCTTGCAAATGCCAAGAGACAGCTGTCTGAGGCAGTTCTTGGTATTTAGGGAATTTTTAAATGCCTTGACCTCATCTACAGAAGCTGCGAGGCGATCTGTCTCTGGGGAATGTGAGAGGCAGGAGGGGAGGATGGCTGCAGACAGAAAGGTTCTCAGGCCAAAGGGCAAAGGCTTCTGGCTCTGAGAACCCGGCACCTGCAGTGAGTAGTTTAGAGACGCCCTCACAAGGCTCTTGGAGAGTGAAAGAATTCAGCACGATCTCTCTGTGGATCCCCCACAAGAGAATAAACCCATCGTGAAGATGAGAGGAGTCACTAAGACAAAGCACTGAGGCCTGCCACCCAACGTGCTGGATGTAAGAGGCATTTGGAAAACTCCATAATAAACTCCAATTTCACCAGATAATAAACTCCAATTTCACCAGATACACTGTTCTGCAAGGAAAGGCATTTGGGGGATGAAGGGGATGAACAGATCATTTGGCTCTGTGGGGAAATTCATAAACACCGCCTAAAGCGAAAGGTCAGAAAAACCATTCATCAGATTTACTTTTGTTGCTTAGTCAGAGCTCAAAGGTGCAGAACCGACAACACAGGTTTTTTCCATGGCTTGGAAAGCCAACCTATTACCCAATGTTACATGTGCAAGGCAGGACAGCCACATCCATAGATGTGGAAATTCTCCGGAGAGCAACCCACCAAAGAACTGTTTAGCACCTATTAACGTTTTATATCCAGTGATTTTCAGATCAAGCAAATGAACTCAAAACCAGTTGAGCTGCAGATTTTAGCAGCAGGTCTGATGGTAAGCAGAGAGAGAAATAATACACAAATGAAGAGTTTTAGCCATGAATAAAAACAACAAATATTTCTGCTTAAGCCACATTCCAGTCAGGATTGTGGATTGGCACATCAGCCTTCAGATTGATTAATTCATTTCAACTCATTAGCGCATTTCTGCAGAGGTGAGCAGGGACTTCGCTTTCAGAAAGCAAAAAATTCATACTGCATTGCATCAAAATCCAGAAATGCGGAGCAAAGTTAAGAAAACTTCTGAATGCTTCCCCAATACTATCTCGTTGCTACTTACCTCTTAACCTGTAAAATTCAGATGAGAGGTATTTAAATGCAAAATATTATTACCAACAGTCAAAACAGGAAAAGGTTGTAACATGGCCCATTTTTATAAACCTCGTTTCAGCAATTCACCGGTGTGATTTATAAAAGGGCTTGCCTTGGATTTATCACCCATAATCACTAGAAATGTGCAAAGTTTTTATTTCTCCTTAGGGGTTATCAAGACTGGAGTTTTAAGCATTTTTCTTTTTGAAAAAGGTCCAATTTAGCAAACACTCAAAAACTGTACACAAATAAGACATATATAGTGAGTTTTTTAGATGGCTTTTTTTTTTTCTGCCAAGAAAATGCAAGCTCCATTTCATTACAAGGATTGTGACAGAAAAAAATAAGTCAATGGGAACAGGAAACAAACCCAAGTTTACGATATTTGTCCAATTTAAAGACGCTACTTTCACTACACGTTTTCAGATCATCCCCCCGCCCCCAATATCTAGGATAATCTGTTTAGTCCCTTGGTTCTTAAGAACCAAGTAACCATCAATTAAAAAATCAGCAAACGCTACATGCAAACACCAGTAGGGTGAGAAGAAATTAATATATTCATGCCTGAAAGAGAGGAAGGTAAAAAAACAGGAGGCTTTGGAAATTTCAGAATCAATTGACTAAGACTTCCAAAAAAAAAAAAAATAGAAAAAAAAAAAAACCAAACCCTAACCAATTTACTTAACAGAAAGGTCATGCAGGCAGGGTTTTTTCTCCCTCTCTTTGGATCATTCAACTTTTCTGGACACAGATGTGTCTTCACTGCAAGCCAGGCAAAACCAAAAAGGCAACACGTTTGCTGCATGCTGGTCAAATACCTGGACTCTGCGCTTACGAAACGATGACAACATGATGGAGGAATGTGGAGTCTAAAGGGAGGGGGGAGAGCAAGATAACAAGCTTCTAAGGGCAAACTGAACAACGTAATTTCAAAATGGAGAAAACAGACCATTAGGAACATATGAAGACAAGGAAACCCCAAATTCCCACTGTCTTCCCAGCACCTTGCTCATTGTAGAGATTCTGCATCCCACCGGGGATCTAAAATGGGGTCTTAGCAGTTCCTATTTGTGGAAATATGCTGCCTTGGCCAAGTCACACCCCCGCTCTGGGCCTCAGTTTCTCCACTTTCCAAATAAAGTAGTAATACTGACTATGCTTTCTAACACTAAACTCGCCCTCCCCAGATCCCACAGTCCAATAAATTGAGACTCCTAGGACTGGCAGATTCCTAAATCCCTTTTCATTCAGCATAAGAAAACAGCATGATTTCAGGACATCAGAGACAAGAAAGAACTCGAGCTATAGAAATCTGACTTGGGTCTGGTTTACTGGTGTACTCCCAAGACACTTATTTCCTGTTCGAAACCTATGAGAGGAATATGCAAAAAAGGTGTGACGGAGGTAAGCAGCACAGCTGCTCCAGGCCGGTGGCCTCGGGGCGGGCGGCGGCCGCCTGCCCAAAGTGATCATGGGCTCTGGGCTCCTCCTCTGCATTCCCGGAGTCAGCACTTGCCATCAGGGCCGTGCATTCTTCTACCTACTCTGACCACAGCTGCAGCAGCCCAGACCGCATAGTTAGCAGAGTCCTTGCATAGCCCACGGAGGATTGATTACGAGGCCGGCCTCGTGCCTACTACCCTTCGTGCAGGTTCGGCAATGCCAGGACTATGGACTGCTCCTGACATCCACCGCACGGGTTCCGTTCGGTAGGCAGCCCCTCCCCTTGGGATGAAGGCAGGTAAGGCAAAGTAGAGCAAATTCTAACCCAGGGAACCAAAAGATAATACTTAAACACCAGCTCTCCCCACCTAAACCTGTTCATCAGATTATTTGACAAGCTCATATCAGAGCCTGTGACAGATCAGAGTTCTCCAATTGTTAGATCAGTACAAAACACACTGCCAAGACCAAAAGCATATTCGAGAATGTTACTTAGCTGATGGATTACTCTAAGAACTGCCTCACACCTGTCCAGCACAGGGCAAATCTTCCCTCCGAGGCTTGTCCCTCCATGGAGGTCCCTAGGTAACAGCTAACACACTTTGAGGGTCCCTTTGAGTAATTATTGGCCCAGTTACTAAAAAAGGCTTATTGTTAATTTCCTGCAGAGGCCCTTTACTGCAGCATTTTTCCCTTACAGCACATTTTTAAACTTTGACTTCAATTTGACCTTTGAAAATCTAAGACGTTAGTGGCAACAACAGGGAAAATGACTAGCTTAAGAAGTTGGAACCTTGGCTCAATAGCTTCATACAGCTGAGTGTTCCCACTGCTATTCCTAAGATTTTGTTTCCTGGCTGCAAGACACCCCCCCACCCTTCCATCTTTGATACATTCTGTTTTACTTAGGTCCAATTGCTATGACTCCGCAATTTCTCAACACATTATTAAAATACTTCAGATAGTCTCTCTTCCCTACCAGCCATGATGGTTAAGTTTTTCTAAAATACCATGATGAAGACAGAACAAAGAGCCTACGTATTTTAGAATCTATTATATAAAAGAGGTCTGACAAGGTGTTGTGGCAATTCGATCATCTCGATCCAGCTTTCTGGGCTCTTGAGGTTTTTAATTTAAAACATATGCAACCCTTAACCTGAACAAGCACCTTATTTAAAATGTTTTAACCCAATACATCAAAGAGACTCCGAAAGGCAATTTTCTTTAGGAAGCACCTTACCCAATTCGCAGGGCTAGCTTCCAAACAAAAGGCTGCTCTATCATTCAATACTGGCGTGGCTGCAGAATTTTTGACAAATAATGTAAGGTGCTCAAATCGAAAGACCCGGTGTCGGGTGCGGCAGGGGCAAAGAACTCGTAAGCTGTTAAGTTACTGGATTTGAGTCTCACACAAAGAAAGCGCCGAATCTACCTGTTATTTACAAGCAAATCACAACTGGGTAGGGAAGAAACGTTTATTACAAGGAAGGAATAGGAGATGGCCAGTGTCAGACCTTTCTGCGTCGAGAGAGAAGGCCAAGAATCGCCATATAGGATGAAATTAAGGTCAAACAGCCCTTTCCACTATGCTCTTGGCTCTTCCTCCATCAAGGGTTGGGCCGGCACCGCCGTGGGGACTCAGGAAAAGGAGCTGAAGTCGCTCCCCACCCAGGAAAGGGACTGGGGGCGCTGGGGGAAGCGCTCTGCAGGGAGGGGGATGGTGACGATCCGGCCAGGAGCCCCCGCCCCACCTGCGGCAGCCGGATGGGGCAGGGCGGGGCCGCAACCAGGCTTGGGGGTGGGGGAGCGGGACGGACCCGATGGCCTCGTCCCCCCTCCGCCCAGTCAATGACATTCCAGCGGCCCGCGCCCAGGCTCGGCCGGGCGGCTCCTCCGCAGCCCACGCTCCACGGGCGGGTCGCGGCCCGCCAGCCTGGCCCCCGCCCGTCGGAGGGAGCTGCGAGGCCGGCCGGGCTCACCTGTCCGCGCGCTGGCCCCGCCCCACCCCACGGGCTGCCCCGCTCCCCACCCAGGGGTCTGCGGCCCTCAGGCCCCGCTCCCTCCCCGAGCTCCCCAGCTCCCCCTCTCACCGGCTCCGGGGGGGGTGAGGGCAGTAGGTGCGCCGGTCTGGGGGAGTGTGGGGGGGGGGGGTGCTGAGGGACCGACGCGCCTCCGCGGCCTCCCGCCTCGCCGTTCGCTCCGCAGCGGGTAGTGGCGGCGACGCGCGCGCCTCGCTTCTTTTATAGGCGGCCACGCGCGTTCCGGCGGCGGGCGGGCGCGAGCGCGGGGGAAGCGCCGGGGCGCGGCGCGAGGGGCGGGGGCGAGCGCCATCCGAGCTATGGGGGCGGAGCTCCCGCCAGCTCGCTTCCCGATCACGCGGCGGAAAGGGCCGAGCGATCCCGGAAAGAGCCGAAGCACCGCTGCGGGGGAAGAGCCGAGTCGGGGGATCGCAGCGGGAGGATGGGAAGGGAGGGCGCGCGCCAGGGGTGGGGGCCAGTGGTGCAGTGGAGTCACTGCCACCGCCCGGGCGGGCCGAGATGCGGCAGCCGCCCCGCCCTCTCCGCACCTCGGATCCTCCAATCCAGCCCCTCCCCGCCCTGCAGAGAATCTTCGGCACCCCACCCCGTCCCTCCGCCCCTGGGAGCCCTTCCAGGACTGCAACGAAGGGCGGGGCAGGAGCCGTCGCTGCAGTCTGGCAGGGGATGCTGCGCGCCCCGGTCCGAAAAACGCCCAGTCCCAAAGGGCGAGGTCACCCAAAGGATTTTCAATCTCTTGCCCCCTTTCCCTAGAAGAAGACTGAGGCCGAGACCCACCTAAGTCAGCCGACTCTGGTGGGGGCTGGGGTGCAGAAACCGAGGATAATTGGGAGCTCCAGGTTTGAGGCGGTGGTAAGAAAAGGCCAAATCGGATCCTAAAAAATAAAGACTAATTTGGAGATTAAGTGTGTCATTTGGGATTTGGAGAGATAATAATTTCTTATATTCTTACTGCAAAAGCTTTCTGACAGGTCACGGGTGGAATAGGATGCATTAGTCGTATTTTATTTTTATTATTATTTTTTATTTTAAGAGAGAATGAGGGGGAAGGGGCAGAGAAAGGAAAAGGGGGAGAGAGAGAGAGAGAGAGAGAGAGAGAGAGAGAGAGAATCCCAAGCAGGCTCCAGGCTCAGCAAAGAGCCCTATTCGAGGCATCACAGGACCCTGGGATCATGACCTGAGCTGAAATCAAGAGCTGAAATCCCTTGCCTGACTGAGCCACCCAGGAGCCCCGTTAGTCCTATTTTATAAATAAGACATTAAAGTTCTTCTGGCCACAATTAATTGAACTTTCCTTATGTACCAGGTGCTATGTTAAGCATTTCATGTTACCTTTTTTTTTCTTTAATCTGCAATAATTTTATGAGGTAGGTATTCTTTCCCCATTTTATAAGTGAGCACTGTGGCATGGAAACTAGGTCTCTTGCCCTAGGTTAGGCAGTTAGTAAAAAAAATTAGGATTTGGATCCAAGCAGTCAGAATCTTCTTTTTATTTTTTTTTTTAAATGTTTATTCACTTTTGAAAGACAGAGAGCACTAGTGGGGGTGGGACAGAGAGAGAGGGAGACACAGAATCCAAAGCAGGCTCCAGGCTCTGAGCTGTCAGCATGGAGCCTCACGCGGGGCTCGAACTCACCAACTGCCAGATCCTGACCTGAGCCGAAGTCAGACACTTAACTGACTGAGCCACCCAGGCGCCCCAGAACCTTCTCTTAAACTGTATGCTCTGTTGCCTTCCCCTAGGAAAGGGGGGCACTGCGATGATGGATGCCGAGCTGCTAAAAAAAGATAAACCAAGAGGATTTCTGGAGTTTCTGTTCCTTACAGCCTTAGCTGTTCAAGGGCCTGGCTCTAAACTCTGTTGTGTAGCCCAAAGTCCTCTGCTGGGAAGCCCTTTCCCCACCCCCACTCCAGTGACAGCTGGGCTGCAGCCATTGGGAGTAACACCCAGATCATTCCTGTGCAGTCAGGCAGACCAGGAACCCTGCAGTCCGGAAGGCCTCAGCCTCCTGGTTACCAAGCAGCCCTCCTCTTTAAGGAAATACAAAGGCACTGGGCATTGCACCAGAACTTGGGCCCAGGCCCAGCCCTCAGCTTCCTGGTCCTCTGCAGTTTGGTCCTTCTTCCACTGTGCCTGGGATCCACAGTCTGGTTTCTAAGCTGCCCTGCTGTAGCGATAGGAAAAATTCTCCTGTCCCCTCATCCCGTCAGAGTAGAGAGAAAAAAAAGGAGTGGCCACACCCCAGAAGCAGCTTTGCAGAATCTAGAGGAAAAACGTAGGAGCTAAGAGGCATTTCCTGCAATCTTCTATATAGAGAAAACAGGACTGGGTAACTCCTCCCTGGGGTGTGCGTTTCTGGAACAGTTGATGGCGTCGACAGCCTCTTCTCCAGCGGGTAGCAGCAAAATGTTTAATCACATATTCAGCTCTGGGTACAAAATGGCTTACACAATCATAGCTCTCCAAAATTTCTAAGACCTTCTCCAGCAAGGAATGGATCTCAAGGCCGTGGGCAGGGGCTATAAAAAGGGAGGATTTTTCTTTTAAATCACTCCAGCCTCCTGGTGAAATGGGGGTTTTGTTGCTTTTACCAGATGCCAAACAGATTTGAGAGCTTTGGTATTAGTACAGAAACTAAAATCTTATTCGTTGATCCTTTGTCTGATCTGAGACATGGCCAAAACCCATTATCTCTGGCCCTCTACACGTCCCACTCATTTACCCACCCCATTCTGCACTTGGCACTGGAAATGAGACATTGCAAAAGCCATTCTTTATGTGTCCTATTGTCTGCCTACCTCACCTCCCACCAGTTTCACCAGATGCCTAACACTCTGTTAGGTGTAGGGAGAGGGAGGTGACAAAGCAGATAATGGCCCTCTTTGTTTTTGGAGAGAAACTCATTCAGGGAAAAAAACCAACAGAAAACAAAAACAACAAAAACACTGGACGGTATAGCAATCAACTCCATGTTCTCAGTGACCTCCTGAACAGCAGGGGGTAGGGACTGAATTCGGAGCTTTTTCTATTCCCCCAGTTCTCTAAAGGTTTGATATGCACCCTACACCTGGATGCCAGGCAGTCCCAATACCTTTTCAATTCAAGAGGTCAACTGATTGGAAATACACAAAATGTAACCATGTTTTCACTCGTTCCAGCCATGGAAAATTACTCGCCCAGTCTCCCTGGAGAATCTCCCTCTGCCTCCCTCTCCCGGTCTCCATCTCTCCCTCCCAATCTGCCTCCCCCTCCACTCGCAAGGCAGTCAGTCACCAAGCACTTCCACTATTTTTCCTCCCCGGAAAGGTATTGACTGAGAAGTTATGCGGGCAAGTGAACTGCACTTCTTCCCAGGTGACATTCTGCCTTGTCAGAACTGGCAAGGAGCACAGTGAGTGGATGAACACAGAGGACATTATACTAAGTGAAATAAACCAGACACAAAAGGATAAATACAGCATCATTCCACTTACTTGAGGTCCCTAGAATAATATTTATAGAGACAGAAAGTAGAGCAGGGGTTGCCAGGGGCAGAGGGGAGAGGAGGATGGGGGAATGAGTGTTTAATGGGTACAGGGTTTCAGTTTTGCAAGAAGAAAAAGTTCTGGATATGGACCACCATGACAGTCAGACATCAGTATGCCGGGGCTCCTGGGTGGCTCAGTCCGGTGTCCAGCTCCGGCTCAGGTCATGATCTTGTGGTTCGTGGGTTCAAGCCCTGTGTTGGGCTCTGTGCTGACAGCTCAGAGCCTAGAGTCTGCTTAGGATTCTGTGTCTCCCACTCTCTCTCTCTGCCCCTCTCTCTCTTAAAAAAAAAAAAAAAAAAAAAAAATTAAAAAAAAGAGAAATGGCTGAAATGGTAACTTTTGAATGCTATTTTACCGGAATTAATAAACAAAGCAGAGATTCCTGGCTGGCTTAGCCAGTGGAGTGTGCAACTCTAGATCTCAGGGTTGTGAGTTTAAGCACACATCTCTACATTGGGTGTAGAGATTACTTAAAAATAAGACCTTTAAAAAAAGAAAAGAGGAGCACGTGGGTGGTTCAGTCGCTTGAGCATCCAACTTCAGCTCAGGCCACGATCTCACGGTTTGTGGGTTTGAGCCCTGCATGGGGCTCTGCACTGGTGGTACGGAGCCTGCTGGGGATTCTACTTCTCCCTCTCTCTCTTCTCCTGCCCCACTCGTGCTCTCTCTTTCTCAAATAAATAAATAAACTTAAAAGAAAGAAGAATGCTAATAATTGTAAAAAATTGAAAACAACTAGTCACCAGCTGAAAAATGGTTCATTCTGATTCGTAAGTTCAACAGACCATATTGTGATACAGTTCACACTGATGGACCTGAAAAGTATCCAAGATATTACTGAGTGATGGCAGGTTTCAGAACAACATGAGTACCAAGTCTATTTGCTTAAGAACTATATTTGCATAAATGCGTACATACACAGAGAGAACTGAAGAAATGGTCACAGTGGGTACCCAGAATAAAGGGATTTTTGGACATTTTATTCTCATTTAAAAAAAGTCTCTATTATAGGGGTGCCTGGGTGGCTCAGTTGGTTAAGTGTCACAGTTTGTAAGTTCAAGCCCCACATCGGGCTGGCTGCTGTCAGCATGAAGCCCACTTTGGATCCTCCCCTCTCTCTCTGCCCCTCCCCTGCTCATGCTTTCTCTCTCTAAAAATAAATAAACTTAAAAAAAAAAAGAATTAAAAAAATTTTTTTTAAACGTTTATTTATTTTTGAGACAGAGAGAGACAGAGCATGATCGGGGGAGGGTCAGAGAGAGGGAGACACAGAATCCAAAACAGGCTCCAGGCTCTGAGCTGTCAGCACAGAGCCCGACACGGGGCTCGAACCCACGAACCACAAGATCATGACCTGAGCTGAAGTCGGCCACTTAACCAACTGAGCCACCCAGGCGCCCCAAGAACTGTTTTTTTTTTTTTTAAAGCTCTGTATAGCTTTAAGTATCTGGATCGAATACAGTCTCAAGATACTTTCTTGACTACCTTTATCTCCAAGTAAAGCATTTCAAAAAGTGTTTTCCCAGAAATACTAGACCTGAGAAGCCCTGGAAAAAGGAGTCCCACAGTCAGTTGGGGAAACACTGCACACTCCTGGAGGTTAACAATCCAAACAAACATAGTTACCAGTAAGTCTGGCACAAGAAAGTCCTTTTGTTTTTTCCCCTTTATTATCTAAACATATTATAATGGGAGATTTCAAAGATCAATCTAGTAAACAGGACAACGAACCTCCCTATGCCCATCACCAGTTTCAACAAATACCAACGTTTGGTCTTTCTTATTTTTTAAATTAATTTATTCTTGAAAAAAAAGAGTGGGGGAGGGCAGGGAGAGACACAATCCCAAACAGGCTCCACACTGTCAGCGCAGAGCCTGACATAGGGCTCAAACTCATGAACCGTGAGATCACGACCTGAGCCGAAACCAAGAGTCCACTGCTCAACTGAATGACCCACCCAGGTGGCCTTGCCGTTATTTTATTCACAACTCTGCCTGGTTTACCTTCAGCACAGTCATTCCCAAACTTCTTTGACACCCTAACTCTTTCTTAGAATCCTGCACGAAAAACTCACAGGGCAAAGCTGACCTAAATGAAATGGATCTATCTTCCGAGCTCCCAGAACTTTTAGCTCAAACCAGAGGTCTCCCAAGATGTAAATCACATCCTACATGAATCCTACCAGGGCGCTTGGCTGGCTCAGTTGGTTAAGCTTCTGACTTTGGCTCAGGTCATGATCTCGCAGTTTGTGAGTTCAAGCCTCACGTCGGGCTCTGTGCTGACAGCTCAGAGCCTGGAGCTTGCTTTGGATTCTGTGTGTCTCTCTCTCTGCCCCTCCCCTACTCATGCTCTCTCAAAAATAAACATTAAAAAAAAAAATTCTACCAAGTCACCTTTTTCACTTTAAGTAGGAAGCATTTTGCAAAATCTATTCATTCAACTTTTCACCCTGCTTATGAGATGCTGGCTTCAAGGTAACCATCACCACAGCCCTGTTCTCAGGATTGTAGGTTCTAGAGCTTGACTTTGTCACTTCATCAGAACTGTACCCATGACTTTTGTTTGTTTGGAGTTTTGGGGGGGAGGGGGGGTTCACCTTTTACCTTTTCAAAAAATTTAAAGTTTGTTTATTTTGAGAGAGAGAAAGTGTGCGTGATCAAGCATGAGTGGGGGAAGGGCAGAGAAAAAGGGAGAGAGAATCCCAAGCAGGCTCCACGATGCAGACACTGACTTGGGGCTAGAATTCAGAACCGTGAGATCATGACCTGAGCTGAAATCAAGAGTTGGATGCTTAATTGACTGAGCCGCTCAGGCGCCCAGCTTTTTTATTTTTGAAATAATTCCAAGTTTACAGAAAAGTTACAAAAATAGAAGGAAATCCCATATACCTTTCACACAGATTCCCCCCCCATTTGTTAACATTTGGACACATTTGCTTTATTATTCTATGTATGTGTATACTTACATACACAGTAGACATATATTGTCTACCTGAACTGTTTGAGAATAAGTTGCAGACACATTTACTTACTCCCAAATACTTCATGAGTATTTCTTAAAAACAGGGATTTTTTTTTTAATGTTTATTTATTTTTGAGACAGTGTGAGTGGGGAAGGGGCAGAGTGGATCCAAAGCAGGCTCTGCACTGACAGCAGAGAGCCCGATGCAGGGCTTGAACTCACAAACCCTGAGATTGTGACCTGAGCCGAAGCCGGACACTCGACAGACTAAGCCACCCAGGTGCCCCAAGGATATTCATTTTTATGACCACAGTATAATGATCAAAATCAGGAAATTGATCTTGACATAATACTACTGCCTAACTCATAGACCTTATTCAAGTTTTGGGTGCCTGGGTGGCTCAGTCAGTTAAGTGTCCGGCTTCAGCTCAGGTCACGATCTCACGGTTCATGAGTTCAAGCCCTGCATCGGGCTCTCTGTTGTCAACACGGAGCCTGCTTTGGCTCTTCTGCTCCTCCCCCAACAACTAAACATTAAAAAAAAAAAAAAAAAACGTAAGACCTATTTAAGTTTTGCCAATTGACCAAGTGTCCTTTATAAGACAACACACAAAGATTTTTTTTTCTGTTACAGGTTCCAATTCAGGATCACGTACTACATTTAGTGTTAAGCAGCCTGAGGAAGCTACAAGAAAAATGTTTCTTGAATATATCATCTGTATAAATGCTATTTTTTTAAAATGGGGCCTAGGGGTGCCTTGGTGGCTCAGTCAAGTAAGTGTCTGACTTGGCTCAGGTCATGATCTGGCTGATTCACAAGTTCGAGCCCCATGTCGGGCTCTGCGCTGACAGCTCAGAGCCTGAAGCCTGCTTTAGATTGTGTGTCTCCCTCTCTCTCTCTCTGCCCCTCCCCCACTCACACCCTCTCAAAAATGAATAAACATTTAAAAACAAACAACAAAAAAAACGGGATGTGAGAGGCCAGGCCTGTTGAGGCACCTGTATGAAGCTCTGTGGCTCCCTTGGCTGTCCTAGCACTAAGACAGAAGACACCCAAACCTAGTTACGTCACTGCTTTCATTGCAGGACGCTTGAAGAGTAGGGGAAGGAACTCTCCAGAACAATTCCATTCTTCTATCCAAGGGAGGTGCAGGGGTTCTCTCCTGTTGGAATTTTCAACTCATCATCAAATTTGTTTTAAAATGATGTAGGGACATGGGGCACTCAGGTGGCTCAGTTGGTTGAGTCTGACTTCGGCTCAGGTCACGATCTCGAGGTTCACGGGTTCGAGCCCCGCGTCAGGCTCTGTGCTGACAACTTGAAGCCTGGAGCCTGCTTCGGATTCTGTGTCTCCCTCTCTCTCTGTCCCTCCCTGGCTCGTGCTCTCTCTCTCTCTCAAAAACAAATAAACATTAAAAATGACGTAGGATAATGATACAACAAAAATATGGGCAGTCAGCCTGAGAAATGAGGTCAAGCTTAAAAGGAAGCAAGCAGGCAAGTGAGTACTTGAATTTCAAAACTGGATGCAGGCCTTAGTATTCCACTCAGAGGAATCTGATGCTACTGGCCACCAGGGGTTGCACCTATCAGCTGGCAATCAGTATCTCTGAAGGCAACACTATCAGAGTATCAAAAACCTGGCTTCCCTAATGCTCTCCTTTCTTGGTTTACCATCGAGAACCTATCAGGAATTCCAAGCATCAAGTGACATGTGCAAGACTGTTAAACATGTCTGGACAAAGAACATTCAAATAACAGGAGAGGTGTTTTCTGTGGACTAGTGGATTCATAGTGAAACAGCCTGGGGCTTCTGCGTGGCTCAGTTAAGCGTCCGACTTTGGCTCAAGTCCTGATCTCATGGTTCATGGGTTTGGGCCCCGCGTTGGGCTCTGTGCTGACGGCTGGGAGCCTGGCACCTGCTTCGGATTCTGTGTCTCCTTCTCTCTCTGCCCCTCCCCTCCTCATGCTCTCTCTCAAAAATAAATAAACATTAAAAAAAATTTCAAAGTGGAACGGCCCTCAGCGATCATTTTGTCCGGTGATTTTTCACCTTTCACTTTTGGAGCTTTCCCGTATATGATCGTACCTAGGACTGCAATATAGCTCACATATAGCCAAAATGCTGTGGTACAGAGGATCACAGGATTCTCTTAGGGCTCCACATAAAGCCGTGCAGACTCTCTAGGCCCCCTGCACCTTGGGCTACCACGGATTCGTGGTTCTATTCCAGCAGATGGCAGTAGCATCTTGAAGGAAGGGATGCCTTTTTAAAATCTGCACATGGGGCACCTGGGTGGCTCAGTCGGTTAAGCGTCTGACTTCAGCTCAGGTCACGATCTCATGGTCCGTGAGTTTGAGCCCCGTGTCGGGCTCTGGGCTGATGGCTCAGAACCTGGAGCCTGCTTCCGGTTCTGTGTCTCCCTCTCTCTCTGCCCCTCCCCCGTTCATGCTCTGTCTCTGTCTCAAAAATAAATAAACGTTAAAAAAAAAAAAATTTAAAATCTGCACAAAGCCTCCCTATGTTGACCTTGACTATAGGGACAGGCCCTGTCACTCAACACTAGGTCAGTGCTCCCTGACCTGTTTCCTGTCATGATACATAGACAATAATGCCATCTGTAAAGCACAGGTAAGAGGGCAAGTGCAAATAACAACTGGCCTTGGGGGCTCCGCCCACCTCAGGCCCCACAGACGGAGACCTGTGCCGACACACTGGCTGGGAAGCTACAGAGCACTGAAAACTGCTCATCTCATGACTAATCCCCGTCGTGTGTTTTTGCAGGGGTGGTGATCGTGAGGTTCAGAGAATGACCCACCCAAGGGCACAAAACCCAAAAGTGAATTCACCAAGTCTTCTGACACCTTCCCCAGAGTTCATTCTGTTGTATCCACATGAAAAGACTTCAGTACTTTTCCATTTCTGCTAGATCAAACAAGGTCAGGTACATAATTCCGGAAAAGGAATGACAGAAAGAAAAATCTTCCTAGGTGAAGGTCAAGAAGACAAAATAGGGAAGAACATATACCATTCTATAGCTAGGCCTGTGCTTGACCATGTACACAGCTATGTACACAGCTCAGGGCAAAGGAAATTGGTCACATCAACCAGCAGTGGGTTTTTTAAAATCAAGCTTTATTACTTATTTTTTGGCACCATAGTCAACAATTCATAGAGTGTGTTACTTCAAGCCACTCAGGAGTACCAGGGAATACCCCCACTCCCCAAAACACATCCCCACACACAACAGGTGGTACAGAGGGGTATATCCCTGCCTCTGCACTACAAAAGACAGTGAGTCTTTTGTAAAACAAATCTCAATTCTTATCTGAACAGCCGGGTTCTGAATTCCTGTCGTGGCTTTATTCAGGCAAATCTATCATCATTCTTCATTCAGGACATGTAAACAATTATAAAGCAGTTCTCAGTTCCTCCCGAACACCTTCATTTAACCCTTGAATCATTGCCTGTAGATGCTTGGCTCTTGTATAGTGTTGCAAACCCATCTCAGCTCAACTTAATTCAAATTCAGAAACAAACAAACAAACAAACAAACAAAACCCCACACCTGCTCTGGCTCCTGCACCCCTAGTCCTTCAGGGGGCAAAGTCCCAATTAAAAGGACAAACAGTGCTTCCTGTTCAATATAACATGTATCAACAGTCCTAATCCCGGATGCTAAACTATCTCTGATACAATTTGGGGCTTAATCCACGTCTGCATCAGGCATTTCCTCTGAATTTAGGATTACTCCACAAGCTGAGAAAACAAAACCACCATAGCCCAGACTTTCATGTAAGCATTTGGGCCTCAACTATTAACCTGTACTCTGGGGAGGGGCAGCAGGACGGGGGAGTAGGTGTGGGGGGCTTACTTCAGCTCAGAGGGAAATGGTTAAGGTACCACCTACTTTCTGAAAGACAGCAGAGACAAAGGAAATGAAGGAGGAGACCAAGAACTAAACACCTCACCATATTTGTAGAAGTGAGAAAAGCCGATTCCATTTACTCTGTCATGTGGATCCCTTAAGGACTGTCCAACCTACGAGAGACCTCCTAGATTCTGGGACCCCTGAACGATCTCCTCTCCTAGTCATGGGTACAAATATATAAAAGCACAGGTTGGTAGATTTCTAAATCTGATATGACTTTTCCCAAATGCAGCTGTTTTCAGTTGCTTTATTATTGTCCCTCTGCAACAGAACAGAGATGGTGGGCGCCGGGGTGCCATCAGGAACGCCAGAAGGAGGAGGTCAGAAAGCCCTTGGGGACAGGAATCTCCTTGCGCTGCAAACATTTCTGGTCAGGGAAAGATGGAGAAAACAATGATTTTCTGGTAACGTGCCTTCCCACAATTACCAGCTGGAAGCTTTGAGGGACAGCAAGCCTAAGTCCCACGGGACAGTGGTCAACACTGGGAAAAGACCAATGGCGGTGCAGAAGACTTCTGCTTCTGTATGAACTGCAGCAGAGAACAAGGGGAATGCTGCTGGTCATGCTGCCCCCGCCTCGTTTCCCAGCGCCCAGCCTTGTCCTTCATGACCCCCGTTTGCCCACTCGGGCTACTGGAAAGTGGAAGTCAGTGGGCTGTCTTGGCAGACCCACCAGAGGCTTCTACGGTGTCTGTCATACTTAACCTCTTTAAAGAGGGTTTCAACACTGAGAAACAGGGGAGGAGTCTGGCTGAAAGTGCAGTCTCTTGTCATAGAGAAAAAGTGACCAAATTTCCCAGTTCCCCTGGCCAGACACTGAGAAAGGAACCAGGATGTTTTACAGGCCAGCCTGTAAAACATGTATCAGCGTGGGGCGCCTGGGTGGCTCAGTCAGTTAAGCAAGGTCATGATCTCGCGGTTCTGTGGGTTTGAGCCCCACGGCAGGCTCTGACAGCATGGAGCCTGCTTAGGATTCTCTCTCCCTCTATCTCTGCCACTTCTGTGCTCATGCTCTCTCTCTCAAAAATAAATAAATAAACTAAAAAAATCCCGCAAAACAAAAACATGTATCAGTGAGACCAGATTCATTAAGGATATTTTATTCATCCCTTAGGATAGCTTGCCCACAGGCAGTAGGGACAGTGACATCTAGGATGATGAAACAGCAACCCTTAAGGTTAAGGGGAATCCTGGACAAAAAAGTAGGGTTCAAAAAAAATAGGAAGAGACTGTAATCCGAGAGCATAGAGGTCCAGGACTTGTCAGAGACAGGCGCCTTCAAGGTCAACAACAGCTCGAAACATGTTGATCTAAGGACCTCTTACCTCTAAGAACTGCTTGAGGCGTATGAAGGAACCCATCTGTCCTGAGCTTGTGATGGCTTCAATCCTGCAGGAAGAGGAAGACAATATGCAAGTGACAGCTATGATTGCCCCGTCCCTTTTAGAGGAGTTAGGGGCACTGCCGATCTACGGGAAGCGGGAGAAGGGGGAGATCAAACGACTTGGGCAGAGGTCTTTTGGACCAAGGATGCTGTCATTCTTCCAAATGGTCTCAGCCTTCTTTTCAAACCAGGGGATAAAGGAGAGGACGTTCCTTTCGAAGATCTCTGTGAGCAGAAGGATAGATGCTGCCAAGGTCTCTCCCCCCACGAAATGCCAGTGTTGAGAGGAATGAGAAGGGCACCCAGAGGCGGACGCCATGACAGTCAAGCAAACTGGCTGACAGATCAGTTTCTCCAACTGATTAAGGGAGCTTGACTCTTTGGGTTTAATTCACGACCACATGTAATCACCATCCCTGATTAGCTGGGGGAGTTTGGAAAACAGAGTTAAAGACATGTCAGGTATCTGAATCCAGAATCTTCCTAATTCATTTTTTCATTTAGCCAATAATGTTTAAGAAACTCTCACTAGAGTTCAAAAGCACTTACTCAAATATCAAAAAGAAGGATAGAAGATGTCACACTTAATACAAACGTCTTTTTTTTTTTTTTTTTTTTTTTGAGAGACAGACACAGAGTGAGAGAGGGGGAGGGGCAGAGAGTGAGGGACACAGAATCTGAAGCAGGCTCCAGGCTCTGAGCTGTCAGCACAGAGCCTGACGTGGGGCTCGAACTCACGAGCTGGACTGTGAGATCATGACCTGGACTGTGAGATCATGACCTGAGCCGAAGTCCAATGCTCAACTGACTGAGCCACCCAGGCGCCCCAATACAACTGTTTTTAACAGAGTCAAACCCAGAGGCACCCAAGGGTATTCGACACCATGGGTTTTACTCACTGAATCCCGTGGTGTCTGTTCAACAGGTCACATACCTGGGGAAGTAGTCCTCTTTGATGAGAAGTATCATCTTCCAGAACTGTACCTGGTACTGCTTCATGAGGGCATTCCCACACACCTCCAGGGGAAGACAGGCACCATCAGAGAAGAGAAGGCAAATTCACACTCACCCAAGAGACCCAAAGACCCATAAAGCACACCAGCCCTTTGCCTTTCCCTCCTACCAAGAGTTTCAATCACAATGCCACTTAGCTAGCTAAGCAAGGGAACAAATGGAAAGACCCAACCTTCTTCTGAAGCATTTGTCTGTATAGGACAAAACCTCCGTGAAATAAGACAGCCAAGAAACCAGGTATTTTCACAAACCAGAGAATGTGAGTCTAACTTAATTGTTCTTCTTTGAGTCTACTGAATGGAAACCTTTCCAAAGGTGCGGTGTTCCTCCCAACCTTAGTAAGCAGGGCACCACCATGTTCTCAAATTTATTCATGGTCTCTGCTCACGTCCTGTGACTTCAGAAGCTCCAGGGTGACTGGAAGCATTTGGCATTATAGGCCGGATGGCCCACATCTGTTATGGTATGTGCCCTAAGCCTTTATCCTTTAAGAAATGTCTCCTGTCCACAGAAACCCTTACCCTCACTCTACAGTGGTGGCCCTTCATAGGCAGACAGGACCGTATAGAACCTTCTGGATGAAGGAGATATGTGGCCAAGGCTAGTTGATCATATTTGCTCTCCTGGGAATGAGGGATTACAAAAGTGAGCCGCCAGTTCCATTACACTAGGTGACCGCACTGAGGCAGAGGCTATAGCCCAGGATGGCCACCTTCTCCACCGTGCAGAGATCTAGAGAAAACTGGCCTAGGGAGCAAGGATGAGCAGCCTACGGGAAGAGCACAAGAAGGACCGTGTGGCCCCAAAAGGACTCTTGGTACCTGGTGACATTCTAGTTCCTAGTTCCAGGCCCACATGAGAGTCAATCATACATCCTACCCTTGGTTCTGGGAGTCACTTCTCTATCCTTGAAATGAACATCCCTTTTTGCTGGTGCTGGGATGTATAGTTTTTTCTTTACAGTGAGAACACAACCACACAGAGAAGGAAAACACAGTGGGAAGAAAACCCAAAAGCCAGGTTTGTCTTTAGCACTTGGGAAAAAATGTGTAAGACTGGATCCTAATGCTGTTCACCAATAGCCTATTTCCATACTGCTTCCCGATTCACGCCACGCAGTGGCACAAGGCTGCTTCAACCACTGTCCCCCCTCTCGTGTGATAACTGCATTACATACCTCCAAGAAGTCAAAGAGGAGAGTGGCTGTCACATCTGACAGGGGCTCCATATTTAAGATTTGTGCCAACCAGCGCCAGCCATGATTTAAGCCGTGAGGGTGAATCTGGGAGCGAAGACACTTGGTCATGATTTGCTCTCCTTGTATCCGGAGATCTAAACTCCCAAGGTTATCATCCAGCCATTTCTAAGTGACATGAACCCCCAGATCATCTCAATCAAGCACAGGCCGCAGGGCAGACACAGCACACGCCGAACAAATTCTATTTTCAAATGTCCCAACACACCGGAACCCACACATTGCCTACAGGATCCCTTCAGTCCACATCTGACAGTTCTGGTTTCAGGGAGTCCGCTGACCAACAGTTATCCATACAGATGTTTTATTTATTATTCTTGGGACCTTTAGCACAGAACGTGGGACACAGCAGGTACACAATAAAAACTTGGATTCAATCAACTTACATTCCCTTCTCTTAGGTCTCTGAGTACATTGACATCTCCATCTCTAATCTGTATCCTTTGAGAAAAGCACTAGGCTGGCAAGTCAAAGACCTGCACCCCAGCCGTGGCTTTGTCACTGACTATGTCACTATAGCTCGCTGGGACTCCATCTGCTCATCTGTGATGTGAGGCACCAACCAGGTCTAAAATGACAGTAATGGGGCGCCTGGCTGACTCAGTTGGTAGAGCGAGCGACCCTTTTTTTGTTTGTTTGTTTGTTTATTTACTTTTGGGGGGGCCTGGCTGGCTCGTCAGAAGAGCATGTGACTCTTGATCTCAGGGTCGTGAGTTTGAGCCCCACATTGGATGTAAAGATTATTTAAAATAAATATAACTTTTAGGGGCACCTGGGTGGCTCAGTAGGTTAAGCAGCCGACTTCGGCTCAGGTCACCATCTCGCGGTCCGTGAGTTCGAGCCCCGCGTCGGGCTCTGTGCTGACCGCTCAGAGCCTGAAGCCTATTTCAGATTCTGTGTCTCCCACTCTCTCTGACCCTCCCCCGTTCATGCTCTGTCTCTCTCTGTCTCAAAAATAAATAAACGTTAAAAAAAAATTAAAAAAATATATATATATATAAAAATAAAATAAAATAAAACAAATATAACTTTTAAAAAAGTGTTTATTTTTGAGAGAGACAGAGCGTGAACAGGGGACGGAGAGGGGCAGAGAGGGAGACACAGAATCGGAAGCAGGCTCCAGGCTCCGAGCTGTCAGCACAGAGCCTGAAATGGGCTTGAACTCATGAACCATGAGATCATGACCAGAGCTGAAGTCAGAGGTTTAACCGACTGAGCCACCCAGGTGCCCCAGAGCGAGCAACTCTTGATCTCAGGGTTGTGAGTTCAAGCCCCACGTTGGGCCTAAAGCTTACTTAGAAATAAATAAATAATAAAATGACACTGTGTCATTTTTATTTTTATTTTGAGAGACAGCACGAGTGGGGAAGAGGGACAGAGAGAGAATCTGGAGCAGACTCTGCACTGAGCGTGGAGCCAAACGTGGGGCTCGATCTCACAACCCGTGGATCAGAATCCAAGCCGAAATCAAGAGTCAGACACTCAACCGACTGAGGCACCCAGGTGCCCTGACACTGTCATTTAGACTCACTCCATCTAATAGAATCTTCTATAGAACCTTAATGAATGGTTTACAACAGACTCTCATCTCACAGACCCTCTTATAAACTCAGTTCTTTAAAGCCTCAGCTGACTCAATCACTGAACAAAAGGTTCTGATAGTCCAAAACTTCCTAAGAGTTAACATCAACTTCTCTAGAACATACCTAGGGAGCGACAATACATCATCATGTAACCAGACTGCCCGCTTGGCAAGAAGGGCAACAGTCCCTGTGGACAGAATACACGAATACAGTCTGGCCTCTCTCTTGAGAGCAAGTCTTTTCTACCACCTGTTGTCGGCCTCCATACGGCCACCGGAGCTGGATGATGGCGGCGTAGAGTCGGATCATCCCAGACATGCGCTTTAGAAAGTTGTCCTGCTGTTCCACTTTGGAGTCCTTCACTTGGTAGCCAAGCGTCCTGTGTGGGAAGAAAAAATTCAATGTGACAAGGCCAAAGTGAGGGTGACAAATCACTTATTTTTTATGGCTCAAAGAAACAATCTAGTACTATCACATTTAGCATTATTATTAGTATTGTTACTTTAAATATTTATTTATTTTGAGGGTAGGGAGGGGCAGAGAGAGAGGGAGAGAGAATCCCAACTAGGCTCCATGCTGTCAGCACAAAACCTGACACAGGGCTCAATCCCACAAGCTACAAGATCATGACCTGAACCGAAATTAAGAGACGGTTAATTTTGGGGGCGCCTGGGTGACTCAGTGGGTTAAGCATCCGACTTGGGCTCAGGTCATCTCACAGCTCATGGGTTCGAGCCCAACATCGGGCTCTGTGCTGACAGCTCAGAGCCTGAAGCCTCATGCTCGCTCTCTCTCTCTCAAAAATAGACATTAAAAAAAAATTTTTAAAAAGAGTTGGACACTCAACCAACTGAACCACCCAGGTGCCCCTTATATTATTATTTTTTTTAAGTAAGCCCTAGGGCCCAATGTGGGGCTGGAAATCACAACCCCGAGATCAAGAGTCGCAGCCTCTACCCACTGAGGCAGCCAGGCACCCATTTTTAGCATTATTCTTCTTATATGATTACATATCATTACCTCTGCAGAAAACTTTGTTTGCAAAGCACACACATCCACAATCACATCTGTGCATCATCACATAAGCCTTGTGAGGTAAACTCACAAATTTTTTTTTTAACATTCTGTTTTTAAGCATTGTCTGCACCAATGTGGGGCTCGAGTTCACAGCCCCAAGATCAAGAGTTGCACACTCTCCTGAAGGAGCCAGCCGGGAGCCCCAAACTCACAGGATTGATGGATGTTATGACCCCCGTTTGCAAATATGTAAAATGATGCTCAAAGAGCTTACATGACTGCCCCACTTTGCAAATGTATTAAATGATGAAGCAGGGGGGCGCCTGGGTGGCGCAGTCGGTTAAGCGTCCGACTTCAGCCAGGTCACGATCTCGCGGTCTGTGAGTTCGAGCCCCGCGTCAGGCTCTAGGCTGATGGCTCGGAGCCTGGAGCCTGTTTCCGATTCTGTGTCTCCCTCTCTCTCTGCCCCTCCCCCGTTCACGCTCTGTCTCTCTCTGTCCCAAAAATAAATAAATGTTGAAAAAAAAAAAAAATTAAAAAAAAAAAAAAAATGATGAAGCAGGGCCAAATTCTAAGACCCCTCCCACCCCCTAATTCTAGATCCAATATTCTTTTCCTTAAACTATATTGACTATTGCAGCTGAATCCACAAATTCCCAAAGCAGCGAGTTTGCATGAAAGACACTGGATTCTCTGACAGAAAGTCAAGGTACATATGAGGAGTTGTGAAGGGAGGGAGAGCAAACCCCAGTTCTCTCTGTATTTTATTCAGACCCCGGGGAGAGTGAGTGAGGAGAAAAACTACCTCACCTCTGGTAGTCTTCCAAAGCCATTCCCTCCTTGAAAGGTGGGTAGAAGGGAACTGAGTAGGGACACTTCCTGTGGAGATGTGCAAGAATGAGGTCGCCCACTCTGGGGTGGAGCTCCCAGATCCCAGACGCCACAACCGCAATGGGGAATGCCGCTTCGTGGTGAGAGGCCACCTCCTCCTCTCCTTGTTTCTGCGGGAGCAGAGACGGGACCCCTTGGTTACTCTGGAGAGAAGCAGAAGGGCTGCACACAGGCCCATCCCCATACCTCTGGTTACAAAGTTCCTCACCACAAACTTCTCTGCCAGCTTGTACTGGACAAAATCCAGGCCCTGTGGGTTAAGTGTGACGGACACAGAGCGCCCGCCAGACTGAACTGGTTTTCCGGAGAGCAGGTTGTGGATCTTGTCAAAGATCTCCTTCAGCTTTGAGCCTGGGTATGACAGAGATAAAGTCGGTTAAAAGATTCAACTGCAGGCCACGCTGCTTCTCATCACTGCAGTAAGAAAGCCTCTATGAAAACCCAGCCGGGCAGCCCCACACAAAGTCAGAGTCTAACGTCAAAATACTGTTGCAGAAAAGTACACAAGCAGGTGTAGATTGTCCCGGATGCAGGAGTACAGAAGGCATGGTACTATTTCAAAGGAATTCCTTATTTGGGAATGAGTAAATTCTGAAATCGACATACCAGAGAGATAAACAGGATGGACATAGCTGTTAAATGGCCACAGATCCCGTGGGCTACAGCTGGCGTCCCTAAAGTAGTCATTTGCATCTCTAGGAAAACCGTTCTAAAGGCTCTTCCCAGCTCTCAGTGACTACCCCCTCCTCTGGGACCTGCCCTCCATCCTCAGATGCACAGAAGCGGGCTCCTGGCGGCTATATTTGTATTCCGGATCCGGTAAGCCCCAAGCCCGCACTGGCTACAGTTTGATTAGGAGTAGACCAGCTGAGCCAATCAGCCAGCTCACAGAGTCACGTCCTGGAGGTGGCTGGCCCTGCAACACACACGCTCACGAACACCGGGGACTTGCATCTGCCAAGTGGACCAAAGACCAGTGGTCTACCTAATAAGAGATGTACAGAAGGTCTGAAGGTTTCTAGCTCCTGAGACCTAGCCCCATTCCTGCCAGTAGATTCTGAGAAACACCCCTTTATCTTTAGATTAAATGTCTTTTTCTTTTTTGGCCTATGCAGATCTGAATTGGTCTCCATTACTCAAAACTTAACGAGCTATCAAAATAGTAGCACCCACTCCTGCTAAGTCATACTTCAGTACTACTTTACTGATGGTTTCAAAGGACCCCACTGGCCAAATTCCCTGTCAATTCCTTCCTCCATGCCTCTCCACCCCAACCCTAGGGCTGGCATGGCCTCCTACATCCCATATGCCACACCAGCACCAAAGAGATTAAATTCTGCTCCGAATCTAACCACTGCCTTTAAAGAGGCAGGAATTGGGGCGCCTGGGTGGCACAGTCGGTTAAGCGTCCGACTTCAGCCAGGTCACGATCTCGCGGTCCGGGAGTTCGAGCCCCGCGTCAGGCTCTGGGCTGATGGCTCAGAGCCTGGAGCCTGTTTCCCATTCTGTGTCTCCCTCTCTCTCTGCCCCTCCCCCGTTCATGCTCTGTCTCTCTCTGTCCCAAAAATAAATAAACGTTGAAAAAAAAAATTAAAAAAAAAATAATAAAAAAATAGGCAGGAATGAGATCATTTCTTTCTCAGTCATTTAGCATGTACTGAGCACTAACTCTAGAGCAACTCTGCATCTGGCTCTTCAAAGACTCACAGTGATGGTGCAGACAAAGGGAACATAGTCAAGAAATATCCAGAAAAGTGAAGACCAGCAAAACTAGAGCCTGATCGGATGTGGAGAATGAAACAGAGAGAGCAGTCAGGGGGAGGACTCCCACGGTTTCAGCCAAGGTGCCGGAGTTGCCAGTGGTGCTCTGGTTCCTGAGAGCAAACAGGGGAAAAGGAGGCATAAAGGAGGATGGGGAGTTGATGTCTGCATACCCTGAACGTGGGGTAGGAGAGAGACACTGGCAGACGTCCCCCAGGGGCCAGAGCGAGGGGTTCTGAAGCTCTGAGGAAAGAGAGCACCAGAGGGACACTGGGGAGCCACCCACACAGAGACAGCATCTGAAGCCCTGAGGGTAAGTGGACTGGGAACCAAGGGTGACAGCAGACTCCTGGGAAGCGCCTCCAGTTAGGGATTAGGGTGGGGACAGGAGACTGAGGAGCCCACAAAGGAGAAAGGGAGGTGGCAGGAGAACCTGGAAATTCATGTTGCCATGGAAGCCAAAGGAACAGAGTTCGTAGAGAAGGGAATAATCACCAGGACCAAAGAGAAACCTGAGGAAGGCTAGAAAAGACAGATCTTGAACCAAAGGAAACATACTTTAGGATGTGAGTAACTCAGCATGTTTAAAAGAAAAGGAGCCTGTAAAAGGGAGTAATTTTGCAGAAACCAGGAGATTAGGTGATAAGCGATGAGGCAAGTCTTGAAGGGGATGGGAGAGCAGGGAACAAAGGCAGAGGCAGAAGGGGAAGCGTGCACGGACAATGACTCCTTCCACATGCAAACACAGACTAAGAGGCAGGGGTACACGTGTGTATGCTTGGAAAAGGCATCTGAGTGTCGCATCTGCTGGATTTTCCCGCTGAAGGAGGAAGCAAAGTGGTCTGTGGTTGGCTGAGGGGTCAGGACTGGGGACAACCCTAAGGACAGCAGTGAAGGGGAGGTAAGGCTGTCAGGTCAACCTCGCCCCTGCTGCTTTGCCAGCAAAGGAAACAGCACTTTAAAGCCCAGAGGTGATATGCGGTTATTGATTTATACCTTGTCCTGATCCAGAGAGAACCAGCAGGGTGATAAATAAGTTCCATCACAAGGCCTCTTGTGGGCAGGAATTATAACTTTTCTACGCTTTCCCGGCAACAAGTGAATTAGGGCAAGCGGGACCCATGCTAAGTCAGAGCAGCTTTTCAGCTGTTCGTGCTCCCCAGCCACTGGGCAGCATGGCCTGCAACTTGGAGGCTTCCACATCTTGAGCTCTACAAAAACGAACCTCTGCTTCTGAATGAAGAGGAAAAAAGGGACTTCCCCCTGTCTGGTTCTCACTCTCTAAAGCTCAGTCTCTGGAGAGAAAAGGAATATGTTCTAAAGTATGAAGACAGGTTTAGGGGAGCCTGGGTGGCCCAGTCAGTTAAGTGTATGACTTCAGCTCAAGTCATGATCTCACAGCTTGTGTGTTTGAACGCCATGTCGGGCTCTGTGCTAACAGCTCAGAGCCTGGAGCTGCTTTTGATTCTGTGTGTGTCTCTCTCTCTGCCCCTTCCCTGCTCACACCCTGTCTCTCTTTCTCTCAAAATTAAACATGAAAAAAAAATATTCAGGCAAGTTTCGAGCTTGGATAAGCTAATGGCTCATGTTGTAGAACAAAAGCAAAGAATGTATGTTACATCCTAGGCTCCCTGAGTGATGTTTTCAGCAGTAACTTTTTTTTTCTAAATATGGATTCTTGTGATATATTTTTTTAATGTTTACTTTATTTGAGAGAGTGAGAGTGCAAGCAGGGGAGGGGCAGAGAGAGGGAGACAGAAGATCTGAAGCAGGCTCTGTGCTGACAGCAGAGAGCCCAATGTGGGGCTCGAACTCCCAAACTGGGAGATCATGACGTGAGCCGAAATCAAGAGTCAGACCCCAACTGACTGAGCCACCTAGGCGCCCCTTCAACAGTAACTTTCAACTTCAGGTAAGACCCTTCTTAAATAATTTACTGTTGATATACAGCTTATTTATAAATCAAGTCAACAAACACGTAATGATCGCCTTCTACATGTTGAAGAGGAAACAAAAGAGAGTAAGACATAACTTATACGTGCCTGACCCAACGTCATGTCATTTGTTGGAACAGACTCTGTCTACGGGAACCTTACGGATGGGTAGATGTGGAGTCGTACAAAATAACAAAGTGAAGCGAAGGGCCATGTTCTGAACTCCTCTGACCAACCTGCAATGGTGGAGATTTGGCTCACTGGGATGGTGGCAGCTTTCTGGAGGTCCATCTTTACCTTTTTGGCCTGCCAGGAGAGAACAGTGAGAGGGCAAATAGTGTCCGGAAGAGTTGAGTCGATGACAGCAGGATTAGGGAAGGTGACGTGCTAGCAACATTCCTCTGGGACACGGGGCTGTTCAGAGCACTCCCAGGCCCAGACCACTCGCAACTTACAGCCCTCCGTACCTGACTGTCTTTGCTGTTGGTCAGCTCCTCAAAGGCCAACACGCACTGACTGGAAACATCCTGCAGCTGGTGGTACCACCGCATTGTACTGTCTTGTACCTTTACTTGGAGGTCTGAGGAAGAGAAGAGAGGCTCTCGTAATCGTACTCACTGAACACTTCACGTGAGCCAGGCACTGTTCTGATCAGCTGATATAGGTATTAATGGCTTTCAAGGACCCTAGGAAGTAGATACCATCATTATCTTCACTTTCTACATGAGGAAATAGGCATAGAAAGGTCAATTTGCCAAAGTCGCATTGCCAGGAAGTAGAAAAACCACATTCCCATGGACCTGGCTCTAAAGCCAGCATTCTCAACCATTATGCTCGACTGATTCTCTTACATATGCAGTGAACATACACTGCGTAATATTTATTTTAAAAAGTCAGAGCAGCAAAACCTGGGATGATACATCTACTAGAATTATACAGAATTTCAAATCCTCGTGGCAAGTGCTGGAAGTCAGGCTCCGCATCAACCAAACTGAACGTAATTCAGTAAACATACAGAGTTTTACATTATGTTAACAGTTCCGGTAAATTGTCCTGAAGCTTAACACGATATTCAAACATATTCTTGTCTCCTTTCACATTCTGGGCTAAAGGACCGTATCCACGCCAACACCCACCTTCATTCTGTTTCCCTCCTGGGCCCTGGCTGGGAGCTGGGGTCTCTCTGTGGACCTCTGGCCCCTGCTGCATGTGTGAGTCTTGCCGCTTTACCTGGGCCTCTAAATCCTGCCTCCTCTTGTCCTCACAGGCCCTGGCGATCTCCTGCTGCAAGCTTGTAAGGAGGTCCCGCATTTCCTGCAGGGCTCTCTCAGCCACAGCCTGGTCCTCTGCTGTGGGAAAGCCGTTCTGTCAGGGTGACAGAGACAGAGCTTAGCGTCTATTCCCCAGGCACCTGTGAAGCTGAATCACAGCTCACACAATACATTGCTAAATTGGAACTGTTGCACCCAATGGAGTACCCACATTCAACATGCTGATACCTACTGCGTTCCTGTCCTCTTAAAGGTAATACTGATTAACCATCACATCCACAGAGTATGGATTTTTCCATGCTCTCACCAACAATGCTGGGATAATTCTTTAAAAGCTTGTGACAACAGTCTAGATGAAAATGATACCATGCTGGGGCACCTGGGTGGCTCAGTTAGTTAAGCGTCCGACTTCGGCTCAGGTCATGATCTCGAGGTTTGTGAGTTCAAGCCCCACGTCAGGCTCTGTGCTAACAGCTCAGAGCCTGGAGCCTGCTTCGGATTCTGTGTCTCCCTCTCTCTCTGCCCCTCCCCTGCTCATGCTCTGTCTCTCAAAAATAAATACACGTTAAAAAAAATTTTAATAGCTCGGAGCTTTTTACTCTTGGCTTTCTAGGTAGACAATCATATTGTTATCAAATTACATTTCCTCAAGTATTTCTCCTTTGTCTTATTACATTTTATTGGCTAAAACACATTAACGACATCAACAATTTGTTACTATTGTAGCAACATGGTACATTTTTATTTCTTTCCCAATTTTAATGGCATGTCTAAAACGTAGTCTATGTTTTTAATGTTGTTTTGAGAGAGTGAGAGAGACAGAGACAAAGAGAGAATCTCAAGCAGCCTCCACGCTCAGCAAGGAGCCCAAGATCACGACCTGAGTCCATATCAATAAGACATTCAACTGACTGAGCCTCCCAGGTGTCCCTAAAATGTAGTCTTAAATGGATACATAATCTATCATGTTCATGAGAAACATTTTTTTTTAAGTTTATTTTGAGAGAGACAGAGACAGCACAAGTGGGGAGGGGCAGAGAATCCCAAACAGGCTCTGTGCTGCCAGTGAGGTGTGATGTGGGGCTCAAACTCACAAAACTATGAGATCATGACCTGAGCCGAAACCAAGAGTTGGACGCTCAACTGACTGAGCCACTCAGGCACCCTGGGAACACATTTTAGTTTTTAATTTGCTATTATTTTTAATAGGAAAGGATGTAGAATTTCAGCATATACTTTTACAACATCTAACAAGACAAACATATGACTTCGCTCCATTAACCTATTAGTGAAATTAAGTTCATGAAAAGACTTCATAACAATTGATTCAGCTTTTCATTATCCTTAGAATAATACCTCTTTGGTTATAGCACATTATTGTTTTGAGGCACTGATAAATTTGACTTATCATTATTTATTTATTTATAAATGTTTATTATTTATTTTTGAGAAAGAGACAGAGCATGAGCGGGGAGGGGCAGAGATAGAGACACACACACCGAATCCGAAGCAGGCCCCAGGCTCTGAGCTGTCAGCACAGAGCCCGATGTGGAGCTCGAACCCATGAGCAGCGAGATCATGACCTGAGCTGAAGTCGGACGCTTAACCAACTGAGCCACCCAGACGTCCCTACTCATCTTTTATTTAGAATTTCTGCTCATAAATGTGAATGCATATAAGCCGGAGTGACGTTCCCATTTCTTTCAGTGTGCTATTTTGTTAGAATATGACCACCAGATGGGGCGCCTGGGTGGCTCGGTTGGTTAAGCGTCCGACTTCAGCTCAGGTCATGATCTCACGGTCGGTGAGTTCGAGCCCCGCGTCAGGCTCTGTGCTGACAGCTCAGAGCCTGGAGCCTGTTTCAGATTCTGTGTCTCCCTCTCTCTGACCCTCCCCCGTTCATGCTCTGTCTCTCTCTCTGTCTCAAAAATAAATAAACGTTAAAAAAAAAAAATAATTAAAAAAAAAAAAAGAATATGACCACCAGAATCGTAAGACGAATCGAGAAGTGCTGCCATCATTTTGTATATTGCCCTACAAATGTGTTTTGTAGTTTTGCCTGTTAAATCAACGAGGCCTCCCAATTTATTAATTAAATAAATTAATTAACTATTGTGTACATCTATGTATGTAGGCAGGTGGGTCAGCAGACTCCATGCTCAACGTGGGGCCCAAACTCACAATCCCAGGATCAAGAGTTGGATGCTCCACTGACGGAGCCAGCCAGGCACCCCTTCATTTATTTCTAAAGATTTTATTTTTAAGTAATCTCTGCACCCAACGTGGGGCTTGACCTCATGAACCGTGAGATCATGACCTGAGCCGAAATCAAGAGTCAGACACTTAACCAACTAGACCCTCCACTGACTTTTTAAAACAAAAACTTGAAGAAAAAAAAAAACGTGAATTGGTACAACTTTTGGGTAAGAGTCAAGAACCTTAAAATTATTTCAGTAATTCCTTTTCTAAAAATTTATCTCAAAGAAATACAAATAAGACGTATATAGAATGGTATTACTATAGTGCTATGCATGGTAGTGAAAACCCAGAAACTTAAATGTTCAACATTAAGCATGTCTTTTTCTATTGTTTTTTGGTATTATTACATGTGGGAAGTATCCAATTCCACGTGTTCATCAAATACCAAATATCTGCCATGTGTTGTGGCAATACTTGGCAGTTTTTAACACTGCTTTAACTAAAAACATCAGGGGCACCTGGATGCCTCAGTTGATTAAGCGTCCGACTTAGGCTCAGGTCATGATCTCCTGGTTAGTGGGTTCAGGCCCTGCATCGGGCTCTGTGCTGACAGTTCGGAGCTTGGAGCCTGCTTCAGATTCTGTGTCTCCTTCTCTCTCTGCATCCCCGCCCCCTGCCCTGCCTCTCTTAAAAGTAAATAAACATTACAAACATTCTTTAAAAAAACAAAAAACAAACATCAAAATATTTTTAGTGATTGTAGTAATTATGTGTTCAAAATACAATGTTAACTGGAAAAAAGCTATATACATTGTTGTAAGGTTTCAATTTTTACCACAGCACACCAGGTGTTCAACAAAATATTACTGAATGAACTAAAGTATTTTGCAATCAGAATAAACAATTATTTGTTTAACCTAAGATAAGAAACTCTGGATGTATAAAAGTCCACTTTGGGGTAAGGGTAACCCCCCACATGCACACTCCTTGTCAGGGAAGAAAGAGAAAATGCTAATGGTGATTATTATCTCTAACAAATGATCTTACTATTTTCTACAGTAAGCAAGCATTATTTTTTTTTTCCAGGCACTCCTTTTTTTTTTTTTTTTAATTTTTTTTTTCAACGTTTATTTATTTTGGGGACAGAGAGAGACAGAGCATGAACGGGGGAGGGGCAGAGAGAGAGGGAGACACAGAATCGGAAACAGGCTCCAGGCTCCGAGCCATCAGCCCAGAGCCTGACGTGGGGCTCGAACTCACGGACCGCGAGATCGTGACCTGGCTGAAGTCGGACGCTTAACCAACTGCGCCACCCAGGCGCCCCTCCAGGCACTCCTTTTAAATCAGAAACCAAATCTGCACTAAGACTGTCCATTTCCGAGCCAGAAGACCAGGTCGCTCCGAAGCTCGCTCACCTCAGAAGTGGCCCGGATGATCCCCGAGACGAGGCCGCACAGTTGGTTGCCCCGGGTCCGGAAGGCGGACAGGTCCACCTTCAGCACATCTTTATGCTGCTCAGAGGCGTCCAGCTGCTGGTTGAGGTGCAGCACCTCCTCCTGCAGGCCATAGAGGCCCCGCAGGCGGACCTGGCCCTCTTCCTTCCGCAGCCGCTCCTGCTCCACCTGCTTCAGGCGCTGCTGCTCAGCCTCCCTCAGCTTCAGGTTGAGAATCTGCAGGAGGGGTTGTCCGGTTACCTCCCAGGGGCGCCGGGCCTTCTGTTTCTACATTCCCCAAGCCCCGGGTGGGCTACATATTTTACAGATGGGCCCCCCTCCCCCCAGCAGGTAAAGAGAGTCACAGGGAGGCAAGACCCGGGTTAGAGCCACACCAGGACGCACCCACAAGAAGTCTCCCAGGCTCTGACCTTTGCTCTGTGACGATGCTCAGCTTTTAGCTTCTCTTGGTGCCCCAGGGCTTCTCTGGAGCTGCAGGAAGAATGGCAGGAACATCAGGGATGCTTCCTGAAACTGTCTCACCTTACCTCTCCTAAAAGCCTCCCTCTCCTTGCGACACCTTGGTTACCTCTCCAAGGCTGGGCATTTTTCTAGGTTATGAGCTTCACTGGCTATTTTATTTCGATATTTAAAGGCTCAGTAGGTCAACTCTTTCCCTTGGGGTCTCATGCTGGGACAGAGGTCGGGCTGAGCACACGGACGTTCCCGCTCACCTCTTCTCCATCACTTCCCGTAAGTCCTGGAATTCTTTATGATATTTCAGTTCCTTCCGTTCATCAAAGCGCTTCAGTTGTTCAGATGCCATCTCAGAGAGGGCTCGCACCTTCCTCTCTTGCTCCTCTTGCCACTGCCTCAGGCCCTCCTGAAAAGAATCAGCACCTGCTCTCTGCAGCTCTGTCGGCACCTTGCTCATTTACCCGTGCAGAACATCCTCCCGTCTGTCCTTAATTCCATCAGAGATACTCAAGGGCATGGAACCAGCTGCTTAGTTCGCAGAAACCATGCTCAAGTCGCCTCTCCTCTCCGAGTGGATGTTTACACCTGGCTGTTTTGGAAAGTTCTCCCAATTTGCCCCTTGTGACTCATGTCACTCCAGTATCAGCTAGGAATGGACAGGTATTTACCATCGTGGTGTCAAAGAGCCCCGTGCTTTTAAGCCTCCATCCTGTGTACTCTGATTTTAGAGTAATCAATAGAAATACTCATTCTAATTCCATAAACATGCTATACACATTCCTATCTACTCCTCACCTTATCATCTCTGCCTACATTTCCTCCCCCACCTCCACTTAGGAAAGTCCCCTTCCTAGATTTCTAAAGGTATTCCATTTACTATTCATGAGAGTATTCTCATTTGGTCTTTAAGAGTGATGTGACATTTTAACTACTAAAATTTAAAGGGTATATATCCTTTGGCACTGGTTTATTTTTAAGAATTTATCCCAAGGAAATACTGAACATGTGTGCAAAGATGTATGAACAAGGATGCTCACTGCAGTCCTGTCGATGATGGCAGTAAATTTAAAACAATTTACATTAACTGGGGATTGACTACACATATTATAGTAGGTCAGACTAGAGAACACTCTGCAGCCTTTGAAGAGGACAAGATGCTATATATACTAGCATGAAGATACGGCAAAGTACATTGTTAGGATGTCACATTATTCTATTTTAAAGCTTCCAAGGGTGCCTGGGTGGCGCAGTCGGTTAAGCGTCCGACTTCAGCCAGGTCACGATCTCGCGGTCCGTGAATTCAAGCCCCGCGTCAGGCTCTGGGCTGATGGCTCAGAGCCTGGAGCCTGTTTCCGATTCTGTGTCTCCCTCTCTCTGCCCCTCCCCCGTTCATGCTCTGTCTCTCTCTGTCCCAAAAATAAATAAACGTTGAAAAAAAAATTTTTTTTTAAGTTTCCAGTGCAAGAAGGCAAAGTGAACACAGCATCTATAACCTCTCCTCCGAGACTCCGTTTAAATATGAGTTGGGAAGGGAAAAAGGACTCAACAGCAGAACGTGCATGGGATTGTCAGCAGGGAAAAATTTTCACCATGCTTCTGGAACACAACATTTCTGTGGAGGAGTGTGAACCGACAGCAGAGCTGAGCAAACGTGAGGGTGCGTGCAAACACAAGCAGACTACGTCTCTCAGGGAGAGAACCAAGCTACCAGAACCTCAAAGAGGCTCAGGACTGGGCAATGCCAGATCTAAAACCAGGTGGGGTTCACGGGGCTGAAAACAGAGATATCAGCTGAATGTTTTCAGACGAAACAGTCAACTCAACTCTCCACCCCCCCCAACCCACCCCCCCCCCGCCTCCTCCCAAATCATGAGATCAGAACAGTCGGTAGCCAGGCATGTGTGCTGTAATGATTTTTTAAAAACATCTTTTCGGGGCGCCTGGGTGGCTCCATCGGTTAAGTGTCCGACTTTGGCTCAGGTCACGATCTCACGATTCATGAGTTGCGCATCAAGCTGTCTGCTGTCAGCACATAGCCCACTTTGGATCCTCTGTCCTCTTCTCTCTCTGTTCCTCCCCAACTTTCACTCTCTCTCAAAATAAACACTGAAAACCTCTTTTCATGTGCTTCTTTGTACCTTTGGTAAAGTATCTCTGTTTTTTGCTCATTCTGTACTGGATTTGTTTTTTCTGTTGTGTACTGTGTAATGATTTAAAAAAAGAGATCTGCACAGGGGCACGTGGGTGGCTCAATCCATGAAGCGTCCGACTCTTGACCTCAGATCAGGTCATGATCTGACAGTTAGTGCATTCCAGCCCGCATCAGGCTCCATGCTGACAGAGTGGTGCCTGCTTGGGATTTTCTCTCTCTCCCTCTCCCTGCTTGCATGCTCTCTCTTTCTCAAAATAAATAAATAAACTTAAAAAAAAGAGAGAGATCTGCACATTCTCTGACCCTCCCATCTCCTCCACTTCAACCTGAGCAGCCCCTCATGACGATTGCCTTGGCTAAGAGAATGTGGAAAAGAGAAATAATGTTACATGATTCCTGAGACTAGGCCACGCAGCTCGCAGCTCGGGCAGTATCTCTTACAATGCTTGCTCTTGGAACCCGACCTCTGTGCTAGGAGGAAGCTCCGCCACATGGAGAGGGCAGATGTTCCAGCTAAGTAACTGCAACAGCTACACAGGTCAGTGAGGAAGCCTCTGGAAGAATTCCAGACCTTGTCACTGCAGCCACAGAGACCCCAAGTGAGAACTACCTAGTTGAGCAGGTTGACCTCCAGAAACACGAAGGACAGGAATGAAATGTCAGTTGTGGCTGTAAGCCACAAGTTTGGGGGCGATTTATTACACAATCATGCATACATACTCCCAGCCAAAAAAACAGAGAGTTCTTCCCTACAAGAAAATGAATAAATTATCCAGAGATAACTGGATCAGCTAGTGTGGAGGCCGGTATTCCAGAACATATACCCTAGGAATTCTGACACTTAGGAAGTTCAAAATCATGATAATTTTGTTCCTGACAATGCACCTGGAAGCCTTGGTCCAACCACTGGTAAATAAAGATCGTTAGATATTTGAGGAAATTCTATACCCTAGAATAATGAATCTAGAAAAAACAAATTATTTCAAGGAATACAAATCTGAAAAAAACTTTAGTATGATATGAAATGAGAATTAAATGCTCTGAAAAAGGAACACACGGAGAAGAAAAAGCCCATGAAAGTCAAATATATAATTTATTTTATTAAAAAAAATTTTTTTTTAATGTTTATTTCTTTTTGAGAGAGAGAGAGAGACAGAGCATGAGTGGGGGAGGAGCAGAGAGAGGGGGAGACACAGAATCCAAAACAGGCTCCAGGCTCTGAGCTGTCAGCACAGAGCCCGACATGGGGCTCGAACCCACAAACCGTGAGATCATGACCTGAGCCAAAGTCAGACGCTTAACCGACTGAGCCACCCAGGTGCCCCTAAACACATAATTTAAAAAACAGGTAGGTGCATAGTTTTTCAATTAACAATGGAAGGATAAAATTAAATCTCTTGGAAAAGAGAAAAAGACAAAAGGAAAATGAGAGGAAGGATAAGAGAAATAGGGAATTAATCTAGGAGATCCAATATCTGACTAATAAAAGTTCCTAAAACGAGAGGGAAAAAAGGCAATGGAGAGGAAGAGAAACTAATCAAAGGGGAAAACTTTCCCAAAGATGAAGGGCATTAAGTGTTCAGCTGAAAAGGACTCCCCTAGCCAGGACCTGAGCATTCCTCACCATCCACCTTGCCAACACCCAAGAGGAAGCAACCAGACCCTTTCACTCAGAGTAAACAGTCTTCTACCTACATTTTACTTATTTCTCTTGTTTACTTCGATCTCTCCTCACCAGTACAGAAGCTCTGTGAGGGCCTGAATCCGCGTCTGCTTTGCTCACTGTTTTGTCTAGACCTAGAATAGCGTCTAAGCGCTCCATAAGCACGTAAGTGCTCGGTAACTATTTGTTGACTCAATGAATGAACAAACGAGGGTAGATGCCAGAAGACTTTCACATTATAAACTCACTTGATCTGTGGAAATTTTTACAAAACCATGCGTTGTCTTTCTAATTGTAAAATCATAACGTCAGCTCCCTGGGCTCAGGCTTAGTTTGAGGCAACATGGCTAACGGCACCAGGATGGTTGGAATCCTCCATAAATACGGGAGCCATTATGGTGCCTCCCTCAGGAAAATGGTGAAGAAGACTGAAATAGGCCAGCCCGCCAAATATACGTGCTCCTTCTGTGGCAAAACCAAGATGAAAAGACAAGCTGTGGGGATCTGGCATTGCGGTGCCTGCATGAAAACGGCAGCCGGCGGTGCCGGAGCCACACGGCCACTTCTGCCGTCACAGCAGAGTCTCCCATCAGACTGATGGAGGTGAAAGGCCGCAGAAGCTACGCCACCTGAAATACAGCCAGCCTATAATAAATGGGTTCGTTTACATAAATTACTTTGGTTTGTTGTTAAATTCATTAATTAGATATTCTCCCTTGTGTTACATTAGTTTTGCTCTCTCAAAAGACCTGAGAATTAAAGTCCTTCTAATTTTTTTGAGAGAGCGAGCAGGGGAGAGGCAGAGAGAGAGAGAATCCCCCAGTGCAGGGCTCAGACTCACAAACCGTGAGATCATGACCCAGAATGAAATCAAGAGTTGGACTCTTAACCAACTGAGCCGCCCAGGCGCCCCTAAAATCCTTCTAATTTTTATTGGAAAAGCATGAAAAAAATAGTAAAGTCAAATAAATTATTAAAACAGAATTAACCTTTCTTCAAGAGGCTGTTAAGATCCATCTTCTCAGCATAACCTTATCTGACAACCCCAGATCATCTTCCAATTCTGGAGAAGTAAACAGAAACCGGGAGAGCCTAAGTAATTTTCTCAAAGTCACATGCAACACGGAAGAGCTAGGATGTGAACCTGATCTATCTTCCTTCAGAGAGCTCACTTTTTTTTTTAATGTTCATTCATTTTTGACAGAGAGAGACAGAATGCAGAATGGAGGGACAGAGAGAGAGAGAGAGAGAGAGAGAGAGAGAGAGAATCTGAAGCAGGCTCCAGGCTCTAAGCTATCAGCACAGAGCCCAATGTGGGGCTTGAACCCACAAACCGTGAGATCCTCACCTAAACTGACGTTGGATGCTTAATTGATGGAGCCACCCAGGTGCCCCAGAGAGCTCACTCTTAAATGCTACGTTACACTATCTCCCCAAGTGAATCAGGAGCTACTAGCATGTGGGGCACAATGATTAGCACGAGGTGGGCATTCATAATGCCTGAAGAACTGTATTTAAATGTGGCTGCCGTGGGTCAAGCCTACCCTACTTCATGGGACACTTACTCTTCCTCTCATTCTGTGCACCAGCTCATACATCCGGATGCAACCTTCCACTTTGATCCCCCGGGAGGACTGAAGTGCCATAGGTTCTGCATGCTGGGACTCATGTTTGTCCTATACAGACAGAAAATGGAAAAATTAAGCATTTAAGATGGTAAAGTTGATGCTACCCCTTCTACATGAAAACCACATCCCTACCTATGAACAACCACCCAGAAGAACAACAACAGAACAATTTAGGTTAGAACCAGTGTGCTTGTCATGATATTGATCTTGTTCTCATTGTTTTCCGTTGTAAAGGGAATAATAATATAAATTACATTTATATAATAATATACAAACCAATAGATGGGTTATTTCTCTGCACAGTTTTAGTTTGCTTTGTTTTTTGGCTTGCTTGTTTTGATCTGCCCGGCAAATTGTTCCCCATTCTTCTGGTAAGAGTCAATGTGTGCTGGGGTGGTTTGAATGGAGCCATCCCAACCCACATCCCCAATTGTTCCACCCTCCTTCAAGGGATAATCATGTGACCAGCCTACCGATCAAAGTACTCTATCCCCCTGTGCCAAGCTAGGCCAGACTCCATCTCTAAACTTTTCTGATGGAGTTATCTGGGAAGTCTTTCTACCTCTGAGGATGCTAATCTAAGAAGATGTGTGTCTACGGTCACTAATGGCCATCTTGCCACATGGAGTCTATAAGAAGGATGGAACCAATCTGGATTGGTTCTGGATCTAACCGATTCTATATGCATTCACAGACTTACTAGTCATGTGAGCTAATTAATTCCTTTTTCTCTTCCGTTTTGCTTAAGCTAGTTTGAACTGGGTTTCTCTCAAACCCCCGAAAATTCCTAAATGACACAATAATTCATTATATAAAGCCATCTAAAAGTTTATTTAAACCTCAAGAATGAGGGGTGCCTGGGTGGCTCAGTTGGTTAAACGTCTGACCTCAGCTCAGGTCATGATCTCATGGTTCGTGAGTTCGAGCTCCACGTCCGGCTCTGTGCTGAAGGCTTGGAACCTGGAGCCTGCTTCGGATTCTGTGTCTCCCTCGCTCTGCCCCTCCCCCACTCATGCTCTGTCTCTCTCTCTCTCTCTTAAAAATAAATAAACATTAAAAAATTAAAAACACAAAACAAACAAACACCTCAAGAATGATGGAATTCTCTCTCTGGAGAGGACATCGGCAATTTGGCCCAGTACCAGGTTTACAGATGGAGACTGAGCCCTGGGGAGGGAAAGATGACTGCCTGTGGACATGTCACAGCACTGGCATGACTGGAACTGAGAAGCACTCATAGAAATTTAAAAAAAAAGTTTTTTAACTCTATAAAAGAATAATTAAAATAATTCTAATTCACAGAAGTTGTGAAAATTGGTACAGAGAGGCTGATGCACTCTTCACTCAGTCCCCCCCCAATAGTAACAGCCATAAATACAGTAAAATATCAAGAACAGTAAACTGATGTTGGTACAAGCCACAGAACTTCTTCAGATTTCACCAGTTGTACAGGAATTCATTTGTGTATGTGTATCGTTCCATGCAAGTTTATCTCATGCATAGATTTGCATAACTGCCATCATAATCACGGTGGTACGGAACCACCCTGTCACCACAGGCTTCCTATGCCACACCTACCTCCATACCCCTAATGTGTTCTCTAGAACACTCTTATTTCATGAATGTTAAATGGATGGAATCATACAGTGTGTTCCTTTATATTTGTATGCAGATGAACTACTTCTGGAAGGATTACTCCCCATGCCCCAAAAAAGAGAAACAACGGAACTCCACCAGTAACAATTTAACTGCTTTTAAGGAAGAGAAACAAGCAAAGGCAGGGACAAAACAGAGTAAAAAAGAGTAAAAATGCATTTTTTTTCCACAAATCACAATTTTTTTTTTTTTTTAAAAACTAATGATAAGGTACATCTAGACAGCAGGTCTAAACTTTACTGTAAGCCTCCAACAGCCAACCAAAAAGGGAGACCTCATGAGTTAAATGCATGCAATATTCGTGAGAAAAAAACAATCCAATTGCTGAGGAAATTCATTACTATCACTGGTACTAAGAATAGAAGGGAATCTCTCTCCCCCCTCTTCATAAAGGGAACGCTGTGGTGTAGTAAATGGCATCTTTAAAATAGCTACAAGTTGGGGCGCCTGGGTGGCGCAGTCGGTTAAGCCTCCGACTTCAGCCAGGTCACGATCTCGCGGTCCGTGAGTTCGAGCCCCGCGTCGGGCTCTGAGCTGATGGCCCGGAGCCTGGAGCCTGTTTCCGATTCTGTGTCTCCCTCTCTCTCTGCCCCTCCCCCGTTCATGCTCTGTCTCTCTCTCTGTCCCAAAAATAAATAAAAAACGTTGAAAAAAAAAAATTTAAAATAGCTACAAGAAGGAGCCACCATTATTTTCCCCAGAGTAAGGTCACTGTCGTATGACAATCTTAAACACTTCAACTTTTTTTAATTTTTATTTATTTATTTATTTTTTTAACATTGTATTTATTTTTGAGACAGGGAGAGACAAAGCATGAACAGGGGAGGGTCAGAGAGAGGGAGACACAGAATCCGAAACAGGCTCCAGGCTCTGAGCTGTCAGCACAGAGCCCGACGCGGGGCTCGAACTCACGGACCGTGAGATCATGACCTGAGCCAAAGTCGGCCGCTCAACCGACTGAGCCACCCAGGCGCCCCTACTTTTTTTTATTTTTAAGATTTTTATTTAAGTTTTTTAATTTTTAAAATTTATTTTGAGAGACAGTGTGTGCATGTGTGCAGGGGAGGGGCAGAGAGAGGGGGAGAGAAAGAATCGCAAGCAGGCTCCATGCTGTCAGTGCAGAACCCAACGTGGGGCTCAACCTCACAACCCTGAGATCATGATCTGGGCTGAAATCAAGAGTTAGACGCTTAACCAACTGAGTCACGCAGGTGCCCCAAGACTTTTATTTTTGAGTAATCTCTGCACCCAATGTGGGGCCCGAACTCATGACTCAGAGAGCAAGAATCGCATGCTCCCCCACATGAGCCAGTCAGGGGCCTCTTAAATACTTCAACTTTTCCGCCACCACTGCCTCCGATCTTAAGCTAATCACAAACCTTACCTCGGCTCCATCCGGTGTTGCTGAGGAAACTGGTGAGAAGGCAGGGGTTCTGACGGGAGATTTGGGAACACAGGAAGGTTGTTCAAGGTCTGAAGTGGATCTGGAGGATTCTGAAGTCTCAGAGGATGGTTGATTCTCTTGCATGTGGGGTAAGACATGGTCTACCACCCATCCGGAGTAGGAAGAGAGCTTGGGAACAGACCTACATTCTTCCAAAACATCCTAGAGAAAAGAAGAGGGTGAGGCCCGACTTGCACGTAACTGATCTAAGAAATCAAAAATAATTATGTCCTTATAATCCACTACCTGCCTCACTGAAAACTCTAAGGCTTAAATACATACATACATACAAAGACCCAAACTAACTGTACTAACAATTAGAGATGAAGAGAAAGTAGTTTCTTCATAATGACCAACTCCTATCCCTTTTTTTTTTTTTTTAAGTTATTTATTTTTGAGCAAGAGAGAAAGAGACAGAGCACGAGTGGGGAAGGAGCAGAGGGAGAAGGAGACACAGAATCCGAAGCAGGCTCCAGGCTGAGCTGTCAGCACACAGCCCAACACGGGGCTCGAACTCATGAACTGTGAGATCATGACCTGAGCCGGAGTCGGCCACTTAACGGACTGAGCCACCCAGGAGCCCCATGACTCCTATCCTTTTAGAATATCAGACTAAATAACTCTAACCACAGAAAAAGGAACGATGCACAAAGATGGTCAATAAAGCATATCTGAAAGCAATTTAAAACATCAGAATGGAAAAGGACACAAGGAATTTTTAAGTAAACTACAGTATACACAATCAGTGGAATACCGGTCATTTATAAATTTTTTTTTCAACGTTTATTTATTTTTGGGACAGAGAGAGACAGAGCATGAACGGGCGAGGGGCAGAGAGAGAGAGACACAGAATCGGAAACAGGCTCCAGGCTCTGAGCCATCAGCCCAGAGCCCGACGCGGGGCTCGAACTCACGGACCGCAAGATTGTGACCTGGCTGAAGTCGGACGCCTAACCGACTGCGCCACCCAGGCGCCTCAATACCGGTCATTTAAAAGCATGGATTGTGGGGGGGCTTGGGTGGCACAGTTGGTTAAGCATCTGACTCTTGATCTCGGCTCAGGTCATAATCTCGTGGTTCATGGGTTCGAGCCCCACATCAGGCTCTGTGCAGATGGTGTGGAGCCTGCTTGGGATTCTGGCTCTCCTTCTCTCTGCCCCTCCTCTGCTTGTGTGTGCTCTCTCTCTCTCAAATAAATTAAAAAATAATAATAATAACTTAAAAAAAATTTAAAGTACAGATTCTGAATCCTATTTAACACCATACTTAAGATTCAATTTTTTCCAGTCATTGAAAAATAATTGACATATATCACTGTGTAAGTTTAAAATGATAGTATGATCGGTTGATTTACATATATTTCAAATGATTATTATAGCAGGTTCAGCTAACATCCATCTTCTACTATAGATACAATAGAAAGAAGAAAAAAGGTAAAAAAACTTTCTCCTTGTGATGAGAACTCTTAGGATTTACTCTTTTTTTTTTTTTAATTTTTTTTAACGTTTATTTATTTTTGAGACAGAGAGAGACAGAGCATGAATGGGGAGGGGCAGAGAGAGAGGGAGACACAGAATCAGAAGCAGGCTCCAGGCTCTGAGCCATCAGCCCAGAGCCTGACGTGGGGCTTGAACTCACGGACCGTGAGATCGTGACCTGAGCCGAAGTCGCACGCTGAACCGACTGAGCCACCCAGGCGCCCCTCTTAGGATTTACTCTTAACTTCCTGTATATCACAGCAGTGTGAGCTATAACTACATTATACATTACATCTCCAGTACTTGTAAGTGAAAGTTTGTGTCTTTTCATGATCCTCCATTTCCCCTTCCCCTGAGATTCAATTTTAAGTGAAAAAAAAAACCGAGTATAAATAAATACCTACAATTATATAAAAATAAAAACAAATGCTAATACACTATTAGACACTAAGGAAAGATTCTAGAGGTTGCGCTTGGGTAATGAGAGACATATTTCTCCTTGTTCTAATTTTCTAGATTCAATTTTATTTATTTATTTGTTGGTTTGTTTGTCACGCCCAATGTGGAACCCAACACAGGGCTTGAACTCATGACCTTGAGATCAAGACCTGAGCTGAGATCGAGTCAGACACTTAATCAACTGAGCCACCCACTTGTCCCTCTAGATTTCATTTTTAAATGAACATGTTATAATTTTTAAATTGAATATAGTATATAAAAATAGGCATAGAAAAGGGGTCACTGATGTAAAAGCCAATGGCTTAAAGCAAATGAGATTTAAAATAGAAACACTAGGGGCGCCTGGGTGGCGCAGTCGGTTAAGCGTCCGACTTCAGCCAGGTCACGATCTCGCGGTCCGTGAGTTCGAGCCCCGCGTCGGGCTCTGGGCTGATGGCTCAGAGCCTGGAGCCTGTTTCCGATTCTGTGTCTCCCTCTCTCTCTGCCCCTCCCCCGTTCATGCTCTGTCTCTCTCTGTCCCAAAAATAAATAAAGGTTGAAAAAAAAAAAAAATTAAAAAAAAATTTTTTTTAAATAGAAACACTATAAAACAAGTTCTAGACATTCTTACCAGTTGTGTGTGGTGTTTTTTTTTTTAATGATTTATGTTTATTTATTTATTTATTTAGAGAGAGAGCAAGCACGAGTGGGGATGGGGCAGAGAAAGAAGGAGAGAAAATCCTAAGCAGGCTCCATGCTGCCAGTGCAAAGCCTGTCAGGGATCCCAACGCAGAGTTCAGGGCTCAATCTTGAACCATGAGATCACTGAGACCATGACCTGAGCCGAAACCAAGAGTCGGGAGGCCCAACCGACTGAGCCACCCAAGCATCCCTCAACTCTACCAGTTAATCATTATCTCTGTATATCTGGCATACAGCACGAGGCGGGAGGCACAGAGAGAGAGGGGGACAGAGGATCTAAAGCAGGCTCCGTGCTGACAGGAGTGGGCCCAATGCAGAGCCCGAACTCTCGGACCGTGAGATCATGACCCGACCCGAAGTTGGACAGAGCCAACAGACTGAGCCAGCCAGCTGGCCCTGGCATATAGCACTTTAAACCAGAGCAGCTTATGCCATTTAACTACAGTTAAAATATACAGCCATCCTGGCAAAGTTTACTCCATGTCAGGAAGATATTACCAGGAAACATGGAGACACGGTATGATAGTGACCAAGAGGACTGAGTTTGGAACCTGCCTTTCTTAATCTGAATTCCATCCCTGCATTCCACTCACCTGTACAACTATGGGCAAGTTACTTCTAAAATGGAATCATAAAGGATCCACCTCAAAAGATTTGGGAAGGATTAAATGAATGACAGCTATAAAGGGCTGAGAACAATACCTGGCACATAATAACTACTCAGAAACTGCAAGTTATTTATTTTACCTAGGTCAGTGGTTTTACAGCAGGATCAATTTTATCCCCCAGGGGATAGCTAGCAATGTCCGGAAACATTTTTTGTTGTCACAACTGGGAGGGTGCTATTGGCATCTAGTGGGCGGAGGCCAGGAATGCTGTTAAGCATCCTACAATGCAAGACATCCTACAACACAGCCCCTCATAACACAGAAGTTATCTGGCCTAGCCCCAAATATCCGTAATGCTGCGGTTGAGAAAGACTGATCTAGATTGTAGGTACACATCCCACGTGCAATAAACAGATATTCAACCCGTGGAGAAGAATCTGGACACAGAAGCAAACAGGTTATATGCACATTTTATAAAGTAATGAAACTCATTTTCAAGACATAACAGAAATACTGTTGAGCCACACCTTTTTTTTTTTTTTCTCATTCCTTACACCAAAATACATTCCAGGGCCAAAGATTCAAATGTAAAAAATAAAACCACACATACCCAAAACACCATAAACAGGGGTGCCTGGCTGGCTCAGTCAGTACAGCATGCGACTCTTGATCTCAAGACTCATGAGTTCAAGCCCCACACTGGGCGTGGAGCCTACTTAAAATACAAATTAAAAGAAAAAAAAAAACATAAACAAAAAATTCCAACTGACAAACTAGAAAAAATATATGCAATACATGTCACAGATAAAGGGCTACGGTTATCCTTAATACATAAAGAACTTGTAAAATCAGGGGGGAAAAAAAAAACCCAAAAGAAAAATATAAATCACGTGGCACCTGGGTGGCTCAGTGGGTTAAGCGTCCAACTTCAGCTCAGGTCATGATCTCGAGGTTTGGGGGCTCAAGCTCCACGTCAGGCTCTGCGCTGACAGCTCGGAGCCTGGAGCCTGCTTTGGATTCTGGGTCTTCCTCTCTCTCTGCCCCTCCCCCATTTGTGTGCATGCACACGCGCGCGCGCTCTCTCTCAAAAATAAACACTTAAAAAAAAGTAAAAGAAAAAGAAAAGAAAAAAATACCAATAGCGAAAGACATAAACTGTCAATTCACAAATATATAAAACTGGCTCGAGGGGCACCTGGCTGGCTCAGTTGGTAGAGTGTGCAACTCTTGACAATGGGGTCGTGAGTTCCAGCCCCACACTGGAAGCCTACTTAAAAAATAGAATGCTATATTGGGGCGCCTGGGTGGCTCAGTCGGTTAAGCGTCCGACTTCAGCTCAGGTCATGATCTCGCCGTCCGTGAGTTCAAGCCCCGCGTCGGGCTCTGTGCTGACCACTCAGAGCCTGGAGCCTGTTTCGGATTCTGTGTCTCCCTCTCTCTCTGACCCTCCCCCATTCATGCTCTGTCTCTCTCTGTCTCAAAAATAAATAAACGTTAAAAACAAATTAAAAGGGGTGCCTGGGTGGCTCAGTCAGTTAAGCGGCTGACTTCGGCTCAGGTCATGATCTCGGTCTGTGGGTTCGAGCCCCGCGTCGGGCTCTGTGCTGACAGCTCAGAGCCTGGAGCCTGTTTCAGATTCTGTGTCTCCCTCTCTCTGACCCTCCCCCGTTCATGCTCTGTCTCTCTCTGTCTCAAAAATAAGTAAGTGTTAAAAAAAAATAAAAAAAAAACAAATTAAAAAAATAGAATGCTATAAAATTGGCTCTTGAATATATGAAAAAAAAAAATGTTCGATCTCAATAAGAAGAGAAAGGCATTGCAAGACCATACCGAGATCTCATTCTTACCTATTAAACAAGCAAAAATTAAAAGTATAATCATACAATTCTGTTGATGAGGCCGCGGGCAAAAAGGCAAGATCATGCATTGCTGACTGGAAGGCAATTTGATGCATCCGTTGTGGGGGGTGGGGAGACATCTATGTTTGGCTTCGACCCAACGACCTCAACTCTCAGAGTTTATCCTGAAGTCGCACTTCCCACAGAATGGAAACACTCACACACCAGCTTACAAGTAATGGGTTACAACTCACAAAACAGTGACCCATGAGTACGCCGCGATACAACCAATTAATTAAACAGGGGAGAAAAGAAAGCTCTTCCTTACAGGAGAATGCCAAAACTGGCAAACATAGAAGGAGTGGCTGACATTCAGGAAATGCCATTCGAGTACCTCACGAGAGTGACTGATTCAGGCAGAAAAAGCGAATGCCAACGACGGAGGTTTGACAAGGAAACCTCGATGCAATCTTGGATTACCTCCCCACAAGACACTCATCAACCTCAAAAGGAAAATCCATGAATTTTAAGTGCAGCTATCTGGCAGATAACAATGCGAGCAGGTGATCAAGGTCAGCATCGCCAGTGCTGGGAGAGTTTGCAGCATATGCGCGCTTCCCGATATGACTGACACAGCACAGCAACATTTCTCAGGCATTCCTGCCAGAAATGCAAAACGTGAGTCTACACCAGCCAGACCCATGTCTGAACGTATGGTCTGTATTCCCTAAAATTGTCAGAGATATAAAAGATAGGGAAACGCTTTTAGAATGGTTTCCCACGTAAGTCTAAAGAGACAAGACAGCATCCTATCTGTAGCTAATTACCCAGCAACTCGGGTACTATGCCTTAATCCGTCTACACCCCTACATTCCTGTGGTCAAGTACATGGCTTTGAAAATCCTCGAGAGCGACCACGCCCCCATTCAACTTTCCAAGTCCGCCCAACGTCAATGTAAGATTTTGGTCCTTTCAGCAGGTTGGGCCCTATTAATCGTTCACCGCTAACTCTGGACCTCGCAGCACAAGAGACGGGCTTTTCACCTGACCCTGAAAGGGTTGCGTTGACGACAGCATAGCTGGGGCTGGGGGTGGCAACGAAGCCTTTAGACAGAAGAGCACCTCTGAAATTATGGGAGCTCGCTGAAAGGCTAGAATAGGCAGGAGAGGGCAGAAACTCTAGGACGGGGTAGAGTCGAGAAACTAATGCGGGTTGTTAGAACGCACGTGTTCACAGCGCCGGCCGAGCCAGGGGCTAGGGAACAGCAGGGCACCACCGCGAGCAGACGGAAGGGCACCGCCCACTCCGGGGCCCCCCTCACCTCGCCCCGCAGCAGCCAGTCGCGGTGGTAGCAGAGGCGACCTTTGTCGGAACTGCGCAGCGCCTGCAGGGTCTCCCAGCAGCGACCCTCGGACGGCATGGCCGGCCCTGAGGGAGCTCGTCAGAGGCTCCGCTTGTGACAAAACAAGTCCTCGAATCAGCCGCCCGGAAACGGGCGCTCGATTCCGCTTCCGGGGCGCGCACGCAGCCACGCAGGGCAACCCCCGCCCCTAACGGCTGCATGGCCCCGCCTCCGGCGCCGGGCCTGGTAGCCAGCGCGCTTGCGCCGGCAGGAGTTGGTCCCTGAGGCTCGCTTGCTTGTACCTGGGAACCGGGGCTTCTGAAGGCTGGAGACTGCGGATTGCAGAAAGCCCAGTATGTGTTGATGAGGATGTGGAGAAACTGGACCATTGCTGATGGGCTCTAAAATGGGGCAGCGCGGCAGTTGCTCAAAAGGGTAGCCTTGCCACTGACCCAGCAATCCTTTTTTTTTTTTTTTTTTTTTAACGTTTATTTACTCTTGAGACAGAGAGAGACAGAGCATGAACCGGGGAGGGTCAGAGAGAGAGGGAGACACAGAATCTGAAACAGGCTCCAGGCTGTCAGCGCAGAGCCCGACGCGGGGCTCGAACTCACGGACTGCGAGATCGTGACCTGAGCCGAAGTCGGCAGCTTAACCGACTGAGCCACCCAGGCACCCCCCCACCCCCCCAGCAATCCTACTTCTAAGAATGTATATACCAAGAGAAATTGAAATGTGCATCCACACAGAAATTCGTAGAATGTTCCTAGCAGCATTACTCGTAATAGCTAAAAGTTAGAAACACAAATGTCCACCAACTGGTGAGTAAATCAAATAGGGTGTATTCATACAATGGAGTATTATTTGGCCATAAAATAGAATACAAAAGCGTGCTACTACATGGATAAATCTTGAAAAACATTATTCTAAGTGAAAGGACTGGCCACAGTATTGTTGGATTTCATTTTTGTTAATATAACCTTGGAGACTGTTGTTCCCCCGGGGGGTGGGGGGGGGGGGGGGGGGGGGGTGGCTACTAACGCCTATGGGCTTCATTTTGTGTTGATGAAAATGGTCTAGAACTGGATAAAGTTTATGGCTGCACAGCTTTGTGAATATACTGAAAACGACTGAATTACACACCTTAAAAGGATGAATTTTCGGATCTGTTTGAGGTAGAAAATAACATAAACATTTAAATTTTTTATTATCTTTTTTTTTTTTTTTTTTTTTTTTTTTTACAAACTCTCTGTACTGTTTGCAATAAATTACTTTACATGGGGTGCCTGTGTAACTCAGTTGGTTGAGTACCTGGCTCTTGATTTTGGCTCAGGTCATGACCCCAGGGTTGTGGGACTGAGCCTTGTGTTTGGCTCCATGGTGTGGAGCCTGCTTGGGATTCTCTCTATCCCTCTGCCCCTCTTAAAAAACAAACAAAAAACAAAAAACAAAACAAAAAAAGCTTTACAAAGGAAAATACAACATTGTTGAGAGTCTAGCTATAGACTCCAACAGAGGTGTTTCCCACTAGCGGGGTAAATAGTGGTGCCCTGCATGAGGTTTTCATTGGTTTGGCAAAAATGCAAATGAGTTCTACAGACATGTACCACATTGGTGTAAGTTTGCCAACTTCCCTTTCCTGGGGAAGGTCTTTTTTTTTTTTTTTTTTTTTTGGAGAGAGCAAGCAGGGGAGGGGCAAAGTGAGGGGACAGAGGATCTGAACCAGGCTCTGCCCTGACAGGCTGACAGCAGCCAGCTCGATGTGGGGCTTGAACCCACAAATCTCAAGATCATGACCTGAGCCCAAATCAGACGTTCAACTGACTGAGCCACCCAGGTGCACCTTGGGAAGCTCTTTCATATGCTGTAAGTTCAAGTCTGTTGATCATGAAGGCTGTGAAAACAGGCTTGGTTTTTGTGGCAGTGGTAGCTGATGCTTGTTTTTGCAGTGATCTCCCTTGGCAAAATGAAAAGCTGGAAACTACAAATGTCCCCAGAATTTAAGGGGGAAGGAGGTTTCCGGAAGCTGGATGCCTATGTGGGGCCCGTTGCCTTTGTGGACATAGGGGAAGTCTCTGGAGTTTTGTCCTTGAGTTAGAGTAGACAGAACAAGACTGCCATTGCCCGGATGGCAAATACCAGCTAAAACAGAAAGGTTGGGATTCAGCACAGCACCCCATTTGTTCACCTCTCTAAAGAATATGTTGTTCTTTCTTTTAAATATAGGGAAATGGGAAGAGCACAGAAATAGCCCATCATCTTATCATTCAGAAACCAACTAACAGGGGCGCCTGTCTGGCTCAGTAGTTAAGCATGCAGCTCTTGATCTTGGGGTTGTAAGTTCGAGCCCCACGTTGGGTGTAGAGATTACTTAAAAATAAAACCTTAAAATAAGTAAATAAGATCTTTAAAAAAAGAAGCCCAACTATCATTTTCAAAATAGTAATATATACACATCTTATCTCCCTCCATCCTATCCACTCCTAAAGTGCCCCTCCACCCCTAGCCCGCAGACACTGAGCCAAGCCTTACAAAGTGTGTTTCCTCCAGTCATGTCACAGGATTATGTGAAGAAGGTGCACAGGGAAGAAAGAACCGACCTGGGCCAAAGTGAAATGAGAAGCCTCGTGTCCCATGTACCAAGTACTTGTTTACTGGCTCTCCTGCAGCATTGTCTGTAATCATTTTTAGAAAAGGGATGGGGTGGGTAAAAGAAATCATCCAGTGGAGTCTTACATATTGACTAGAAAAGTTTTTTGTAAAACACAACACACATTATTTCCAGAATAAAGGCATTCCATAGATACAAATCTAGCAAACAGAAACACAAACCAATGGGATTGGGATTATACTTTTAAAAGGCCACTGGACACAAGCCCTGCAGTGTCTATTGTGAAGTGCTCAGGGGCAAGTAGCCTTGAGGAAACTTGGGTGTGAGATTTCCACCAGGCGTGGGAGGAGGGCCTTGGGGAAAAACACTGTACCCAAACAGCAGGTGAATGTGCTCACAGCCCAGGACGGGTGGTGAGGACCTCTGGCTAACAGCTCCTGCTGGTGCTGGTCAGAGAAAGCCCAAGAGAGAGATTCCTCAGAAGAGGAGGGCTATAAGGGGACTGGAAGAAAAAGTCCAGTCCGGACATTTGCTCAGGAAAGGAAGGAGCAAAGTCATGGTGAGTTAAAATCTGGTACCCTTAAGATCAGTAGATTTAAGGCCTGTCAAGGTAATTAAAAATTTCCATCAGGTGACTCTGTCAGAGAGGAGAAAACTGAGTGGTTCCTGTTTCACCCCCCTAGTGCTTTAGGGACTTTTCTGGAGTCGGTAGCTAAGACAAGATCCTGAACACATTTCATCAGTGGAAGAGAGAGGAAAGCGGCAGGCTTTCCAGCTGTGGCTTGGCCACTCTTCAGTTCCCAGGACATCAGTTCGGGCTCCTGGCCCAAGACTGGCGGGCTTAGGTGGGAGGAGATCGGGAGCGGATGGGAGAGCTGGTGAGGAAGGTAGTGTAGGGACTGTCCCCAAACACGTTGGCATAAGATGACTTGAGGAACTGGACGTAGTTCTGCATGCTGCGATTGGTGCTCTCCGACTGCTCCAGGCGATCTTTGAGGTCTTGCAGCCGGCTCTGGTAGCGACGGTCAGCCTATGAGGAGCAACAAAAAAGGAGTCAAGTGTGTGAAATGTCCAGGGCGGATCCCTAGAGACTTGGTCAGGGGTTGCCAGGAGCTGAGGGCAGGAGAATGGGCGTGACTGCTAATGGGCACAGGGTTTCTTTCCGAGAAGAGTCTAAACTTAGACTGTGGTGGCAATGGCGCACCTCCGTGAACACACTAAAAAACACAGAATTGTACCATTGAAAGGAGTGAATTTTATGGTATGTAAATGATATCTTAACAAAGCTGTTGATTTAAAAAAAAAAAAAAAGGAATCTGCCTGGGATATCCCTAAGGGATTGGAAAGTGAGTTGAGAAAAATCAAACCATGTCATATTCCTAAAAACCTCCATGAAACACCTTGCCCTGCAGGCCCCAGGAAGCTAAAATCTCAATCCACTCCCTTCTCTCCAGCCCCCGCCCTCCAGCCTGACTCACGTCATCTCGGCTCCGCCGCAGCTGGCTGAGCTCCGTCTTGGTCCTGCTCAGCTGGGTCTCAAGGTCCAGGATTTTGTTCTGGGCAGCTCGCTCCTTGGAGACTGCATGCTCCTTGGTCTGTTCCACCTGCCCAGAAGGCACAGAGGTGGGGCTGGCTTACCTGACACGGGGAGCACCTGGCACCCGGAAGGCTGAGCCACTCCCACTCTGGTCTCGCACATCACTACGGATGGTTCTCTGGTGCCTTGTGGCAGGAGCTAACTCCAGGGACTTCTGCAGCCCACTTCACCTGCCCTTTCCCCACACCCCCAAGAATCATCACCTAAGCTGTGGAAAACCTGGCTGAGTCCCACGCAGGCAGCAAGTGAATGAGCCATCGTGATCAAGTGCCAAAGCCTTTACAGTAATTGCTCATTTGATCCTTGGGACAAATTCGTGAGGCAGGTGCCACTACTGCACCCCCTTTTTTAGATGGGGCAATAGGCTCTGAGAGGTCAGGTGACTTGGCCCAAGGTCACAGAGCTGGTTAGCAATGGATTCAAGACTGACCTGCCTCCTAGCATCTTCGATGGCGCTCTCCAACTGCCTGGCCAGGCTCCCACATTCCCGTGTTTTCTCCTCTAGCCGCAGCTGGGACTGGTGGATCGCTTCCTCCCTCTTGGCAATCACCTGTAGGAACTCGATATTCTGGGCGCTGGTTGCCTCCAGTTTCCTAGATGGAAGCACTTAATCAGATCTGGCTCGTACCCCGACCTGTCCTGTTCCACCCCGCCAGGAGGCTGCCAGCCACCCCTGGGCTGGGGGTCTCATCATGCCAAGAGTCTCCAAGGAACCACAGGAATAAACCAAAGAAACCTGCTGATCAGCAAGGCAGCAAGCAGGGAGCCGAGAAGCCAGGGCAGCTCAGGACTGTGTGGAGAGTAGGCGGGCAAGCACAGACGAGCATGCCTGTTGTTAGTAACACAGCACCTTGCAGCTAAGGAAGGTGGGCGCCACCATTATCCCCACTTTACAGAGGAAGAAACTGAGGCACTGAGGTCATTGGCCCAAGGTCAGCACAGCTGGCAGGTCTGTCACCCAAACCCATGCCCTCAACTTGTGCTCACTGCTGCCCCCTCAGCAGAAGGACATCAGCTGGTACCCCCTCTACTGCTTATGTGATCCACCGGGGGGTCGCAGTGACTCCTGATGGGCACACGTGGTCCCCACTGCAATTCCAGAACACCTTCCAATTGAAAGTTCTGTAAGTCCTGCTGAGTCCAGCTGCATGTTGGAAGCCAGGGGACCAGAGCGGAGCCTAGGAGCCCAGCCCAAGTCCCCACATGCAGGCTGCACGAGCCACCTGGGCAGCCAGAGCATCCCAGGGCCAAAGGCCTTGCATCTCTAACTAAGGCTCCAGCCCTCATTTTACAGATGCTAAGAGCTCCAGAGGAGGGCAGTCAGGGGGCCTATGTCGCAGCTTTGCCAAATACCAGCTGTGTCACCCTGGGCAAGTCACTTAGCCTCTCTCCATGCTCGGTTTCCTCATATTCAACATTGGGATAATAGCAACTAATACACACTAACTATATGGTGCATTTTTCTGTGCCAGATAATGCGCTAAGGCCTTTGAGGATTATCTCCTGGAAGACTTTCGATAACCTCATGAGCTAGATTGTTACCCCTACCTTGATCCCTTTCTCAAGGTGAGTAAACAGAGGTTCAAAAGGGTTCAGTGATTTGCTCAAGATCACAATGCAGGTTAAGTGGCCAAGTTGGGACCCAAGGCCAGGACTTCTGACTCCAAAAGCTGTACTCTTCACCTGACTGCCTCTAATAGTCCATAGGTAAAAGAGAAAAATCAGATCAGAAAGGTCTTGGGGATGGGGCGCCTGGGTGGCTCAGTTGGTTGAGTGACCAACTTGAGTTCAGCTCAGGTCTTGATCTCAGCTTGTGGGTTCGAGCCCCGCGTCGGGCTCTGTGCTTACAACTTGGAGCCTGGAGCCTGCTTGGGATTCTGTGTCTCTTTCTCTCTCTGCCCCTCCCTGACACATGCTGTTTTTTTTTCTCTCTCTCTCTCTCAAAAATAAACATTAAAAAAAAAAAACAAACAGGGGCGCCTGGGTGGCGCAGTCGGTTAAGCGTCCGACTTCAGCGAGGTCACGATCTCACGGTCCGTGAGTTCGAGCCCCGCGTCGGGCTCTGGGCTGATGGCTTAGAGCCTGGAGCCTGTTTCCGATTCTGTGTCTCCCTCTCTCTCTGCCCCTCCCCCATTCATGCTCTGTCTCTCTCTGTCCCAAAAATAAATAAACGTTGAAAAAAAAAAATTAAAAAAAAAAAAAACAGAAAAAAAGAAAGATCTTAGGCAAGGATGATCAGAAATGAAGAGCAGAATGAGGTGGGGGGGGGGGGGGGGGGGGGCACGGGAATGCCCCCTCACCGCCTTATATTGGTCCTGCTGGTTTGCTCGGGTGAAGTGTGCCTTTTTGGTAGGTAGAGCCTATGGGTGGTCTGAACTTGACCACACCGTTCCGGAGCATCCCCCAGTCAAAAGACCATCTTCCTCTCTCCCACAATGCTTACCACTGCAATGGAAGCAGCTTTTCCTCTGGGGTCTGCCCAGTACCTTCTAGGGCCTCGAGTCCCTCAAACACTTCTGCACACTAAGCCCAAAGCAGCTAAGTGGCTGAAAGTCTCAGGTCCTAGGAAGAGGACAGAGATGGGACCAAGTGCCTCTAACCTCTCCAGTTCATCCACCTTCAGACTCAGCTGTTTATTTTCCTTCTGGGAAGCCTGATGTTTCTCTCTTGCCATCTCCAGCTTGTCCCCCTGATGTTCGATCTAAAATGACAGGAACACAGACTGGTTTATGAAGGAACTTCCCTGTGCAGCCCTCCCTTCCCCCTAGGACCTGTCATCCACACCCAGGAGGGAGACACGCTGCCCTCAGCAGGCATCCAAGTCTCAACGCACAACCTGGACGAGAGGGGAGAGTGGGGACAGGTTAGGCCCGACTCCCGTGAAGGCCTTCCCGCACGTAGAGAAGCCAGGTTTGATCCCGAAGAACCACGGCGACGCTTTCTTGATCAGGAGAGGCCACTCAATGGGATCCGGGGCAGACATGAGAAGGCAGAAGCAGATGCTGGGCTAAACTGGCCCACACGACATGCCACAGAGCGTTACCAACTACACTGTCGGCACCGCTGATTTCATTCTCTCTTTAAATGGGGACGAGTACAGGCAACAGGAAACCTATCAAGTCTTTCAGGCTGGCAAGTTTGAGAAGTTATCCAGAGGGCCGCTGTACACAGAAGCGTCAGATATCAGGCTCTCGAGGCCCTGAGAATACTCAGGTTCAAGGGCAGGCAGGCAATTTAAGAGGACTGCGAATGTGGGCTTGGGAAGCAGGTGCAACTGGCTGAGTTCCAAACCCTGGTCACTAACTCTCAGCTCTGGGACCTCAGGAAATTAGGCCTCTATGCCTGGGGCTGCTTTCTGGAAAACGGAGAAAAAGAATATCTACACCTCACAACATTCCTGGGAGAATGCCGGGGGAGAATACTGGCGCACAAAGTCCGTGCTCGAAAAACAATAGCTACTTTTGTTATTACAAGGAAGGAGGTCAAAACGGAGGGAGGGCCTCGCCCAAGGTCCCACTGCAAACGAGAGGCATGTAATTTCTTAGACTGTATGTAGGCAGGATCCCAGTAACCCAGAGGCAGACTGCTTCTGGGAGGAAGGGAGCCCTCTTTCTGGACAGAACCTCAGGCAATGGACCTGGTAAGAGTCGGGAAAGGCAGCTGGAGCAAGAGAACGTTGGGAGAGAGAACATCCCCCCCTCCCCCCAGGCTGGGTGTCTCCCCCTGGGGGTGTGGCCGAGCACTGCAGCAGAGCATGAAGGGCAGAGGGACTCGAAGCACAGGCTGGGGGGCGGGGCAGCACCGGAGAGTGACGGCTCCTATAACTACAATCACTTTGTGCAAACACAAGGCATTTGGCACACCAGACTTTTATTTCACAGCACTGATGATCGCTCACTCCTTTCAGAAAGCAGCAGCCAAGAAAAAGGAAGTGGTCCTCCCTTGGGGGGGGCGTGCAGCTCATCTTGGTAAGCGGGCCCCTGCTCTGGCCAGTTCGTGGGACCCTTTCTGCCAGTCCCTTACCCGGCTGCGCAGGTCTGATATGATGGCTGTGAGGTCGATGTTCTTCCTCTCGTAGCCCTGCAGCTGGTCCTGGCACTCTGCCAGCTTAGCCTCTGTGATCTTGAGGATGTCAGGCAGCTGCTGCAGGTCAGCCAGCTGGGACTGGAACTGCCTACGGGCCTGTAGTGGGGAGAAAAACCCACCGTTGGGAAGGGCCCCCGCTGCTTGTGGGACCAAGCAGAGTCCTTTGGAATTAGGGCAGGGCTGCCGGCGGTCCCCAGAAGAGGATCCTGTGGGACAGCAGGAATGTGGCCTGCCCTCCCCACAGGCCACTGGCAGCGGCAGGCTCTTCTCCAAGGGACACAATGGGCCCTAACTTACCACCTGAGCCTGCCACTCCTTTCGTCATTGAATAACAAAGGCAATCACGTAGCAAATACCAGGACCTTGTTACTCTGCTGAGAGCTCTCTGAACTACTCAATGAATTCATACAACAACCTATCAGCTTGGTGCTGTTGTCCCAGTGGAAGGACTCTAAGGATCAAGGGAGGAAAGTCATTTCCCTAAGGCTGCTCAGCTAGAAACTGATAGAGACAGGGGCGCCTGGGTGGCTTAGTTAGTTAAGTGTCTTGATTTCCGCTCAGGTCATGATCTCACAGTTTGTGAGTTTGAGCCCCACATCGGGCTGCATGCTGACAGTGTGCACTGATAGTACAGAGCTTGCTTGGGATTCTCTCTCTCCCCCCCTCTCTGGGCCCCCCCCCCCAATAAATAAATAAACATTTAAAAAAAAAACAAAAACTGGTAATAGAGCCAGGATTAAGGTCCAGTCTAACTCCAAAGCCCCTAGGAAGGCAATCCCAATGCTACAGCTCAGAGGAGAAGGTCAGAACTCTCTGATTTAGCCCATCCCTGTATTAACAAGGAGACTGGGGGCACCTGAGTGGCTCAGTCAGTTTAGCAACTGACTTTGGCCTAGGTCATGATCTTGTGATTCTTGAGTTCGAGCCCCACATCGGGCTCTGTGCTGACAGCTCACAGCCTGGAGCCTGCTTCGCATTCTGTGTCTCCCTCTCTCTCTGCCCCTCCCCTGCTCAGGCTCTGTGTCTCTCTGTCTCTCAAAAATAAATAAATGTTTAAAAAAATTTTTTTTAACAAAGAGGCTGAGGACCAGATGGGGCAGGGACTTGCCCAAGGCTATGACACAGGTTAGTGGCTGGGCCTGGACTACTCAGTCCATCTCTAAAGGTAACAGTAATGGGAATGCAAGCTGGTGCAGCCACTCTGGAAAACATTATGGAGGTTCCTCAAAAAATTAAAAATGAAACTACCCTACGACCCAGCAATGGCACTACTAGGCATTTCTCCACGGGATACAGGTGTGCTGTTTCGAAGGGACGCATGCACCCCCATGTTTATAGCAGCACTCTCGACAATAGCCAAAGGATGGAAAGAGCCCAAATGTCCACTGATGGAAGAATGGATAAAGAAGGTGTGGTACATATAGACAATGGAGTATTACTCGGCAATCAAAAAGAATGAAATCTTGCCATTTGCAACTACGTGGATGGAACTGGAGGGTATTATGTTAAGTGAAATTAGAGAGTCAGAGAAAGACAAAAATCATATGACTTCACTCATATGAGGACTTTAAGAGACAAAACAGATGAACATAAGGGAAGGGAAACAAAAATAAAAACAGGGAGGGGGACAAAACAGAAGAGACTCATAAATATGGAGAACAAACTGAGGGTTACGGGAGGGGTTGTGGGAGCGGGGATGGGCTAAACGGGTAAGGGGCACTAAGGAATCTACTCCTGAAATCATTGTTGCACTATATGCTAACTAACTGGGATGTAAACTTAAAAAAATTAAAATAGGGGCGCCTGGGTGGCGCAGTCGGTTAAGCGTCCGACTTCAGCCGGGTCACGATCTCGCGGTTCATGAGTTCGAGCCCCGCGTCGGGCTCTGGGCTGATGGCTCAGAGCCTGGAGCCTGTTTCCGATTCTGTGTCTCCCTCTCTCTCTGCCCCTCCCCCGTTCATGCTCTGTCTCTCTCTGTCCCAAAAATAAATAAACGTTGAAAAAAAAAAATAAAAAAAAAAAAATTAAAAAAAAAAAAAAAGATAAAGGTAATAGTAAGATGACCCCTTTGTCTCTAGGGATCCAAGCTGTCTCTAAAAGAATAAGGTTCTTTGGGGAAAGGGGAAGGAGAGGCACATCTTTGGGTTGGTGCAGAACAAAACAGGCATGGCCAAGACCTGGCAGATCTTAGCACCTGAATCCACTTGGATTTGCTCTAAGCAGGGGAGATTATTTTAAGGAAACTGAAGAAGAAAACCAGGAGGAAAACAGCAGCGAGACAGCGAGAGAGAGAGAGAGAGAGAGAGAGAGAGAGAGAGCGAGAGCAGGGAGAAGGCACATACACAGTAGTGTGGACCAGCCCAGCAAGGAGAAAACTCAATTTTCTGGTCGAAATCAAGGAAGCCCAGAGGGACAGACTGGCAGACCCAGGACTGGATGGCGGAAGAAAGCAAGGAAGGGGAGCAGTACCGCTTCGATCTCTTTGTTCATCTCATCTTTAAGGATCTTGTTCTCTTTGTCACAGCGTTCTAGCTGGGCGGCCACTTCATCAGCCTCCAGTCTGGTCTTCATCACCTAGGAGCCGCCAAAGCATTGGGCCGAGTTTCAGTGAAAAACACCTTTCCACCCGACCCTTCCTGGGAGAGGCCTCCTGGCTGACCTCGCGCAGATCACCTACCTGACTCTTATAGTTGTCGATCATCCCTTCATAGTTCTTAACCGACGCCTTCAGCTGCTGCACCTCGATGTGCGCCTGATTGAGCTTGTCCTCCATCGGGGCGAAACTAGCCTAGAAGGGGTGCCTACTGAGTAACCCGCAGGAAGCTTCCCAGAGCAGACAGCCATCCCACCCTCACCTCCCACTGCAAGTGGCCAGCCGGGGGAAGCCCTGACGCCTCACACCCACACCCGAAGTCAAGGTGCGCCAGGGCAACTCAAGTGAAGAAAGAACTTGACCACTGAGCGATGGGGGGCCTAGGGGCACCGACCTCCCACACAATCAAAAATGCACATAGAACTTTTGACTCCCCCGAAACTTAACTATTTCTAGTAACCTACTGTTGACCGGAAGACTTCCCAATAACACATAGGCAATTAATACCTATTCTGTATGCTAGATGTCTTAGATACTGTACTCTTACAATAAAGTGAGCTAGAGCAGAGAAAACGTTGGGGAAATCATAAGGAAGAGAAAATACACGTATAGTCCTGAACTGTATTTATCCAAAAAAAAAATCCGCATATAAGTGGACCCATGCAGTTCAAGGGTCAAGTGTAGATGCAAGAAAGCGACCCCTGTGTTTTCTTGTTCTTATTACAAAAGCAATACATAATTGTTAAAGACTATGGAGGTAAGACCAAGGAAAACTAATTGTGATGCATGATGATTGCACCAAGGGATGTCTTGATTTATGGCTTTCTGTCAGTAGCTGAGTACTTTTTTTTTTTTTTTTCAGCAAGAATGGGATTGATTATATTGTACTTACTGCTTTGCAACATGCTTTTGCAAGTAACAACGATGTTATACCTACTTCTCAAGTCAACAAATGTCCTCCTACAGCCTAAACGTTCACCTCAGTAGATGGAACAAAAGAAATCATTGTATCTCAATACAGTAAAACAATATGCAGTCACTGAAAGAGATAAAGCTAAAAAACAAAACAAAACCAAACAAAACAAAACCCAAACCTGACCTAAAAAGATATCCGCGAAGTATGGTTGAGTGAGAAAAGCAGGCTGCAGAATAATGGGTACGTATGTGTTTGAATGTCTATGTTAGTATTGGGGGAAAACAACTGGAAAAATACCTATGTACAGTTAAGGAAGAACAAGACTTCCGCGTCACATTTGTGCACCGTGGTAAACTTCCACTGTGAACTTTGTAATCATCATCTAAGACAACAGGCTCCTAAAAACATTATTTTGAATGGCCGCACTGTGTTACGCTTCACAGACACACATACTGTAACCAACCCCCTAACCACTTGCTAGGCGTGGGGGCTGACTTTCACTTCCCCAGCAACCGCCCCTCCCCCGCGAGTGGCTCCAGTGGGAAAGGCTGGCTGACGGTACCAAGTGTCCCCAAGGAGTCACGGAGCAACTCTTGCCTTTCACACATCCCTGACGGGAAGGTGAATTTGTACAACTGTCTTATTCTGTGGTGACTTCTACCAAAGCCGAATTTATGCTCGCTATCTGATGACCCGGCAACTCTACCTCAAGGTAGAATTTAATTTGCAAATTCTGGGCGGCTCAGTCGGTTAAGCATCCGACTTCAGCTCATGTCACCATCTCGCCGTTCGTGGTTTGAGCCCCGTATCAGGCTCTGTGCCTGATATCGGGCTCTCTCTGCCTCTCCCCTGCTCGTTGGCTCTGTCTCGCTCAAAACATGAATAAACGTTAAAAAAAAAAATACAAAAAAAAAAAAAACACCAAACAGGTGCACCCAAAGGTACACGAAGATATCCACTGACAGTAGAATGGATAGATCTACTGTGGTGTGGTCGTGCAACAGCAGACCGGACAGCATTAAGAATGAGACCCGTCACACGGCACAGATTGCTCGCAACCATAATGCTGTATGAAAGCCAGGCACAAAATTCAAAACCAGGCTAGCTAACCTGTGGTGACTGAAGTAAGGATAATGGTCACCTTCACAGGGGGGCTTATAAGCAGGTGAGGTCACAGGGGTGCTAATAAGGTTTGGGTCAAGGTGACTGATGGACAAAAATGTGTTCACTTCATGAAAATTCTAGAATGTGTGTACCTTGCCATACGTCATACTTCTTTTAAAATCAATCTGAACAAATAAACCAGTAAAAAAAAAAAAAAAAAAATTAATCTAGGGGTGCCTGGCTGGCTCAGTTGGTTAGGTATGTGACTCTCGATCTCAGGTTTGTGAGTTCAAGCCCCAAGTTGGGTGTAGAAATTACATAAAAATACGGGGTGCCTGGGTGACTCAGTCAGTTAAGCATGCCACTCTCGGTTTTGGCTCAGGTTATGAGCTCAGGTTTCGTGAGTTCGAGCCCCACATCAGGCTCTGTGCTGATGGCGCAGAGCCTGCTTGGGATTCTCTCTCTTTTTCCTCTCTCTCTGACCCTTCCCCACTCACTCTGTCTCTAAACAAATACACTTAAAAAAAATTCTTTTAAAAAAGAAATTACATAAAAACAAAATATTTTAGGGGCACCTGGGTGGCGCAGTCGGTTAAGCGTCCGACTTCAGCCAGGTCACGATCTCGCGGTCCGTGAGTTCGAGCCCCGCGTCAGGCTCTGGGCTGATGGCTCGGACACTGGAGCCTGTTTCCGATTCTGTGTCTCCCTCTCTCTCTGCCCCTCCCCTGTTCATGCTCTGTCTCTCTCTGTCCCAAAAATAAATAAATGTTGAAAAAAAAAAAAAAAACCAAAATATTTTAAAAAATAAATAAACAAGCCCACATGTCATTGTCCAGATCAATTAATAGGATCCAACCTGGCTCTGAAATATGAACCTTGGTTCAGGTGCCTCTCGTCCCTGCTGTGCTGGGTGTATAGCAAGTGGTTAAAAGCCGAAACTCCAGAACGAGAATCGGCTTCAAATCCAAACTCCAACACTTCCAAGGGCAAAATCTGGGCAACAAACCTGACCCCTCTCGAAGCCTGCTTCTTTATTCTATAAAGCAGAGACGACCACCCTATTATCAGGAGGTTAAAGGGAGAGTGGATACACATGAAGGGGCCAGCAGCCCCCCAGGTGTCAGTGTCCTCCTCCGATGGCTGAGTGTGCGTGTTAAGTGTCTCACATGCATTGCCACATTCTCACCAGGCACCCTTTCCTCCTGCTAAGGAAACCTCGGGGACAAAGGATGAACCGTCTAACCCGGGGCCTGTACTAGCAAGAGGCGGTCAGGACTTGAATCCAGGCCCGACTCCGGCGCACGCCCTCCTAATCAGGCTCCTGCCTCCAGGCCCCCTGAAGAACCCCGGGTCATCCTTGGGGCCCCACCGAGAGTACCCCACCAGCAGCGCCACTGTCCTCCACCCATGGTGCCAGCCTGCTCTCACGACAGACCTTCAGCCTCTCGTTCTCTAGCTTGAACGCGGAATACTCAGCAGTCTGCCGGTGTAGTCTCTCCACCAGGCTGTCCCGGTCTTCCCGCATCTTCTCCTCCAATGTTTGTTGTTGGTTTACAAGATCTGTCACCCGGCTGGGAGGTCGCAGAGTGAAAGCAGACAAAGAGAAGCAATTGCATGGGTTCTGAGGAGCCGGGTCTTTGTGTGGCGTGGGCCCAAGGGTTCCTCCCCAGCCAGTCCCATCTCTGTGCCCTGTCTGCCACTGTGGCGTTCCCACGTACCCCACCTCTTCTGACAGCCTTCAGATTGGTCTCCCATTCCACCCCCTCCAAAAGCCTTCTGTGTCCTGATCCTCCCATGAGGCCAAGACACTCCCTAAAGACAAGAACCAGAGACGGGGTCGCTTCCCAGCTCTCCGTGGCACCCCCTGGATCTCAGTCCAGCAGGTCTTAAAGTCAGGACAGAACTCCGAGCCTGGGTGGTCAGGGACACCCCCAGACATTACACTTCCTTGTTCACAGGTGTGAACACTCGCCTAGCACGGGTAGGGACTGCAGTGAATGTATACGGCACGATGGGAGAGAAGCCAACTGCCCCTGCCCTCGCTCTCTCCCCCTTTCCCTCCATCACTCATCAGGGCTATAATCCAGTAACGGAGGACTGTGGCCTCGCAGGAGCATTCGGGCTCACAGACCCAATACAGAACCTTTACACGGTATGTGCTCTCAGTAATGATCAATTACAGTTCATTCGGCAAATATTTGCTAAGCACAGACTAGGCCCAAGCAAACATATCCCGTTGTTTTACCCGGCAATCTCCTCCTCAGCCTTAAAAACCCAGTTCCGGGATGCCCGGGTGGCTCGGTTGGTTGTGTCCAACTTCAGCTCAGGTCATGATCTCACAGTTTGTGAGTTCAAGCCCCACACCAAGCTCTGTACTGACAGCTTGGATTCTGCTCTGGATTCTGGGTCTCCCTCTTTCTCTGCCCCTCCCATCCTCCCTCCCTCTCTCTTTCTCCCTCTCTCTCTCTCTCTCTCTCTCTCAAAAATAAATAAAAACATTAAAAAAATCCAAAACACCCAGTTCAGACTTCCCTTTCTCAGGGCATCTCTTCCCCAATGCCTCTCATCTGTATCACGTGTCCTTCTACCTTCACTATCTGTAGATAATGAGTAGATGCTCAATAAATATCTTTCAAACGAACGAACACATGAATATAGGTGACACTGAGGACGTTTGAATGGTCACTGGTGCCTAGTGGCGAGAAAAGTGTGAGTTCACTCCCCGGCAACTTTAGGCCATTTTGGCCTCCTACTCTGACCTTCTGAGGGCTGGGCAACACAGCTGCCGTTACTGGGCAGACGACAGAGAGACGACATGATTCCGGCCCTCTGGGGGGCGGGGAACACAGCCGCCCTTACTGGGCAAGCCACAGAGAGAAAACATGATCCACCCCCCCCCCCCCCCCCCCCCCCCCCGACACAAGAATGAGGACACCAGTGTGCACGCCCAGTTCCCACGCTGTGCACACCGGGACCCAGCTCAGCCCGGGGACCGGCAACAGACTTAGCCCTGTGTGAGCAGAGAGTTCTGGCCCCTCCACGGCCCCCGCCTGGGCCGCCACACCTCAGCCCAGTGCGGCCCCTGACTGACGACACTACAAGGCAGCCGCGAGGGCGCTGGGGCCCCCCTCAGGCTGCCAGGCTCCTTCCACCCGTCTGCCTGCTTCCCTCATCAGCCCATGCACCGTCGCCTAAACTCACGTACTCATTCAGGACGATAATTTCCAGCTCCAGGTCTCCCTTGTCTTTCACAACTTGATTGTAGCGGCTCCTCCATGATTCCAGAGTGGATAAAGCCTCAGCGACATAAAGATCCTGGCAACATGGGACAACAGGGCCCGTCAGCCAGGGGTCAGCGCTGAAGCCGAGGCAGCTGGGGGCTGGGCTCACCCTGGACGACTCTTCACCCCTGCAGTCCCTTTGCAGAGAGCACCCAGGGTGATTACGTGAGCCCAGCGGCAGCTTCTCGATTTCTAGCCGTCACATGCGCCCTACTCGCAAATCCTTCCTCAACCGTCATTCCCACCCACAAAACTGACATAGGCTAAACCCCCTCTAATCTCTCGTCTCCAGCCAGCCAGCCAGCCACCCCGCTTTCATCCTTTTACCCATTTACTCACCCACTGCCCCCCGCCCCCCCGCCCACCGGCTCATTCACCCTTCCACTATCACCATCCCTCCGCACCCCCACCGCCTGCCGCCACCCCGGCCGCCCTCCGGGAAGGCCTGCCACCTTGTCAGCAAGTTGCACATGCAGCTGCTCAGCATATTCCTCACTCTTCTCAGCTCGTTCCTTCTGGGCTCGGATGGCCTTCTTTAAGGTTTCTTTGTCCCGGTCTCCCTTTTGCTTTAATTCCTTCAGTTGCTCCATGATGGCCTCCACTTCTGCCTTGTGCTGGTTCCCACTGCGCTCCAGGTTCTGGGAAGGAAGGGCCAGGAAGGGTCGGGGGAGTGGGCAGGGGGCAGGAAGAGACAAGAAAGGCAGAGACGGAGGGCAGAGACGAGGAAAGGGGACCAGCGAAGAGAGGGGATGGGGGACAGGGAAAAAGAAAATGGGTCACCAACTGCGTGGGGCCTTAGGGCTCTCTAAATGCAGGCCAGGGATGAGGGCCATTCCCAGCTCTCCGTGGCACCTCTCTGGGTCACTGAACCCATCGGGTCTTAATGTTAGGACAGAACTCTTCCTTCAGCTCCCAGTGCTGTGGTCAGAAGGATCTCTCACTCACTCAGCAGAGCTATGATCTCAGAGGGTCCCTAGCTCACACAGGCAAGCAGCAACTGAGACCGTGCCTTCCCCAGGGGTAGTTAAAAGACCCAAGGACCTAAGGGATTAAGTGACTGGCTCAGGGTCATGGCACCAAACCCGGTCACTCCTGGGAAGGGCACCCAAGGCCTCCCGGGGTCCACTGCTCTTGCCACTGTCCCAGAGTCTCTCTGAGGCAGAAGTGCCTTGGCAGCAAGTGCCCCATAAACCATTGAGGCAAAGCCTTACTGAGTGTGGCTCACCGCCCTGGGACTGCCATGTCCCGGCCCCTCCTTTCCCACCCGTGGGGCCAGCAGGTACCTTGATCTGCATGCACAGGCGACTGTTCTCTGCCTCTTTGCACCGGAGCTGGGCCTGCAAATGCCCCCGCATAGACTCCATGGATTTAGAAAGCTCGGACGCTGTCTTTGCTTGAGCCTTTGGAGAGAGCGAGAAAGTGGCAGAGCCAGCATTTGAACCCAGATTTCCAATTCCAGAGTGCATTCTCCCCACGAAACTCTACTGGCTCATAAGGAGGAGCAACTGTCAGGGATGGTACCTTCTCACATTGTATTTCCTGGAGAAGTTCTTCTACTTCCTTGTCCTTGTCTTGCAGTAGTAATAGCAGGCGCTGGAGAGAACACACACTGTCATGAGCTCCCTGGGAAGAGCAAGGGAGTCAGGCCCAGGGGGGACAGCCACTCCTGTGAGTGCCTGGGCAACAAGGCCCAAGATCCCGACTGTGACTGCCCATGTCCCAGAGACCCTGGCAGGAAGCATCCAATAACTGTATTGAACGTTCAAGACAACAAATACGTATTGATCTTGCAATTTAAGATAAAGTAATGTTAGGGGCGCCTGGGTGGCTCAGTTGGTTAAGCGTCTGACTCTTGATTTCGGCTCAGATCATGATCTCACAGGTCGTGAGTTCAAGCCCCGTATCAGGCTCCATGCCAGGCATTCTTTCTCTCCCTTTCCCTTGGCTCCTCCCCTGCTCACGCTCTCTCTCTCAAAAAAATTTAATTAATTAAATTAAATTAAATTAAATAATATTAGTCATGGGAAACAATGAAAAACAAAACAAAATGCTAAATTAGAATCCCCATAATCCCCCAGGCAAAGAGAACCACTGTTAAAACACATTAAGAAGTCTTGGGGCGTCTGACTGGCTCAGTTGCGCATCAGACCTCAGCTCAGGTCATGATCTCACGATTTGTGAGTTCAAGCCCCGCGTCGGGCTCTGTGCTGACAGCTCAGAGCCTGGAGCCTGCTTCTGATTCTGCGTCTCCCTCTCTCTCTCTCTGCCCCTCCCCTGCTCATGCTCTGTCTCTCCGTCTCTCAAAAATAGTAAACATTAAAAAAAAAATTGTTAAAAAAAAACACATTAAGAAGTCTTATGCAAAAATGTTCCTACAACATTTACCATAATGTGATTAAATCTTCTACACCTTTTGAAACAGCAAGTTAAAGTTTCAATTTACTGATGTATCATAATTTGGTTCCTGGGCTCTCAAGCTGGAGATGCAGATTTAGGCGTTATCCCCTCATGCTGAATCCCCGACTGTCACCTTTGGAGAGGCCTCGGGGGCCGAGCGCCCAACCCTGGGAAAGGTGGCTTTCATCTTCCTTCTCCCTTGGGAGACTCGTGTGGGCATTAATACCTCAAATACTCCAAAAGGTCTTGGGAGTTAACATGGTGAATTTTTTGTGCAGTTTCCCGATTTATGTGACCACAGATCACTCCCTGCTTTTGTTTCTGGCACCCATTAACATCGTCGAGGAACTTAGGGTTCCATGGACCAGCCTTTGGAGCGTGCTTCCTTGGGAGAGATTCCCAGAACTGGAATTGTTGAACCAAAAAGTCTACAATCCATAATGCAAATAAGGAAATTCAAGTAACAGGCTGATGGTTAGTAACTCCATCAGCACGAGCAGCATCCCTCAGGTTGGGTGTTCAGCTTGGTGGTTTCAAGCTTACAAGTGATCAACTAGACAAGCCCAGTGGAGCAGGCAAGGCAGGGGACATCAGCCCATTTTACAGATCAGGAAACTAAGACCCAAAGAAATGTCAGAGCGAGGCTCCGTGTCCCTCCAGCCCCTCTGCTCACTGTCGCCTAAAACCCACTAGATCCGCCAGGGGGCGCTGTGTTACCGCTTTCTCTGAGTCCGCCTCCGCCAGCCTTTTGAGTAGTGCTCCTTGTTGCTCCATTAGCCTTTCGGAATCCTTCAAGGGAAGGCACACAGGTCGTTAAGCAATGAACCCAGATGTCTACATCCTATGGATTCTTTCCCTTTTCCAAAACTTACATTTTCCAATTATAGGAATCATAAATAGATTGCAACCTCATTATAAAATAATCACCCTCATCCACCTCCAAACCCCACCCCATTGTTACTAGTTTGATGAGTGTCCTGCCTATCCTTTCTCTACGCATTTATATATAGCTACACCTAGAGAAATGTTATCTTTTGGGGGGTTGGGATGCGAAGGGATTTATGAGTGATTTGACCCAAATGATAGCATATTGTATTTTTATGCTACAACTTGGTTTTTTATAAAGAGCTTGAGGGATGCCTGGCTGGCTCAGTGGGTGGGGTGTGCAACTCAATCTCGGGATTGTGAGTCTGAGCCCCATGTTGGGTGTAGAGATTATTTAAAAATTTTAAAATCTTGAAAAAAAAAAAAAAAAACAAAAGCTTTATTGAGCTGAAAATTCAGAAACCATACCCATTTAAAAAGCACAATTTAGGGGCGCCTGGGTGGCGCAGTCGGTTAAGCGTCCGACTTCAGCCAGGTCACGATCTCGCGGTCCGTGAGTTCGAGCCCCGCGTCAGGCTCTGGGCTGATGGCTCGGAGCCTGGAGCCTGTTTCGGATTCTGTGTCTCCCTCTCTCTCTGCCCCTCCCCCGTTCATGCTCTGTCTCTCTCTGTCCCAAAAAAAATAAAAAACGTTGAAAAAAAATTTAAAAAGCACAATTTAGGGGCACAATTTAGGGGCTCAATCGGTTAAGCTTCCAACTCAGGTCACGATCTCGTGATTTGTGGGTTCGAGCCCCGCATCAGGCTCTGTGCTGATAGCTCAAAGCCTGGGGCCTGCTTCAGATTCTGTGTTTCCCTCTCCCTCTGTCCCTCTCCTGCTTGAGCTCTCTCTCTTTTCTCGCAAAAGTAAATAAATAAACATTTTTAAATAAATAAATAAATAAAATGCACAATTCAATGTTTTTTGGCACTCTCCATTATTAATTTTTTAAATTGTGGTAACATATCGCTAACATAAACCATGCCATTTTACATTTGGTTAAGTGTAAAATCCAGTGGCATATATAGTATATCCAAATATTGTGCAACCACCACAACTCTCCAGTTCCAGAACATTTCCATCATCCCAACCGAAAGACCCGTTAAAACACTCTCCTTTCCCTCCTCCCCTAGGCCCCTGCAGCCACTAATCGGCCTTCTTTCTCCAACAGGCCACTGCATTTTTAACCTCTCCCCTTGCACAGCCTCTGGGCAAGGAAGCTGTTCCCAGGTTGCATAAATGCAAACACTGTAGCAATGTACTGTGCTGGGCCAGACGTGTACCAAGTGTCTCTCTCCAGGGTGGAGAGAGGCGGCATGCCTGGGCCAGAAGGTCTGTGATCTGCGGCAGCTGAAATGACCTACAAAATGCCTGCACGGATTTGCATAGCCACGGGCAGGAGGAGGGCCCTGGGTGGCGGCCAGTCTTTCCAGCAGACTCCTGCTGCTTTAGCTTGCATTTCCCCCATCACTCAAGTTTATCAGCCACTGAGCTCCCTCTTCTTCCCCGACTGCCTGCTCACACCCTTGCCCATCTCTCCCAAACAGGCCGTGTCTGAGAACCATCTCTACTGTTCCGTAGAAGGGGGCCCGGCTCGCCTTCCCTTTTCCTCTCAGGCTCACAGGTCCCCTTCACAAGCCATGGCAGGGCTGGGAGTGGAGAGAGGCCAGCATCATGGTTTCTCCAGCAACAGGAAGAGGCAAAGAACACGGGATGAAAGTTAAGGCCTGTAGCTCCTCTCACTGTCCTTTACGCCGTGTCCTCCGAGCCTCCAGGGGGACACTACACAAACGAACACACAACTCTCACCAAATCCCCCATTCTAAGGAGCCATGGACTATGACCACCCCCATTTTAGAGAGGAGGAGATCGAGGCTGGGAGAAGTGAGGTGAGCTGCACGACATCACACAGCTGGAAATGGCAGCGGTGGGCCCTAAGCCAACCGACCCCACAGCCAGAGCAAACTCTCATCCACTGAGCATCCCGAGGAAGCACAGAGATGGGGGGTACTGTCCCAAGAGCCATGGGGGCAGGGGGAGAGGAGAGCCCAGACTCAACAGAGAGTAGCCGCTGTGGGTGGGAGTCCAGATTAGCTAACCCTTCATCTCCAACGGGAGATTCTGGGATTCTAGGACAGTAGAAGCTAAGGGGTCAAAAAGGAGACAAATTGAGTAGGAAGAGGTTTGTCTGGAGGCCCCAGTCCCAGGACAAACAGCAGCAGCCCCTACCACACCAAACAGCTATCATGTGCCAGGCAGTATGCCAATCCCCCATCCATGTCCTCACGTGATACCACGTGGAAGACGCTATTCCCATTTCGCAGGTGGGAAAACTGAGGCCCAGAGAGGTTAAAAATTGTCCAGCCAGGAACACCTGGTTGGTTCAGTTCGTTAAGCCTCCAACTCTTGACCTCAGCTCAGGTCATGATCTCACGGTTTGTGAGTTCAAGCCCTCTGTCAGACTCTGCGCTGACAGCACAGAGCCTGCTTGGAATTCTGTCTCTCCCTCCCTCTGCCCCTCCCTCCCCCTCTCTCTTTCTGTGTCTCCTCTCTCGCAAAATTAAAAAAAAAAAAAAGCAGTTAAAAAAATTGCCCACCCAAGCATATTGAGCCAGGCATTAAACAGGTATTAACTATTTTAAGAGAGTAATTTAGCTATAACTAATAAAACCGATAGAAATATATTCTAGAAACTCTCAAATACACCAGGATAGTATACACGAATGCCCCAAATAACAGTGCTTATTTAATAGCAAACAACTGAAAATACACCTCCATCAACAGAAGAAAGGATAAGTTGTGGAGTAGTCATAAAATGGAATATAGTGAAAATTAACTATCTTAGGGACAAAACCGGATGAATCTTATAAAAATATTGAGTGAAGGGGTGCCTAGGTGGCTCAGTTGGTTAAGCGTCCAACTCTTGATTTTGGCTCAGGTCATGATCTCATGGTTCGTGAGTTCAAGCCCCACATCGGGCTCTGGGCTGACAGTGCAGAGCCTGCTTGGGATTCCCTCTCTCCCTCTCTCTGCCCCTCCCCCATTCTCTCGCACATGCACTCTCTCTCTCTCTCTCTCTCCCCCCCCTCAAAAATAAATAACATTAAAAAATATTTTTTGAGGGGCGCCTGGGTGGCGCAGTCGGTTAAGCGTCCGACTTCAGCCAGGTCACGATCTCGCGGTCTGTGAGTTCGAGCCCCGCGTCAGGCTCTGGGCTGATGGCTCGGAGCCTGGAGCCTGTTTCCGATTCTGTGTCTCCCTCTCTCTCAGCCCCTCCCCCGTTCATGCTCTGTCTCTCTCTGTCCCAAAAATAAATAAACGTTGAAAAAAAAAAATTTTTTTTTTTTTAAATTTTTTGAGTGAAAAAAGCAACTCAGAAGAACACCTATGGAACAATATCATTTATGTAAGGTTTGAAAACATGCAAAACAATACTATATGTTGCTCAGATATATATGTAAGTGATAAAAAACTATCACATTGGAGAGAAAGGATCCCTCTGATAAGCTTATCATCAAAGGAGACATTTAATGACTCGGACAAGATTTTGTTTAGAAGCCTGGTCTGTGAGCACACGGCTTATATTCCTTATTTTACATACTCATTGGGGGGCACCTGGCTGGCTCAATCAGTAAAACAACAACTCTTGATCTTGGGGTTGTGAGATCAAGCCTCCCATTGAGTGTGGAGCCTACCTTGAAACTAAATAAACAGGGGTGCCTGGGTGGCTCAGTCGGTTAAGCATCGGCTTAGGTCTCATGATCTAACTTCAGCTCAGGTCATGATCTCGCAGTTAGTGAGCTCAAGCCCCACATCAGGCTCTGTGCTGACAGCTCAGAGCCTGGAGCCTGCTTTGAATTCTGTGTCTCCCCTCCTCTCTGTCCATCCCCCGCTCATGCTCTGTCTCTCTCTCTCTCAAACATAAAATAAACATTAAAAATTTTTAAATTAAAAAAATTAAATAAAAATTTAAAAAATAAACACAATGAATTAAATACTAATTTTTAAAAAATAAAACAAGAAGTTCACAATGCTAAACATAAAATAAAATAAAATAAAATAAAATAAAATAAAATAAAATAAAATAAAACAAAAGACACTATGGTCTCTTTGATTTGAACCAAACAGGAAGATGGCTGTTTTTGCCATCAGTCTTTCCAGAATCATTTGCTAATATAGAATATCTTTCAGAGACCATTTTTGAAGAAAAGTGCAGCCCTACCGTTGGTACTAATCATTACCCGTCCTCCATTTAACCAGGGGCCGAGCCCATCCCGGACTCCTCAGGTCCTTCCTGAGCCACCAGGTCCAGCTTTGACAACCAAGGCAGCACCCGTCAACCGGGGTGCCCAGCACTTCACGTGAACGTCTCGTCAGGTCAGGCCAGGCACTGATAGTACGTTCATTTCCCAGACGAGGAACAGGGGGGAACAGAGGCTCGGAGCAGATGGGCCCTTGGTGCCACGGGGTGCGGCTGAGTCCAAGCTCACCTCTTTGCAGTGCTGTTCCCTCAGCAGGTCTCGGAGGGTGCGGTTGGTCTCCTCAAACGTGCTCAGCTTCTGCAGGAGAAGTTCCTTCTGCCTCGTCAGGGTGTTGATGTCCGTGCAGGTCATTTGTTTCTCCTGGAAGACAGCAGGCAGTCTTACATGGTGCCAGGGAGAAGGGAGGAGCCAGGCCCCTTTTAAGAGGTGCTGGTGCCAGGAAGCCCAGGTGAGAAGCCCAGCGCTGTGTACAGGGCCGGAGCGGTCAAGGGCAGGCTTCCCAGAGGAGGTGGGCCTGCAAGGATGGGGCAGGAGCTGAGAACGACAAGGGACAAGGGCCGGGGCGCCCAGCATGGGCAAGTGCAGTTAAGGCAGGCTTCCTGGAAGAAGAGGAGGAGGAGGACGACACCTGGTGGCCGATACTCGCAGGAATCAAACTGTGGCTGACACTTGCAGGAATCAGACTTAGGCCTTGACTCACTGTGATCCCAGGAGACCCATGATGAGGTCAACTCAGAGCCCCTGGCCACCACAGGTCATCCTCGGGGATCAGGCCCCAGAAGTAAGAGTGGGGGTGGGGCTCGAGGAGTCCAGTGTGCCCTCCCCTGGCCTGGAGATGTCATAAAGTCAGCCTGATGACTGCGTACAGACCCCTCCCCGGCTTGCAGCTTGCCCCTTTCTGGGCCCAGTCCCAGGGCTGAGTGGTTCTCTGCCTGCCACCTACTGTCTTCAGCTTCCCGATGGTGTCCTTCAAGGCCATGACTTGCTTGGCAGCAGCAGCCCCATCCATTTCAGCCTCTACCAACTTGGACATGAGGCACTCCTTCTCCTGCTGGAGGTGTTTCTTCTGAAGCCTGGGGCCAGAGAGAATAGGGCTCTGTGAGCCCTCCCAGGCCGCGGCCCACCCGGAGCTCTGGGCTCGCCTCACAATGCCCTGCGAGGCTCATCTCCTGGCCAGGGGACAGTGGGGGAGGGGGAGGGATGGCCCCGGGAGGCCACCTGGGCCCCACAGCAGCGCCTTCACGTCAGGTGACGTTATGGCATCTGTGGCCCTGCTTGCCTCTTGGTCATTAGCATCATCTCTGTCCCTGGCCATTGCCACAGCCTCGAAGCCACCACCGTCAGATCCGCTTCTGAGCCTCCCATCCACTCTTCACACCAGAGCCAAGCCTGGCCGCACCGCGCCCTGCTTTGAACACCCCTCCACGGCCGCTCAGTGGAAACCCCTTCAAGCGACCGCTAAGAGCGGCCCCTGCCAACCTCCATGGCGCCCCTTGCCCTCTGCCCACCCCCTCTCCTCCTTCCTGCCTGTCTTCCATTTCTCAGTTGCAAACTCCTCCCTGGGGGCTTTCACTCGAGATCCAGCATCCTTTCTTCCCCAGCACCTACTGCCCACCTCCCCTACCTACTCTGCAGGCGTCTCCCTAAATGTTGCTTTTTCCGGAAAGGCTTCCCTGCCCCCGCTGCACTCTCTGGGGGTCCTCGTCTCCCCTCACAGCATGAACCACGGGCGCCATAGGGTAGCTAGCCGTGTGACTGCCGGACAGCCGTAAGCCTGGGTATGCTGTGACCCGGGGGCAGCGCCCGGGCCCGCCTGGTGGGAGGAGCACACTTTGGGGCAGGGCTGCCTTACATGGTGAAGTCCTTCTCCTCCTTGATGCGCTCGATGTTGTGCCTCAGCACCGTGTTCTCGTGCTCCGTCTCGGCCAGCTCATGGGCCACCTCCTCCAGCTCCTCCTTCCGCTCCTCCAGGAACCTTTTGGCCATCTGGCGCTCACCTTTCTGCATCTTGACCTGTGCAGGGGCACGCAGGCAGGGGCCACTGAGGGGAGGTTCCTCCTCCGTACATCGCCAGGCCCATCACTTTGGACCAGAGAAGGGCGCCTCCGACTGACAGACACATAGGTCACTTAGGTCCACTTGGCTGCGACCTCAGTTAATCATCACACAGACTCTCTGGGCGGACGCTACTCATCTCGTTTCCTCATGACAGAGAAAACCGAGTACACAGAGCCTAAGTGACTTGCTGGTTGGGGACAGGGCCAGGATACAGACTGTGGTTCAGCTGGCACACCGCAGGAGAGATGTCACAAAAAGGCCCACGCACTGCGGGCTGTGGAGAAAGGGCTTGCCAGGTGGCCAGCCCCAGGTTCCCCAGGAGGGCCCACGGGCCCCAAGTGCAGGGTGGGGGATTAAAGACACAGGCCACTTTAGCACTCGAGACCCGAACTTTACGCCAGCTCCGCCACCCTCCCGGTTGGGGGCCAGGGACTTCCAGGTCGTTTCCAATTAAGGGCATGGCCCACCAACTGAGGACAAACTTCCTTCACCTCTTTGGGGCTTTGTTCTTTTTTTAAAACTTTTGTGTCAACTGGGAAACAGAGGTCCCAGCGTCCCAATCACTTCGTCTCCAAAACGGGGACAATAACACCACCGGCTTCATTTACTGTTGGGCCAGATCAAACCAGGGCTTCCGTACAGAGCACCAGGAGGGTCGGGGCCACGCCTGGGCTAAGCGCTTGATGGAGAGGGGTCCCAGGTTGCCCCGGCTACCTCCCCAGTGGCATCTAATGCCCTGGGGCAGCCTGCTGGGAAGGGCAGGAGGCCTGCGGGCAGACAGCCTGAAGGAAGCAGTCACCAGGACCCGCTGTCCTTCACACCCTCAGGCCAACAGCTATTTTACCCCCTACCTCCCTCACCTCAGACTTGAGACAACCGACCGCGTTCATTAGACTGTCAATCTTCTTATCATAACGGTTCATTTTACAGTGACCCGAGTCGTCATCTTCTGTAGAGAGGTCACTTAACCGCATCACCGAGACCAGCTTTTCTGAAGATGGTGGCGTGATCTCCAGGCAATGAGGCGGATTCTGATGCAGAGGAGGGAGAGACACGTGAACTCATAAGGCAAAGCCACAGCCATCAGCTCCAGAGCCACCTGCTTGTCCAGGGGAGGCAGGAAGGGCTAAAATGTCGAGGGCCGACCACAGGGACCTCAGGACGGAGAGCACACCGCGCCTTCTCGATGGACATTACCTACCCCTGTTTACGTGATGTTTCTGAAGATTTTCTACCAAGAAATAAGCCTGTGTTACAATGTCAAGTTTAAAATAAAGGATAGAACAAACTGACAAAAATAGTCGCAATACCCAAGATGGCAAAAGATTGGGGCGATAGATGTTTTCATATACCAAAGGCAGAAGTGAAGTATGTCAAAAGCCTTTTAAATGAATATGAATGCATGACAGTGGACAGTTGCAGGTACCCCACATCTGCTATAAAAGGTACTTTAGGGACGAGTGGGTAAATGTGACGTGGACCAGATAGATGATAAGAAGAAATAAAGTTTTTAGGACTAATCATTGTTATTTTGGTTACAAAAAAAAAAAAAAAATTAGAAACACATACTGAATACTTGAGGGGTAGAATGGTATGATGTCTGGAAATATTTAAATACATCAGCATAAAAACATATTTTTTAAACAAAATGCAAGTGCCCCCCTGAAAAGATTATGTCAAGCTGCATGACTCTTTGCTTGTAAGATTCCAGGAAGAAAGACATTATAATCTGGGAGCCAGGGTTTCCATGGGTTTTGATATGTTCAACTTGACTCAGTCTCCAGGTTTATTCTGGTGCATTAAGTACTTGCTATTTCTTATTATTTGTTCAGTTCTGTGCTCCTTTCAAGCTCAAGTGCCAGATATCAGGAATAAAGGTATTCAATACTGAGTATAATTCAGGGCGCCTGGGTGCTTAGTTGGTTAAGCGTCATGATTTTGGCTCAGGTCGTGATCTCACGGTTCATGAGACTGAGCTCCACATGAGCACAGAACCTGCTTAGGATTCTTTCTCTCCCTCTCTTGGGCCACCCCTCCCTCAAGCACATGCTCTCTCACTCTCTCTCAAAAATAAAATAAACGTTTAAAAATGAAAAAAATAAGAGTGTGACTCTAATACCAGACAAGTAGGACTTTCAGGGTACAATTTTAAAAATGCATGTGGGGGCGCCTGGGTGGCTTGGTCGGTTAAGCGTCCGACTTCGGCTCGGGTCATGATCTCGCGGTTCGTGGGTCTGAGCCCCGCGTAGGGCTCTGTGCTGACAGCTCAGAACCTGGAGCCTGTTTCGGATTCTGTGTCTCCCTCTCTCTCTGACCCTCCCCCGTTCATGCTCTGTCTCTCTCTGTCTCAAAAATAAATAAACGTTAAAAAAAAAAAATGCATGTGCCCTTTGTCCCAGAAATTCTATTTCTAGGGACTTATCAAGAATGTCTAAGAATGTGAATCAATAGTTAATATCAAGGCAAGGATAAAGATAAATGTATGACAAGATAGTATTGGTTAAATACATCGTGGTACAAATATACCCACAATGGAATACCGTCTTTAAAAAAAAAAAAAAAAAGCAAGCTACAACATAAATACAATCAGAGTGTGTTCAAAAAGAATACATTAAGTAATCCCACTGTTACAAAAATCAAAACAAGGAGTCTCTTTGTAAGAAAAGATCAGGAAGGCTTCCACCTAGAAGTTCCAAGGCGGTCAGGCACCTGTGTGGTTAAGTCAGTTAAGTGTCTGACTTTGGCTCAGGTCGTGACCGCTGGGTCCATGAGTTCAAGCCCTGTATCAGCCACGCATTGGGCTCCCTGCTGTCAGCACAGAACCAGCTTCAGCTTTGGATCCTCTGCCCCCTCTCTCTACCCCTCCCCTGCTGTGCTTGCATTTGCTCTCTCCCTCAAAAGAAAAAAAAAAAAAAAAAGTTCCAGAGCTCTTCTCAGAGTGTTGGGATCACAGGTGTTTTTTTAACTTTCTTTCTTGTGCTGGTTTGGATTTTCTAATTTTTCAACAGTGACTGCAGATTGCTTTTTTAAGAAAAAAAAGTTGGCAATATTTAAAAGGAGGGTAATACGGGGCGCCTGGGTGGCTCAGTCAGTTGGGCATTACACTTTGGCTCAGGTCATGATCTCATGGTCTGTGAGTTTGAGCCCCATGTCGGGCTCTGTGCTGACAGCTCAGCGCCTGGAGCCTGCTTCAGATTCTGTGTCTCCCTCTTCCTCTGCCCCTCCCCCACTGTGCTCTGTCTGTCTCTCTCTCTCTCTCAAAAATGAATAAATGTTAAAAAAGTTTTTTACAAACAAATAAAATAAAAAATAAAAGGAGGGTAATAGGACAATATATAGTATGATAACAATGGTATTTTAAAACCCAAAAGTATGCATAGGAAAAAGTGTGACAGTAAATGTACCAAAATATTAGCAGTCTCAGGAGGGTGGTTCCCCACAGGGGTGGTAATGACAGCATTAGGACCAGAGGGGAGCTTCTGGGGAAGCTCATGATGATGTGGTTTCTTAAGTGGTGTGGTAGTTAGTTACACAGATACAGTCAGTTTGTAAAAATTCATCAGTCAAGCAGTATACTCCTGATGTGTGTACTTTCCTGCACTTTTTAAGAAAAAGCTTTTAAAACTTAATAGCAGTCACATTAAAGTAGTAAAGTGACAGGTGATGGTTTATTTTTCTGAATTTTCAACTTTTCATAACAAAAACAGATCACTTTTAAAAATAGGGTAGAAGGGTGCCTCGGTGGCTCAGTCGGTTGATCGTCCGACTTCAGCTCAGGTCATGATCTCACAGTTTGTGGGCTCGAGCCCCACCTTGAGCTCTGTGCAGGCAGCTCAGAGCCTGGAGCTTGCTTCGAATTCTGTGTCTCCCTCTCTCTCTGCCCCTCCCCAACTCACATTCTGTCGCTCTCTCAAAACTAAATAAACATTCAAAAAAAATTTTTAAAATAATAAAAATAGGGTAGAGAAAAAACCCACGCCTCCTTTCTCCCAAAGGCAATCAATCTTATATACCAGAAGGGGTTTTAAAAAAATCGAACAAGGGGGCACCTGGGTGGCTCAGTTGGTTAAGCGACCGACTCTTCATTTTGGCTCAGCTCATGATCTCACCGTTGGTGAGATAGAGCTCCACATCGGACTCTGTGCTGATGGCGTGGAGCCTGCTTGGGATTCTGTCTCTCCAATCTCCCTCTGCCCCTCTCCCACGCTCACTCTCTCTCTCTCTCTCAAAATACATAAACATTTTTTAAAAAATCAAACAAGAACCCCCACGTGTACACAGCAGCTTCTGGGGTCCACATCCAGCTCACCCCACATTTCCTTTCTCGCTTGCCCATAATGGGAAAGGTCAGGCTGGGTCTTCCCAGAAACACAGAGTACCACTGGGAAGGAGAAGGGCACTGGCTCAAGGGGACATCATGAAATACAGCTGCTGAGACAGAAGTCACCTCTCTGAGCTCCTCCATTTCTAGGATTCTGGGGCCCCAGAACTGAAAGTAGGCCAGGGAGGACCACAGGTCCTAGCAACCTAGGTCAGTAGGGAAGCCAGTTTCCATAGTGGCAGATCTTTAATGTAGACTTCAAAAACTACTAAGTCTTCTGTTTTTTAAAAAAGCATTTTTAATTATAAAACATAGTATGCTTGTTATAATGAAATTCAAGCAGACAATAAAAAATAAACCTTTAAGGTTTATTTTTAAACCTTTAAGGGCCCCCCAACCCCAGAGGTGGTCACTGCTTACTACTTTTTATTTATCTTTCCAGAAAATGTTATACATATACAAACACACGTATGTACACATGGATACAGACCTCCTGTTTTTTTCTTCTTTTCAAGGTAAGCTCTACGCCCAACATGGGGCTCGAACTCAAGACTCCAAGATCAAGAGTCACATGCTCTGAGGCATCTGGGTGGTTCAGTAGGTTAAGTGTCTGACACTTGATCTAGGCTCAGGTCATGATCTTGAGGTTCATTAGATCAAGCCCTGAATCGGGCTCTATACTGACAGCAGGTATTCTGTCTCTTGCTCTCTCTCTGCCCCTCCCCCTGTCACTCTCCCTCTGTCAAAATAAACCTAACAAAAATAAAGAAAGAAAGAAAGAAAGAAAGAAAGAAAGAAAGAAAGAAAGAAAGAAAGAAAGAAAGAGGGGTACCTGGGTGGCTCAGTCGGTTAAGCACCCGACTGTGGCTCAGGTCATGATCTCCCAGCATGTGACTTCGAGTTCGCGTCGGGCTCTGTGCTGATGGCTCGGAGCCTGCAACCTGCTTCTGATTCTGTGTCTCCCTCTCTCTCTGCCCCTCCCCCACGCGCACTGTCTCCCTCTCTCTCAAAAATAAACATTAAAAAAAAAAAGTCACATGCTCTGCCTACTGAGCCAGCCAGGTGACCCACAGATGCCCTTGTTTGGACAAATAGGGCCAAACTCCACCCGCTGTGCAGCTCCGTGCTTCATGATCATGTATGAATATCTACGTACATCACTGTAACAGTTGTATGGTATTCCACTGCATAGATATATCACAATTTAACCAATACCCTCCTGATAGACATTTAGGTTGCTTCCAAAATTTCTTTCTTACAAACATCTTTATACATGATATCTGTACTCATGTACCCCAGCTCAGTCGGTTAAGTGGTTAAGCGTCCAACTCTTGATTTCGGCTCCGGTCATGATCTTGATGTTTATGAGATCGAGCCCTGCATCGGGCTCCATGCTGACAGCAGGGAGCCTGCTTGGGATTCTCTCTCTCTGCCCCTCCCCTGCGTGCTCTCTCCCCCTTTCTCCCAAAAGAAACTTAAAAAAAACCCAAAAAACAAAAAAATCCCTATAATATCAATTCCTAGGTATAAAACTACAGGATCCCTGGGGTGCCTGGCTGGCTTAGTCAGTGGACTGTACAACTCTTGATCTTGGGTTCATGAGTTCAAACCTCACACTAATTGCAGAGATTACTTAAAAATAAAAAAATCTTAAGAAATATTTTTTAAAAATAAAACCTAGCATCAATGTTTACATACGTGCCCCAGAACTGTTAAATGATTTCACCAATCCTCTCAAAACGGTGTAAAAAAGTTTGCTGACTTCTCCTACCCTTGCCAACATATCAGTAAGCTTTTCAATTACAGTATATTCCATTCAATAAAAATGACAGCTTGTGTTTTAAAACATAGTTGTTTTTCATTTACATCTAACTGATTAGTCAGGTACATGTGGTAAAAAATGGAAGACAGCGTTTTAATTCCAAGCTTTCTTTCCCTCTTGTTTAAAAGGCATTAAAATTTTTTTAAGTGTATTCATGTATTTATTTAACTTAAAAAAAAATTTTTTTTAATGTTTATTTTTTTATTTTTGAGAGAGACAGAGTGCAAGAGGGGGAGGGGCAGAGGCAGAGAGGGAGACACAGAATCTGAAGCAGGCTCCAGGCTCTGAGCTGTCAGCACAGAGCCCGATGCGGGGCTCGAAATCACGGACCAGACCGCGAGATCATGACCTGAGCTGAAGTCGGACGCTCAACCGACTGAGCCACCCAGGCGCCCCTTATCTAATTTTTTTAATGTTTGTTTATTTTTGAGAGAGAGAGCGTGCAAGTGCTAGTCGGGGGCGGGGGGGGGGGGAGACACAGCAGCCTCTGTGCTGTCAGTACAAAGCCCAAAGTGTGGGGCTCCAGAAGCCAAGAGCAGGACGCTTAACCAACTGGGCCACCCAGGCGCCCCTAATTCCAATCTTTCTTATGTAAATACACACACACACACACACACACACACACACACACACACAAACACACACACTGGTTAGAACACTTCTCATTTATTCCCTAGAATACCCCATTCTCCCTTTATCTCTTAGGGAAAACTGATAAATCAGGGAGTCAAACTCATGAAGTAGGACTTCAGAGTAATTACTTTCACTTTTTATTACTACTTTTATTTATTTATTTTTTTTTAATTTTTTTTTTTCAACGTTTATTTATTTTTGGGACAGAGAGAGACAGAGCATGAACGGGGGAGGGGCAGAGAGAGAGGGAGACACAGAATCAGAAACAGGCTCCAGGCTCCGAGCCATCAGCCCAGAGCCCGACGCGGGGCTCGAACTCACGGACCGCGAGATCGTGACCTGGCTGAATTCGGACACTTAACCGACTGCGCCACCCAGGCGCCCCTATTTCTACTTTTAAAAGTAATAAACTATCAAAAACAAAAAGAAGTAACAAACTACCAGCAAAAGACTGTTTCAAAATGGCAGGCATCATCTGGAAGCAGCCTCAGGTCCTTTTTACCTGCCCCAATAATGAGACCTTTGTCTAAAATGCAGCCAAAAGGTCTTGTCTCGTCACTGACGTTTCTTGTTGCAATTGACTAGAGTGTAAGCCTAAGGAGGGTGCACCTGCCAGTCTGCGGCTGTCACCCCAGTGCCCGGCAGTGTCTGGCCCAAGTCTCGATAAGTGTCATGCCGCAAGAATCACCGCGTGGACGGACGGACGGACACGCAAAACACGTTGAGGACGGTAATTCTCTTGGCACCTTCACAACTCATACGGAAGGCAATGATTAACCAGTTCCAGAAGCGGCCTGGGGGACAGCTGTGGAATACACGCATAATCTCTCGTGGGGACTGCCTCGAAAGAGGCGGTGCTTTCTTAGATAGGCACGTTTCTGGTACACGTTTAAGTTACGCTTCAGATACGGTCCCAGTCACACGGGAAAAGACGTGGCTCCACACGTACAAACCAGAGAGGCCAAGGGTGCACCCTTCAGCATGAGACAGCCCTGAGCCCCAACTGAGGCTCTGCTGCTGCTTTCTCTGGGACCTCACCTCTCGGAACCTTGCTTTCCTCATCTGTACATTGGGAGAGCAAGACCTACCACACTGCAGTCTTGTGAGGACCCAAGAACATCATGTGCCTTCAGGGTTTAGCAGGACCTACTGGACATCCCTAAGAGCTACCGCCGACCCTGAATCATACCGAGTTTGAGGCCTGCTAGACCCTGACCAGTCCGAGAAGGAAAGCCTGAACGAGAATGAGCCTACCTCCCACTTGCATCCCACATGCCGGGCGGATGATTTTCCAGGGGGCATCCAAGGTACCTTGGTTTTCACCCGGACACTCCGCCGCACATTCACGGTGTCCCCTTTCATTCCGCGCTTATGAGATTTCTGTGGAAAGGGACAAACCCAGGGTCACTTCCCCACACAGCCAGCCGTGGTGTCACTCTGGTGGCACCCACTTCCAACTCCGCAGGGGAGCGTCTTCTGACTAAGGCTGCTGCTGCCGTTTCTGGATCAAGGGCCGCCTACCTTCTAAGCAGGCAGCTGACCTCTGAAAGCAAGCGCATCTGTCTCGGAAACCTTTGGAGTTTGAGGCGCGAGGTGGCCGGGTTGGGAGGTGGCCCCCTGCTCCACAGCCTTAACCTCGCCCGGCCGGCAGGCTCCTACCTGGCTGCTGGTTGCTGATGGTTTCGGGAGTTTTTTTATGTGGACGTGGACAGGAGTGTTCTCATCCACGTGAACATGTAAGGGGGGAGTTGAAGAGCGGTCCTTCATGGTTCGCTTCTGGCAGGCGGGGGAGGACAACACAAAAAAGGTTGATCTGTGGATGAGTAAACGGGCATAAAAACCAGAGCTCAGAGCCTCTGGGGGCCACCGAAAGCCTAGCCAGCAAGCGAGCAGGACAGCTACCAATCACTGGCATGCGGGCAGGAACGAAGGCAGCGGTGCTGTTCCCGCAGGCTGCTGCAGAGATGCCAGCTGAAGACCACTGGGAAGATCTACGTCCACTCAAGAGAGGGGTCTGCCAGACCCGCACGCTCCGCAGAAGAACCCGAACCCAGCCCCAGGGTCCTCAGCGCTGAATCTCCGTCTGAGCCTGCGGGAATGCACAGCTTTTCTTCAGACTCAGTGTAGCACAGTGGGAGAGGGCAGGAGAATCCTTCTGCACGGTAATCTGGGCGGGCAGATTAGCGCAGGAGACTCACAGAACGGTTAGAGCACAAAACAAATCAGGCAGCAGGCAGGTGAGAGAGGACGACCACAGAAAGCGATAGGAAATGCTGAGATGAGAAGGTTGCATAGATTCTGAAGAAAATATAAGCAGGGCAGAACCCCCAGCTGCACACCCCTTGCCATCCCCCCACCGCCATCCCCCCAGCAACTATCCCTTCCCCATTCTTTGACTTTTTTCTTTTCTTCTATTTCTTTTTTTTTTTTTTTTTTTTTTCTTTTTGGAAGTTTTCTCAAGCTTTTTGGAACTGGGAAGGATTAGGTTAAGACAACCTCCTCACACCCAGCAGCTAGACCACAAGCAAAAGAAAAAAAACCATCCCAGTCAATCAGCAGGACAGGCATGAAAGCACCCAGCAGAGCGAGGGGCCACAGTGGTGCCAGCAGGGAAAGGCAGGTACTGGAAAAGGTGTGCAAAAGCATTGGTGGTGGGGCCGCAGACCCGAGGGCTGCTCCGTGTGCGCGTCACCTACCGTCACAGTCACACTGGGCGCAACACAGGGTGTCCGCAAGACCTTTTTCTGCGTGAGACTTGTTACTCCGTTCTTCCCACACGATGGAAACCTGCACCCAGGCACAAGAACCAGATTGTAAGCGGAAAAATACGGCTCTTCTAGTTCTTAGATCTCCCGAAATTACACACAAGCTTACGACTAGGAGAACCAGTCTGGAATCACTTGGCTCCCTTTACACGAGCACCAAGCACGCCTGGTGTGCCTGGCAGCGGGATGGAAACAGGGGGTGATGGGCATTCACAGGGCTGACCCTGTAACCTGCCACTGCATTGCACATATTGTGACCTTTTGCTGAAACGCCCAGCTGTCATCCTGTCTGTCGAGTGGCAAAAAGCAGGCGGCACGGGAGCCATGGGCAAGGTACTAACTTGGCCAAGGATGAAAGTGCTCAGGGACTGTGCCTAGAGCAGAGGCAGCCCTGGAAAAATGCTCAGTGAATGACAGACATAAAAAGAAGCAGCGGAGTGTGTGGATGGCTCAGCTCACCAGCCGACTCTTGATCCCAGTTCAGGTCAAGATCCCAGGGTCCTGGGATTGAGCCCCGCATTGGGCTCCGAGCTGAACATGGAGCCTGCTTAAGATTCTTTTTCTCTTTTTCTCTCTCTCCCTATACCCCTCTACCCTGCTTGAGAGCTTTCTCTCCAAAAAAAAAAAAAAAACAACAACAACAACAAAAAAAAAACAACAAAAAAAAAACATAAAAAGACAAAAACAAAAACCCAGCAGGCCCAGGAACAAAGTCACTGTGACTCAAATTTCATAAAATTAACAAACATTCAAGTAAGATGAAGAAAAGTTACTATTTCCCCAAATATCCCTCTTTCTACCTTTTTTTTTTTCAACATTTATTTATTTTTGGGACAGAGAGAGACAGAGCATGAACGGGGGAGAGGCAGAGAGAGAGGGAGACACAGAATCGGAAACAGGCTCCAGGCTCTGAGCAGTCAGCACAGAGCCCAACGCGGGGCTCGAACTCACGGACCGCGAGATCGTGACCTGGCTGAAGTCGGACGCTTAACCGACTGCGCCACCCAGGTGCCCCTCTTTCTACCTTTTAACGTCTTGAAAAGCAGGGTTATTTTTGTTTTAGAGAGGTTTTTTTTTTTTTTAATAATATGTGCAATTCATCCTGCTTACACATAAACAACCCCATCACCAGATTTGCAAATATAAAAAAAGTTTAATCTCCAATATTTTGCAGCAGAGCGTCTGAGTCAAGAAGGCCATGACGGAAAGGGACTTGGAAAATTCATTTGGTCCATCCCACTACCTCCTGACAGCCTCAAAATATGGCTTCGCCCTCCCCATCAATACTTCTGGGAAAATAATGTAACCTAAAGATGCAACATAAAAATTCTCGGGCACTGTAGCATGCATCTTGCTGTACATCTATTACGCTTTGATGAAAAAGAAAAAAAATATATTTATTGCGCCCTACTAGTCATTTGGGCAAGGAATACCAAATCTGAGTAAGTAGACGGGTTTTTTTCCCCCCTCCTCACTTAAAAGCCAACAGATTTGGGAAATCTCTCTCCCTCATCAGGCTTGCCATGCAATCACCTGGATTGCATCCATACCTTGTTAACTGACAAATCCACCTCCCACATCATTGTTATTTACATGCAGCCCTCTTTCAAAAAGGACCTGCATGCCTCCTACTCCAACAATGGTGACCCTGTTTGCTCCTGGGAACTGGGGCACCTGGGGAGGGAGGGCAAGAGGGAGCCAGAACTGGGATGGCCTGCCTGCACTTTTTTCCTCCTTCCCTTTCAAAATGATTTCTCAATGTCTTGGACCAGACTTTTCAACACACAGAACAGGGAAGCTGGAAAGAGAAGCCCCCGGTGAGCCTGGCCTGAGGGCCCCTGACCACCTTTCCCTGCCCTTCCGCAGTACCTGGGGGAGCCGCCTGAGGATGAGGCAGACATGGCTAGGCATCAAAGCCGCAAAGGTGGGCAATTGGGTCAGCAGGCTCTGCTCAGGGGGACCCAGAGGGGCTTGTCAATAACAATCTCAGGGGCCCGGCATCAAACGTCCTCTCTGAGGGGAGAAGGGTGGAAGCCTTGGGGGTGGCAGTTGGATGAAAACTTGGGAGGCGCTCCTCTACTGTCCAAGTCGCACAGCAACTGTCCTGCCAAAGTGGGGTGGGGGGGAGATAGGAGAGGCTGAGCGACTTGCGGGGCAGTGGATGGACGGCCGGTAGGTGGGTAGGGGGCGCGGAGGAAGCTCCCCTCCCTGGGGACGGGCGAGGGGCGGAACTTCGAGGACAAGGACCACCACGCCCAGGCCCCACCCAGGAGTGGTGGGTGGCAGTCAAAGGGAAAACCTGAGGTGCTGGCTGGCGTGCGTGGAGGGCGAGAACCGCCAGGTCCCCAAGTGGGCCCCAAAGGGCCGGAATCCGAGAAGGGAGCTGGGGGGATATTCCGGGCGGGGCCAGGGCAAGGGTCTCCTAGGAGAAGGGGGCGTTCCCGGCAGAATAAAAACCTGGAGAGGACCAATAGTATTTGAAGGCGATAGGGGCGGCAGCTGCAGGAGAAAGGGGCGTTCGGCTACAAGTGGGTACCCCCGACGGCGAGGGGAAAATCCTCCCGGGCGTAACAGCCAGCGGCCGCCAGGACTTAGTATCCGAGTTAGAGCGGGTCGGACGCCGGGTGGTGCAGGGAGCGGGATGGGACCCCCGGGAAGGCCCCCTGGGCTGGTGATCCCGCTCCCGCGGGGTTGGGCGGCAGGGAGACGGCCCCGGGGAAACAGCACTGCCTACGAGGCGCGGACAAATAACTGCCGAGCCGAGGCCCGCAGGGAGGGAGAGCCGGCAGGGGCGACGCCCACCGGCGGGCAAGGGGCGCGGGGCCAGCCTCCGAAGGCGGGGAAGAGACGACGACCACCCACCAGCGGGCAGGAGGGGACCAGTTTCTGCCCATAGAGAGAAGGGCGAGGCCCCGCCGGAGGGCGGCAGAGGTGGGAGTAGAGTCCCGCCGGAGGCCAGGTCAGGTGGGAGGCGGCCGGCCCGCCCGTTAGCCGGAGGAGGAGAGGGCCCGCGCCGGGGGGCGGGGCGGGGGCCACATTCTGACGGGAGCGGGACGAGCGCGCCGGAGGGCTGGAGGCAGGGGCGGCCGGGGGGGAGGGGGAGAGGCGGGGGCCATCCCTCCCTCCGGGACCCAGCCCGGCGGCGGCGGCGGCGGGGCGCCCCGAAGCGCCCGGGGTCCCGCCTGCCGGCGGCCTCTCACCAGGAGCGACACGGCTGCGCCCAGAAACGCCTCCTTATGAAGTCGTTGAAGTCGGAGGCCAGGGCCGTGCCATGGAGACGCCGCGGCGGATGCTGTGCGGCTCCCGCGGCGACTCCTCCCCGCTTCCGCCTCCTTTTCCGACACCCGGTCGGCAGCTCGCCCATTGGCCAGTTCAAACCCCCCCAGGAGCCTCTCGGGTTTCGCCATTTAGACCCAGCCCCTGGCGTCACAGAGATGCCCCGCCCTACAAGAAGCTCCGCCCTTGTCTGGGCCACGCGTCCCGTCGCCGTGGAGACGCGCGACGCCACTAGAGGGCTTTGCCGGGGCTTGCCCCGCCGTTCAAGGCCCGGCTGGCCCTCCGCCATTTTTACCCCGTCGCGGCCCCCCTCGAGTCCCCTAACTGGGAGGAGCGTTAAAACTCTACCCCGGGCCCTTTGATACGTGTTGGGAAACTGGGCTCCGACTGGGGACACAGAACGAGTAATCGGCCGGAGCGACGCGCAGCTTCTGACGTCCAGCCCCTTCAGTAGTCCACTGGTGGCGCACACCACCCAGACTCTGATATCTCGCCCCTTCCCACAGCTCCTCCTCTATCCTTGTCCAGACCGGAGGAACGGGCCGCGTCCCCCTCGCTCCTCACCGCCCTCCTGCACACTGGGCGCTGCTGTGCGTACAGACCTACTTCGATGAGGTTCTCGCTGGGCCGCCATCTTCTCGACTATGCTTCACTGTGGAGCAATCAAGGGGGGCTGTCACGTGGCTCACCGCGCCGCCCTGGATTCTGGGAGACTTTAACATCCTCAGGCCAATCTGGCCTCGGTCGCTTGACGTCCTCATGTCCATGACTTTCCCTTGAACCTCAGCCGTGCACCCTCAGGGTCACACAACTGGTACACGTGACATCTGAAATTCCAGCTTCCCGCTCTCCACATAGTACTTGCTTTTCTGGCTTCGCTTTCATTTTCTTCGCATTGGCTAATGCCCACCATATTCATTCCCCGGTGTTAGGGAGCCCTCCACGTCCATTCATCTTATCCCTATTGAATAAATAACGGGTCTCCTGTTATCATTCAACCACCTGAGGTTCTGCAAGGATGAAACCCACACACCATGGCCTCCACCTTCAGCTGAGCCCTCATCACCACCCAGAATTGTTCCATTTGTCTCTAGATCCCTTCTCTCTCCAAGTGGCTTGACCAAACCTTTGCCTCTCCCGTCTCATATTCCCCACTCTCCTTTCTCATAGAGAAAAATAAAGCCATCAAGAATTTCCTCTACCTTCTCCCTACCAATCTGCACTCATTTTAAGTCCCCGCTCCGCCTCCCCACCATCTTTTAGTTCCTCCCTTCAGAGGAAGTGATGTCCTTCTTGCTGCCCAAGGTAAACCTCTTACTGCCAGGCCTAGATCAAAGATCTCAGTAAAATGTCTCTTGCTACCCCCAGCACAGAATTGTTGGTCATTTCTCACTGCTCCCACATTCGCTGAACCAATATTAAGTCCCTGCTATGTGCTAAGCCCAGTTCAAGGGATGCTAGACCAACACACCCTACCTAGTCTTCAAGGAGCACACAGCCAACCTCTTGGACTTGACCAGATATCATGGTTGAAACTTTCCTCTCTCCACCCACTGAAGGATTTTGCCCATGTGATTTTGTCTGCTCTTCACCCTCTGAAGAGGGCCCTTCATAGCCAGTGCAGTTCTTTGGGGCTTTTGTGATGGAAAATCTGAGAATGGACAGAATTGAGAGGTCACACACACGCACGCAGCAGTGGGTGACAGGAAGGAGGAGGAGGAAACGCTTCTCAGAAGATTGGGAAGGGAGGGGTGGTGGAAGGGAGACAGGAACCTCTGTAGTGTGTGGAAGATGTGGGATGGAGAAGAAAAGGAGCATATTTTGTTTTAATGTTTATTCATTTTTGAGAGACAGAGACAGACAGAGCATGAGCGGGGGAAGGGCAGAGAGAGAGGGAGACACAATCTGAAGCCGGCTCCAGGCTCTGAGCTGGAGCTCTGAACTTACCACAGAGGCCGATGTGGGGCCCGAACCCACAAACAGTGAGATCATGACCTGAGCTGAAGGCAGACGCCCAACCAACTGAGCCTCCCCGTGCCCCTGAAAAGGAGCATATTTAAGAGTTTAGCTGTGGTAGGGGGATCTATCCTTTTGTAGTGTTTGAGAAATGCAAGGAAAGAACTTGAGTTATTCTTATATTACTTTGTATTGCTGGACCGACGATGTTTTCTTTCTTTCTTTCTTTTTTTAATGTTTATTTTTGAGAGAGAGAGAGAGAGAGAGAGAGTGTGTGGGGGGGGGGAGGGGCAGAGAGAGAGGGAGACACAGAATCAGAAACAGGCTCCAGGCTCTGAGCTGTCAGCACAGAGCCCGACGTGGGGTTCGAGCCTCAAGATCATGACTCAAGCGGAAGCCTGACACGTAACCCACTGAACTACCCAGGTGCCCTGGACCATGTTTTCTGAGTGCAAACCACTTTGAGCCTGGCCAGCATTGACCACTTTTTTTTTATTTTTTATTTTTTTTTAAGTTTACTTACTTATTTATTTATTTATTTATTTATTTATTTATTGAGAGAGCAGGAGCAGGGGAGGGGCAGAAAGAAAAGGAGAGAGAGAATCCCAAGCAGGCTCTGCACTGCACCCAACCTGGAGCTCTAACTCACAAACCACGAGACCATGAGCTGAGCCAGTCGCTTAACTGACTGAGCCATCTAGGCGCCCCTGACCACTTTTTTTTTAAGGGCAATACCCAGGGGTGCCTGGGTTCCTCAGTAGGTTGAGCATCTGACTTTGGCTCAGGTGATCTCTCATGGGGCACGCTGTTCTCAGCACAGAGCCTGCTTTGGATCTTCTGCCCCCCTCCGCCCCTCCCCCACCCACACTCTCTCTCAAAAATGAATTAACCCAGAAAACAAATAATCCAGTGAAGAAATGGGCAAAAGACATGAATAGACACTTTTCAAAAGACATCCATCCAGATGGCTAACATACATGAAAAAAGGCTTAGCATCACTCATCATCAGGGAAATACAAATCAAAACCACACTGAGATAGCACCTCACACAGTCAGAATGGCTAAAATTAATAACCTTGGCAACAACAGGTGTTGGCGAGGATGCAGAGAAAGAGAATCTCTTTTGCGCTGTTGGTGGGAATGCAAAGTGGTGCAGTCACTCTGGAAAACAGTATGGAGGTTCCTCAAAAAGTTAAAAATAGGCGGCGCCTGGGTGGGTCAGTCAGTTAAGTGTCCGACTTCGGCTCAGGTCATGATCTCGTGGTTTGTGAGTTCAAGCCCCACGTTGGGCTCTGCGCTGACAGCTCCTGCTTCCGATTCTGTGCCTCCCTCCCTCTCTGTGGTTCTTCTCCACTCACACTCTGTCTCTCTGCCTCTCTCTCTCTCCCAAAAATGAATAAACATTAAAAAAATTTTTTTTAATAAAAATAAAAATGTATGATCAAATAAACACTAAAGGAGCCACCATTCAGCTTTAAGAAATAAGAGATTAAAAATTTTGTAGAGGCACCTGGCTGACTCAGGCAGTAGAGCATGCGACTCTTGATCTCGGAGTCATGAGTCCAAGGCCCGTGTTGGGGGTGGGGGTACTTAAAACATCTTTTTTGTTTTGTTTTGTTTTAAACCAGTAGACATTATCTCAAAATGTTAATACGACCATTTTATTTTCCTTGTTCTATTTTTCCCAATGTCAACAACGGATGTGAGCTTCTTTTGTTAGTTAGAAACAACCACAGTTGGGGGAGCCAGCCATCAGCCCCAGCATTGGGCCCCCACCCTGCCAGCAGCTCACAGCGGAGGGAGACCCCTGAGTGTCCCCCACCCCCACCACCCCGGGTCTAGGCTCCAGCCTCTCCATTTGCCCAAGGGCCTGATTACCAGTTCTTTCCATCCAGGAGCATCTCCTCCAGGGCCCTGATGCAACTGCCACAGCCCTGCCCTGGGGAGAAGGAACCTGTGCTCCAGAGTGGGCTTGGCTTTTCCTTGCAAGTTTTGGGTGGAGCTGGGAGAGAAAATTCTCCCAGGCCTTATCAAGGCTTGCTCCTCTTAGACCCTTTGGCCAAGACCCTCACTGGCCCTGCCCCTCGGAGGTTGGATGGCCTCCAGTCTCACTGAGAGTATTGATTCTGCAGCTGTCCAAACCAGTGGTTCTCAAAGGCTCCACGCCAACAGCATCAGCATCACCGCGGAACTTGGTAGAGATGCAAACCTTGGACCCCACCCTGGACCTAGGGAACCAGACAGTCTCGGGATGGGGCTCAGCAACCTGCGTTTTAACAAGTTCTGTGGGTGATTCAGCTATACTCCAGAGTCTGAGAACCACTTTCCGGACCCTCAGACTTGGAGGGCGAATGTAGTCATGCCTCTTCGTTTTACAGAGGAGGAAACTGCAGGGTTTTAAGCGAGGAGAAGGGACCCGGCTCAAGTGGCAAAGGTGAAAGTGAAAGTTAGATGATCTGTTTCCAGAGACCACCCCCCACTCTCTTCTGACTCAGGCAGACCTCCTTAGCCCATCTGGATCCACTTTGTCACTGTCTGGAGGGTTGCCGTGAAGCCAGCAACCATCAGTGAACCCTTCCCACTGTGCCAGGGACGGTGCTCACCTGCATGAGCTCAGCAAAGCCTCGCAACATCCAGTGAGCTCGGCATGAATGCTAACCCCATTTTACAGAGCTGAAAACTGAGGCGCGAGAAAGCTCATTACATTTGCCCAAGGTCACAGGGTTAGAAAGTGCAGACATAACTCAAACCAGCTTTCTCTCCTACACACACACACACACACACACACACACACACACACAGCCCCAGGGGCCTATGTTATGGCCAGCAGGAGCACACTGAGGTTTGCAGAGACTGCCGCCTTCAGGGAGGGCTCTTCCCCAGTGCTTACAATTCAGCTGAAAAACCAGCAAGGAGACAGAAATCTCCCTGAACGGGCAAAACAGTTGGCAAACAGCCAATGCTCCAAAGCTAACTGCCATTTACTCATAGGAAAGCCCTTTGTCTCTTGATTTGCAAACAATTGTACCAACCTTGCGGGGTGGGGTAGAGCAGATTAAAAGCAGTCCACCTCGAGGGAGTTATAGCAGTCCTGGTTCCTGCCCGCTGGCCCTCCTTCCCGCTCAGGTCACGATCTCATGGTTGGTGGGTTCAGCTTAGGTCACGATCTCATGGTTCGTGGGTTCAAGCCCCAAATTGGGCTCTGCACTGACAGTGAGGAACCTGCTTCGGATCCTCGACTCTCTTTCTCTCTCTCGGCTCCTGCCCAGCTTGCACCCTCTCTCTCTCAAAAAGAAATAAACACTGAAAAAGAAAGAAAGAAACCATAATGTAACATATCAGGGAAGGTGTTCATGCTCAGTTTTGTATGAAACTTCCAAATAAAACATTTATACTGGTTAAAAGCAGACACAAGAGGCCACATACTATATGATTCCACCCACACGACGGTTGGGAAAAGGCACAACCACAGGGACAGAAAACAGATCTATGGTTTCAGGGGCTGGAGTTGGGAGGAGGGTACTGACGATAGGGGAATTTGGAGGGAAATGTACATATTCCACATCTTCATTGTCGTGGTGGTGACCTGACTGTTTACATTTGTCAAAGATCATCAAACTCAACTTTTTTTTTTAAGCTTCTTTATTTACTTTTGAGCCAGGGGCAGGAGGGGCAGAGAAAGGGAGAGAGAAAATCCCAAGCAGGCTCAACGCTGCCAGCGGGGAGTCCGACACCAGGCTCAAATCCACAAGCCGATGAGATCACCAACCACCTGAGCTGACGTCAGACGCTTCACCGACTGAGCCCCACAGACGCCCCTCATCGGCATCGATTTTACTGTGTGTTGATTTAGCGGGAGTTCCCAGAGCAGTCAGCTCCTCGGAATCAGGAATCACCCGGGGTGGTTTCGTTCAGAAAGTCACGCCTCACCCACAACCTACCTGGTGGGGGGGGGGGGGGGTTCAGGGGGGGGGGGATGTATTTGAATTTGTGCTTAGGGAAGCTGGGGTGTGCGAGTGGGTGTGTGTGTGTGTGTGTGTGTGTGTGTGTGGTTTGGGGCCAGGACTTCTGGGTCAGGATGGGATTCCAAGCTTCCATCTGCAGCCCAGACCTGAACCCTGAATCCCAGGCTCGTACAAGCCAACAACCACGTGATGTCTGCACCGGAATCCTGACCAGCACCCAGCCCCACCCACAGTCTTCTCCATTTGACTTGATGACAGGTCCATTCCTCCAGAAATTCAGGCCCAACGCTTCGACATCATCCTCAATTCCTGTTTCTCTTTCTTGTCATTTAGTTTTAATTTCATTATCCTAAACTTAGCCCTTGCACCAACACGGCCCCGAGGACGTGTCGTGAGAGCACGAAGGCACAGAGTGGTGCCAGCAGCTGGGGGCGGGAGGGGTGCCCTCCGGAGACAAAGCACAGACCAGCCTGTCAGCGCTGTCCACGCCCTGCAGTGATGATGTTGCCATGCCTGGACCCGAGGCGCTCCATGGCTTCCACGACATCTGTGCCTTCTTCCACCCTGCCAAGGACCGCCTGCTTGCCATCCCAGCTGGGCAGTGCAGATGAAAACCTGGGGACCAGTTGTGCTGCGCCCAGCATTTGCCATGGGAGAGATGTCAGGAATACATTCTCAACATCAAATTTCTCCCTGTAGATGGACGTTCCCCAGTCCTCAGAGCGTGCAAGTTTTCTGCTGTCTTGGGAACTTCTACAAACAGCTTGAAGGAGGTGCGGCCCAAGGGCTCAAGAGCATAGTGGGCTTGACCATGGCTAGGCAGCACAGGGAGGCTCTGGGTGTCCGTATCTGCAACCTCCTATCCTGCCTTAGAAATTCTGTCGGTTCTGCCTTATTACCACCCCACTGCTAGTGAACACCCTGGGCTGATGCATCGTTGTATTGCAATGGGTTCCTGGCTCCCTGGGCCCACCTACAGTTTATTCTCAGTACAGTAGCCAGGGTGATCATGTTAAAATAAGTTAGACTGTGTCGTTTCTTTCTTTTTTTTTTTTTAAAGAAGATTTTTTTTTTAAAGTTTATTTTGTGAGAGAGAGGCAGAGAGATAGAATCCCAAGCAGGTGCCACATTGTCAGCACGGAGCCTGACGCAGGGGTCGAACCCACAAACTTCAAGATCATGATTTGAGCTGAAATCAAGAGTTGGACGCTCAACTGACTAAGCCACCCAGGCACCCCAGACCATGTCGTCTCTTGGCCTCAAACCCTCTGGGGGCTCCCGGTTCCAGAGTAAAAGCCAGAAGGACCTCCAAGGCCCTCCTTGCTCTGGCTCTGACTTTGGCTCTATCATCTCCAGGCTCTGGCTCCTTCTTGCTCACTCTGCTCCAGGCACGCTGGCTTCCTTGCTGTCTTTTACCTGCCAGTCCTGCTCCTGCCTCAGGACCTTTGCACATGCTGTTCCCCTAGTCTGAAATGGGCTTCTTTCAGCTATCCCCACAGCTTGCCCCCTCACCTCTGAGCCTTTGGTCAAATGTGAACTTCTCAGACCATACTTTTTTTTTTTTTTTTTTTTTTTTTTAATGCTTGTTTATTTTTGAGGGAGAGAGACAGAGAGTGAGTGGGGGAGGGGCAGAAAGAGAGGGAGATACAGAATCCAAAGCAGGTTGCAGGCTGCAGGCTCCAGGCTCTGAGTTGTCAGCACAGAGCCGCTGCGGGGCTCAAACCCACAAACTGCGAGATCGTGACCTGAGCTGAAGGACGCTCAAATCGACTGAACCACCCAGGCGCCCCATTCTCAGACCATACTTGATGTCTCCTTCCTCATTTTGCTCTACCACTCTCTAATATTTACTTATTTATTTTTGTCTATCTCCCTCCTAGAATGTCAGCTGCACCAGGTCAGGGATTTTTTGGCTACTTTTATTCACTGCTGTACCCCTAATGCCTGAACCTGGCCCATAAGAGGGGCTCTATAAATGATTATTTTAATGAGCGAAGGGGACACCTCAAGCCTGGAGGGGAAAAGTGACTTGTCAAGGTCATAGTCATCTGAAATCAATGGCTTTCACTCTTGGAACGAAGCACCAATCCTATAGCTTTCACCCAAAGTCCTTCTCACAGACATTCCAGGTCCTGGGACCAAAGCCGGGCCAGCCGGCTAGATATCCCAGCCTCGGGGGGCGCCTGTCCAACTCTGCCAGGGCCCTGGTGCTTCCACAACCAAGTCAAGGAGCTGCCAGGGGAGAGGGGCTCCCCTGACAAAGGAAACCTAGGCATGCCAGTGCCAGTCTTGTGCTGGTGGAGGCCAAGGCAGCCACGGCCAAGGCAAGGAGCCACCGCCCTATGCCCTCCAGCTGCCTGAGTGCAGGCACTGGAGACGGCTGCTGGGCCCAGAAGCCTGACCCTGTGAAGGGCAGGTGGAGAGGGAGGAAGGCCAGCAGTTCTAAGCAGAAGAGCAGAAGACGCGGAGCTGCTGTGCGTAGCCGGGCAGCACAGGGAGGCGATTCCAAGTGCCCCGGGCTCCCTTCCCCATTGCTGGCTCCGTCCCAGCAGAGGGCGCCCCTGGCCCACAAGGTCCACATTCTGCTTTCTTTCGCCCTCTGGCGGCCACACTGGTTAGGGCCAGAGGGGAGTCTTGGATCGTTCCCACCTCTCCCAGGGGAAGGGTGGCAACTGCACAGGTGAAGATTCAAAGGGAAGGAGGCTCAGCAGCCCCGGGTCTGGGCGCACCGCCCCCCCGCCCCCCCGCCCATCAGGGTGAGGCCAGTGATGCCCACGACAGCCCCAAAGGGTGAGCATTCACTGTGGGCCGGGCCAGGCCATTCCATACCCACCCAGCCACGACACTTCCCTTCCATGTCCATTTCACCACCAGACTAAGACCCAGGGAGGGATGGCATCCACACCAGATCACCAGGCAAGGAGATGGCCATGCCCAGTCAGCCTGACTCCTCTTCCAGGCTGCCTTCCTCTCTCTGCTTCTCCAACTGCTCAGCCATGACACCTCCACATGGGCACCCTTGGTGGGAACCCTTCCCTCCCAGACCTCGTGACACACAAAGAGGCTCATCCGGGAGTTAGACATATAAAGTGCACATACCAGCTGGCTTTTATTGAGGGCCTACCATGTGCTGGGCACCAAGTCTGCAAGGGCCCTCCTCTCACCCCCCCTGTACTTCCCACTGGCCAGGGGAGAGGGTGGGCCCAGGCAGGTGAGACCCAGGCGTCGAGTCGGGAGGGGACTGAGGTGGAGGTAGAAGATGGCAGAGGGGCCCCAGCAGTTGGGTCTGCGGGGAAGGCAGGGCTCCTGGTGTCGGCCCAGCTTGGAACTGAAGGCTGGGGAGCCCCCCACCTTCCCCCCCCAGCCCCGGATCCTGAGTCAGGAGGGTGAGAGGGCCTGGGAGCCCTGCCCTTTTGCTACGTGAACTTCGGGGAAGGGGACCCATCTCTGAGTGGTTTCTCCCCACGTAAGGTGGGGCCAGAGGGCAGAGTGGCCATGCCTAAGGTGACAGTCGGGTCTCTATGGGGTCTGTGGCTTCTGGTGGCGGCTCCTGCCAGCGATCTCCAGGTCCGCTCCCTGGCCAGCTGCGGCCTGCTCCTGAGAGCTCTTCTGGAGTCACTGCCTGGACCTGGCGGGACAGAAGGGGCGAGAAGAGAGAAAGAGAAAGAACGGGAGTGGGATATGCAGAGGCAGAGACAGAAGAAGACACAGAGAAGGTCCGAGAGACAGAGACAGGCAGGGAGAGGAAGCTTGAGGTGGACACAGAAATGCAGGGAGCCACACACAGAGACAGAGCGGGAGGGGGGGGGCTCCTCCCAGCCCCGCCCTCACCTAGAGCTCGTCCCGAGGGTGGTGGGGGTGGAGACTGTGCCCGCTGCTGCCAGCCAGGTCCGGGGGGGGGCCACGCAGCGTCTTGTGAGAGCCACTCCAGCTGATGATGCGGCCGCTGTCATCGTCCCAGGGTGAGGATGTCTCCGTGTCGCTGAGCCACTCGGCGTCCCCTGCGTAGTGGGTGGGAGCAGCGAGCAGGGGCCGCGCAGAGAAGGCACGCAGGTCGCGTGGCCAGAAGTGCGCCTTGTACTGCTCACTGTGAGGCGGGGGGAAGGCTCAGGAGGGCTGAGGTGGGGCCCCTGCCTGGAGCCCGGGCACCTCACCTGCCCGAAGCCCCTCACTGCCCTCCCCCTCAAGACCTCACGACAAATGACAGAAGCGGAGTTTCTGTCGTCTCCATTTTCCAGACGGGGAAACTGAGGCTCAGAACAGAGAAGTGGCTTGACTAAAAACCACAAGGCAGCACAAAGTTTACACCTCGGTTGGTCTGACTCCAAAGCCAGGCTGGGCTACTCCTTGGTGACCTCGCGTTAGTGACTCAGCCTCGCCAGCCTCAGTCTCCCCAGCCGCCCAGCGAGGGGACTTCATGCTTGTGGAGGTAGGCTCCCCGGGGTCAGGTGACCCTGCCCTGCCCCCACCGGAGACTCACTTGGGGTGCTGGTCAAACATGATGGGTAGGAACTCGTCCACAGGCAGCATTCGGCGCAGGGGCTGGGAGGCCAGCAGCTTGCGAGCACCCGCCAGGCTCAAGACATACGCCAGCGTCCAGTAGGAGTACCCGGCCACCACCAGGTGTGGCAGCCCCCCCACGGCTGCCTCTTGCTCAGGGTTCACCTGCTTCCGGCCCAGGTAGCTATGGGCGACACCAAGGGGCCCGGGAGTCACTGTAGGTCCTAGGGTGTCAGAGGACCCCTTCCCCAGTTGCATCCCACAGGCCAGGCTCGGTGGGGAGGCCGTCCCTCTCCCCTGCCCCTGGAGGCGCAGGCTGCCTACATCAGGTCCCACAGGAGCTTCTCTGCCTCCACCTCCTCCATAAGCCGCTCCAGTCGCCCCCTGAAGTTGCTCTCAAAGCGCACATCGTCCTCAAACACTAGGACCTGGGCCAGGCCCCTGGCAGCCACCTGTGGTGTGGGGGAAGGGGACACAACACAGGGGGATGGCTCTTTAGATTCAGGCTGTCCCCTTCCACCTGCCTGACAATGACTGACTCTCCCTGGCCTGAGTTATATGCCGAAGGTTCAGCCCTGGCCATGTCAGTCACTCAGCTGCTCCAAAGCCTGCTGGGGCTCCCACCGCCTGGGGACTGAAATTCCAACATCTCGCTCTGGCATTCAAGGCCCCCCAGGCCCCCTCCCCTGAGGTAGAATCTTCAAGTAGAATCACGACAGCCATCATAACCTTTGCTGTATTCACAGAGCGCTGCCATACCCCAGGGGCCACAGAATTACTGCTTATCCCAGGGACCCTCGAGAGGAAGGACACACGACGTCACTGTACTGTAGTAAGGAGATGGAGACACAGGGAGGTACGACCGCTTGTCCAAGGACACAGCCCGTAGCAGAACTGGGATCTGAACCTTCATCTACTGGACTCCAGGCCCAGTTCCTCACCAGGCCTCCTGGACTTTTCTGAAGAAAGACCCTAGCCCCCACGATCCCTAAGAAAAAGTACTTTTTGTAACTTCTGGAAATGTGAAAAGAACATGAAATCAGCACAGTCAACGGTGAAATAGAAATCACGTTCAGGGGCGCCTGGGTGGCGCAGTCGGTTAAGCGTCCGACTTCAGCTCAGGTCACGATCTCGCGGTCCGGGAGTTCGAGCCCCGCGTCGGGCTCTGGGCTGATGGCTCAGAGCCTGGAGCCTGTTTCCGATTCTGTGTCTCCCTCTCTCTCTGCCCCTCCCCCTTTCATGCTCTGTCTCTCTGTCCCAAAAATAAATAAACGTTGAAAAAAAAATTAAAAAAAAAAAAAAAAGAAATCACGTTCAGAGACAGTCTCAATCTGCTCAGAGACAGAGGGAGACAAACAGAAATATGAGCTCACATGCACTATTTTGGCTGCAGTGGAAAATAAAGACAAGAAGCGGGCCTGGGTGCTGCCTCCTGGAGGGGGCACCGTCCCCTTGCAGGGCCAGTCCCCTCGTCCCTCCTCAGTGGCCAGGCAGTGACCTCTCACTGGTGCCCATACCGGCAGCCCTAAGCTGAGTCCTCCTGGCCAAGTCCCAGGCCTTTCTTCTTCCCACTTCTGAACATACAGTTCCTTCCTGCCTCAGGGCCTTTGCTCCACTGTTTTCCTCTGCCCAGAAGCCTCTTCTCACTGCCCTTCAATGCCACCCTGACCCCACATCAGTCCAGGAATCTAGGCTGGTCCACACTCTAGGACAAGCCTGTACATCTACCCTCCATGGCAAGCTTGGTTCTTCCTCAGTTTCTGTGCCCTCCTCTGGTCCCTGAGCCCCAAGAGAACCAGAAAGGCCTTTTTTTTTTTTTTTGGTTTGTCTCCGTATTCTCAGAGCAGAATATCTCCTAGCACACAGGAGGTGCTCAACAGAGATGACAGAATGAATAAGATACAGGGATGAACACAGTTTAAAGCTGCAGGCCAGGTCTTGGGGCGCCTGGGTGGCTCAATCGGTTAAGCGTCAGACTTCAGCTCAGGTCATGATCTTACGGTTCGTGAGCTCAAGCCCCGCGTCGGGCTCTGTGCTGACAGCTCAGAGCCTGGAGCCTGTTTTGGATTCTGTGTGTGTGTCTCTCTCTCTCTCTGCCCCTTGCCCACTCACACTCTGTCTCCTTCTCTCAAAAATAAATAAACATTAAAAAAAATTAAAAACAAAAAAGCTGCCGGCCAGGTGTTTAAAAATGTATGAATTCACCCACGGATTCCCTTGGGTGCTGAGCACAGAGCAGTGAGTAGGGTGGCCCCGCTCTGCCTGTGGGGGGTGTGGGCCAAAAGGGGGTTCCTCACCTCCTCCCAGATGGAGTAGTGGCTGAGGAAGCAGCCCACCTCGCCCTTGGTCAGTGTGCGGCCTGAGTAGGGGTCCTGGTAGCCAGGGAGCAGGTCCACGCCGAGGCTCCTCATGATACTGCTGTTGAGGGTCCTGAGGGAGACGGGACTAATGGGGTACGGGGTGCCCGCCAGGGACCCATCCAGGGGCGCCTCACCTGTGCCTGTTGGGGGCACCCTGGAGTTTAGTTTGAAGGAGATGTCAGCCTTGTTACTGCTTCATGTGGCCTGAAGCTGTCAGAAGATGTTCCCCAGACGCCCAGGGAAAAGATGGACATCCTGCCATCTGAAGGGCGGGGGGTGGGGGTGGGGGTGTAAGCGGCAAACAGCAGTGGGCAAGCGCAGCCGTGTGACCTCTGGTTTCCCAGGGCCACATGACTGGCCCGCTCCCACCCCCACCCATCAGGGACCTAAGTCCAAGATGGAAAAGAATAAGCCTGATAATAATAAAGACGCCTAACTTTTGGAATACTTACTATGTGTCAGGCCCTGTGCAAAATCCTCACTGAGCCCTTACAAGTCCTAAAAGGGAGACACAATTGTCTGCCATTCACACAGCAGGGCTGAGAGGTGGCGGTAACTTGCCAGAGGTCACCCAGCTGGTAAGTGACAGAGCTGGAGCGCAAGCCTCGGGGCTCCAGATTCTGGGCCTTAACCACCGTACTCTCCTCCCTCCAGTAGGCTGAAGGAGGCCATCCTGTCCTATCGGGGTCTGCCCTGGGGTTCTCTATGACACAATGACTCAGGCCCTGCTTGAGTACCTCCTGGAACAGCTAACACTCAATTCATTTGTCTGCTCTCCCTATTCCTAGGGGGCTCCAAGGGACCACACTGCTCCCTCAGCTGCCCAGGGCCCCACCCCCAGGGAGACTCACCGGCCATCCACAGCATCCACCACGCGTCCAGATATCTCCATCTCCCAGAGCGAGCTTAGCATGCGTTCCCGGCGGTTGGGCCGGCGGGCCAGGCTGATGACAAAGACCTGGAGGAGGAAGGGGAGGTGGGTGCGGAGTCGGGGGTGGGTGCAGAGGGAGGGGAGAGCCCACCCACCTCTTCACCCCGCTCCTGTGGGCTGAGGGGACTTACCTCATCAAACCCCATTTTGCTGGGTTTCTTTGGGGGCCGGGACACGTGAGCTGAGGCCCACATGGGGGGCCCGTCCACTGCAGAAGAAAAGTACCCCCTAATCATGAATCCCTACTGGCTCTTGTCAGCAGTGACCCTGGAGTCCTAGCCCCCCACTTCATTTTTGCCCCCTCGGCAGAACACCCAGCAGGAAGAGCCCTCAGAGATCATAGAATTCACCTGCCTTCATTGTAGCGATGGGGACAATGAGGCCCAGCGGGGAGAAGGACTTGCCCAGAGACGAGGAATGAATTAGAGGTAAGGCTGAGACCCCAAGCCCACTGCCCAGTCAGGTCCAGGGCCTGGGAGAAGGGGCACAGGGGGTGGCAGGGAACAGTGGCAGCCGGCTAGCACCCCATCTCCCAGCCCTCACCTAGCGCCTCCAAGATCAGGTGGATGAAGTTGACCTTCTCGTCCTCCAGCCCCTGGTGGGATTTCACAGGCACGTTCATGTACCCATAACGGTGCTCGTTGCACACGTGGACCGCGACTCCTGTGGAGAGAGGCTGGGTGGGTGCTGCAGGCGGGGCAGGGCTCTCAGAACCCAAAGCATGTGTCTCCTTGGGGACTCAGTGTCCCGACCGTGGGGCTGGAGGGAGAAAGGGCTTTACTCAAACAGTATCTAAGGGACCCTTCTGCCGAGATGGTTTATTCATTCAACAGATGTGTCTAGAGTACCAGCTGGGTGCTGGGGGATGGTGGTGAGCATCCTGGGGAGGGAGGAGCAGACAAACTCTCACCTGACCACAGCCGTGGGGCCAGGCCAGCCCCACCCGCTAAAGCTCCCCCACCTATGCCCGTCCCTGCTGCCCCGCCTGGATCCAGCACCATCACCTTGTGCCCAGACCCCTCTAAGCAACCCCACACCTCCTGCCCCGCCCGCGCTGCCCTCCACCTCTTCTATTTCTTCAATATTTGTCACCTTTATTGTAATTACTTATTTCCCTTTTATCTCGTATGGACTGCGAATTCTTCAGCGACAGGCGCACAGTATTTACTTAAAAGTCAACCCCATGCCCAGCAGGGAGCACAGAGCCTGGTCCAGAGCAGGGACTCAGTAGCTGGGCGCCGGGAGCCTGAATGATACAGACAAAACCCCGGTACAAAATTCCTTCCAGCGGCTGCCCCTTGAAACAGCGGTAGCCCTGGAAAAGCCAGGGAACACTTCCGCTTCTCACGGATTCTCCCTGACTCTGTTTTTCCTTCGCTCACTTTTTGCACTTGGTAAGATTTCCTGTCTTGCCTGTCTGCAACGGACTCCACCAATACCCCTTGCATGAAAAAGCCAATTACCACACTTTCCCCTCTGGCCACTGTTGGCAGCCCGCTTGCTCACGTACGGCACTTCTGGATTAGATGGTCACTTCTCATTCTTCCCGAATTAGTCTCTTCTTAAGATTCTCTTTTCAACGCTGGTGTCTCTGTCTCACTCCCATCTCTGACTCTTTCTCAGGACTGGATTTAGCCCAATTCAGCCCAAACACTCTCCAGTAATTTCCATTTTAAAAATAATGCCAACATCAGAGTGTTCCTGGCTGCCCAATGTTCTCAGGCTAAAGACCAGATGCTTGCTGGTCAGATCCACATAGGCTGGCCCCTGGCTCAGCCTGTACCATGTCTTCCTCACTTATTGGGGTCCTGTCACCTGCCTTCTTACGTTCCCTGCTACCACAGGGCCTTTGCACTTGCCGGTCCCATTGCCTGAAATGCTCTTTCTTGCTCTTATTGATGCTTTCCCATATTTTAGATCTCAGCCTCAAAGTTCATACCCTCCAGGAAGCCTTCCCTGACCAGATCTATTCTGGTCTAAGCTCCCTGAGCACCTAGAATCAAGAAACATTCCTTCCTGTCATGGCTGTGATTGCACATTGATTTGTGAGCTCCTTGGACTGACTGGACTGGAGGTTCCAGGAGGGCAGAGGCTGCCTGAGTTTACTCACCACTGTCTCCCCAGTGCCCGGCACATGGTAGGTGCTCCATAAACATTTGCCTAATGAAACAATGCATGAAAGTGCCAGGAATCCAGAAGAAGGACATCTAGCCTACTGGCACAGCGGGCTCAAGAAAGGCTACGACCTGGACCAACAAGAATTTAACAGGATGAATTGGAGACTGGAGAAGGGTGTGCAAAGCAGAGGGAACAGCGTGTGCAAAGGCCCAGAGGCCTCCAGGAATGCTCACAGGGAGCTGGTCCTCACCAGCAGCCTGGCAGGAGTAGGCGAAGACGATGATATCGTCGAAAGGCCAGGTGTAGTTGGGGTGAGGGGGGTAGAAGGCGAGTTGGGCTGCTCCCTCAGCCCGCAAGGATACCAGGAAGGTGGAATGGACCATGGGAACACGGAAGCAGCCCCGGCGTTGGCGGTTCTTGGTGGGGAAGTAGTCGGCTGTGCGGCGGTAATAGCCCTGGGGAAAAGGGTTGCTCTGAGCTATGACAGCGGCCCGTCCTCCCCAGAGCACTGCTCCCCTGCCATGGCCCACAGACCTGAGGCCTCCATCCCAGCCTTACCTGGGGGGTGATCCCACACCAGAAATTGGAGTAGTAGGTCTGGGAGTCCAGCATGGGGGCCACCACGGGCAGCCGCTGCTCTATCAGAAGCCTCAGTGTCTGGTTGTTGGTCAGAATGTTGTCTGTATCTGCAAACTTTTGGGAGGTGGCTGTCACAGGTCCCAGCCTTGTCTGGGCTACACCCCCAAGGATTCACTGAGTGGGATCCCTCTGGATTGCCAGAGACCCCACATATCTCCTGGGATCCGAAGGGTTTCCGTTAGAAAGTTCGAACCTATAAACAAGGTAAGTTTGTTTCTGGACCAAGGATCTAGTCTGGAGCACTGGTTCATGGATTGGGTCCAGGGGTTAAACCTGAGTTGCTGATCTAATAACTTTACTTAAACATTTTTTAATGTTTATTTATATTTTTGAGAGAGAGGGGGGTGCCTCGGTGGCTCAGTCGGTTGCACGTCTGGCTCTTGGTTTCAGCTCAGGTCATGATCTCATGATCTTATGGGTTCAAGCCCCGCATCGGGCTCTGCGCCGGCAGCATGGAGCCTGCTTGGGATTCTCTCTCTCCCTCTCTATCTGCCCTTCCCCCACTCACACTGTCTCTCTCTCTCTCAAAAATAAATAAACTTAGAAAAAAATATATATTTTTGAGAGAGAAAGAGCATGAGCAGGGGAGGGACAGAGAGAGACGGAAACAGAATCTGAAGCAGGCTTCAGACTCTCAGCTGTCGAGAGGGGCTCATCAGCTCAGAACCTGATGCAGGGTTCGAACTCCCAAACTGTGAGATCATGACCTGAGCCAAAGTGAGACGCTTAACTCACTGAGCCACCCAGGTGCCCCGTGAGAACTTTATTTTAGATCTGACTTAGGGAGTAGAGTCAAAGACCTACTCTGAGTTCTAGTCCAGGGAACCAGGCTCAGTTTACACTCTGGGCTCTAGGAATCTAGGCTCAGTATATACCCTGCAATCTGTCTCAGGGATCCAGGCTTAGTAGCTAATGTGAACTCAAACATGGGGATCCAAGCTCAATATCTGGTCTGGGTTCTTACCCAGGTTGCTAGCTGGAGGGTCCAGCCTACAGGTTTGTCAAGTCACAGCAAGATGTCTATCAGGGACTGATACCGCCGCCTGAGGGAAACTCCCATCATAGCCAGGCTTTCTTACCAGGATGTAGTCAGCCCCCCAGTCCCTGGCAAAGGTCAGGGCTTCCTGTTTCAACTCCATCAGAAACTGGTGCCTTTCTTTGGTCCAGTGCTTGGGACCCTCTTCATCTGGGTAGGACCTGAGAGGGTAAAGAGACGAGATGTTCCCCCTGGGGCAGGTACATGTGGTCCTCGTCTCTGCAGAGCAGCGGACAGAGCCCTGGCCTGAAGGCTGTGGCTTGGGGCTGTCCCCTTTCCTCTCTAGGTTATAGCTATAGCCCATCTCCCCAAGAACCTTGCCCCTGAGATCACCACCTGGGCGCCCCCTCAGGCCTCCAGACCACAGCTGCATAGTCATCACCCACAGCGGCTAGCCACTCCTGCAGCATCTGTGTAGTGTTGTCCGTGTTGTGGTCCGTGGCACACCTGGGGACACAGGAGGAAGAAGGGTGAGGGGGCGGAGCCACGGAGGAGCCAAACCCCGAGGCAGCCGTGACCCCT